>NC_141550.1:34467500-34831250 GCF_021556685.1 Rattus norvegicus | reverse complement strand
CTTGCGCTTGCTAGGCAAACGCTCTACCACTGAGCTAAATCCCCAACCCCAAAATAGAACATTTTTCTTCTAGGGATTTGTAACAAGTTTGTGAACATTTGATACAGTCCATGCATCAAGACAAAAAAGATTACAGAGCAGGAATACTACAAAGGCCTCGTAGAAGGGAGTGTATAGAAAACTGCTTACATTTCTGAATTTGTGACAAAATCAAACCAAAAAAAAAAAAAAAAAAAAAAAACAAGCAAAATACTCATCAAGGTCATTGTCTAATTTTACAGTTAAAAAATAAATGCGACACAATTTTGCTAATAGAACCCAAGAAGAAAACACAGATTGGGAATACAGCTTTCTTCCTGGCTAAAGATAGCATTACCATATGGGCAGGTCCCATCAGAACCTCCAGAAGGATTGTGGAAGGGTAGAAAGGGGAGAGCAGGGTGGAAGCATGGGCACTGCCCATGTTCTGGGGAAAGAGAATTCCTTTTCCTTGACTTGTTTTATTTTAAATGTTTGTTTGTATCATATTCTAAAAACTGGTCTCAAATGTTTTTACAATTCATTTGCTTAAACAAAATCTTCGTGAATCACGCCATATAAATGCACTGTCTTTGTAAGCAGAACATGAAGAGTGAATTCTCCACAGCGCCTCATTCCTGTAGTTACCACCTTCAGAAAACAGCGGAAATGCGTCAGAGCCAAACACCAACGGATGCCATGTTTTCCCTTGTCATTGACTCATTTTTATTTATTTGGAGAAATGAAAAGGGAGACATACCACTATTATCAAGTGGCATTTTTAGGGAAAAATATATTCCATCTATTTTATCTATCTCCTTATCTATCTGTGGTGAATGTACATCACTATGGTGTTCATGGAGGCCGGAAGAAACATTAACATCCCCTAGAGCTAGAGTTACACATGGCTGTGAGCCACCCAACACGATGCTGGGGAACTCACTGTGGTCCTCTAGAAGAGCATCCCGTGCTCATACCTTCTCAGTCATCCCTCTAGTCCACTATCAACTTATTGTTGTTGTTGTCGTTGTTGTTGTTGTTGTTGTTGTTGTTGTAAGTGGGAAGACCATCCACACTGAAAAGAATCCATCAGAAGTGGCAGAGAGAGCTCCATAATTTAGAGCACCTTCTGGTCTTGCAAAGATGTAGTTCTGGCTGCCCACATCCACATGGCAGTTCGCAGTCATCCCTACTCAAGTTCCATCAGGTGCACTTTACTGAACTCAGAGGGGACCATGCACACAAAGCGTGCACAGACATACATACGGGCAAAACACTCACATGCATAAAATAAAATCAATACATCTCAACAAATTTTTAATGAAAATAACTGACCAAAGGACTTGCTGATGCACTGCAGTACTGGAGGCCTACAGATTCTGGCCTCACTCTGAGAAATCAAGGTGCCTGTGCCAGAGCACTGTCACACTTCAGAGCAGAGCAGTGGGGTTAAGCATCTGGTGAGACTTATAGTTGTTTTCCCTATTTTATTCTTTGGGAGACCTTAAAAACATCTCCCCAGATCTCTACACACAAGATTTCTACGTGCTGCTGAGGTTAAACTCTCTGACCAAAGCTGAGAGCTGAAACCTTACTCTGCGTCCACACAAACACTGTGGTGTTAAGAGAAAAGAGGCAGATAGACCTAAAATAATGAACATCTGTAGTATTATGGAGAAACTTTGCATACCAAGGAATTAAGATAAATCTTTTGTTGACAATATATGAGAATGGAGGATTTTTGTTTTGTTTTGAGGATATCTGTTGACTGACTCTGAAGAAAAGAGGACACACGATTCTACAAGTTGTAGAGATGGGAAGTAACAGAGTGGCTATGGAAAACAACTAGACAGTCCCATAAAGAGACAGAGAGGAAATATGATATGATCCAGAAACACCACAGAAATAAAAGAACTGCACACACACTTCCATACAGATTTGTTCAACAATGTTTACAGTAAATATTGCTCTCATAGCAAAACTTCCAAAGGAACACAAATATCGATCAGAATTAGAATATACAAAGTAAATCTGGTAGGTACATAGAATAGAATAGCATCTGTCCTTGAAAAGTGGAATCTGCCCCATGCACTTCCTGGGGAGAAGCATAAAGGTACAACACTAAGTGAGAAAAGCACATCACAAAGGGACAAGAAGATGGGACTCCAGCCGAAAGGTAAGCAGTGCAGCCAGATGCAGACGCAGACAGTGGGAGAGCTGCGAGGACTGAAGACAGGGTGGAGCAGGGAGGCTGCTGTTTAATGAACACAATCAAAGGTTGGGCAAATAGACTCTGGAGTCAAATGGTGGGGAGGGCCTCCCAATAAACAGGAAGACTGAGGTAAGTGCTCCCAAACTGCATAACCAAGAGAAGTAAAATGCTCAAGTTTAAGGTGTGTGTGTGTGTGTGTGTGTGTGTGATCTGTGTGTGTATCATCTCTGTATGTATATCATCTCATCTGTGTGTGTGTATCCTATCTCTGTGTGTGTGTCATCTGTGTGTATGTGTATCATCTGAGTGTGTGTGTATCATCTGAGTGTGTATCCTCTCTCTCTCTCTCTCTCTCTCTCTCTCTCTGTTTGTGTGTGTGTGTGTGTGTGTGTGTGTGTGTGTGTGTGTGTGTAAAGGTCATCCTCTCTAAACCAGAACAGTCCCTTGCTAATGTAGTCCAGATCAGACTTAAACTCACCAATCCTTCTCCCTTACCTCCTGAGTACTGGAGTTATGAGTATGAGTCCCCAGGTGTGGTGTAAAACACATAGACTAAGTAAGAGATGGGAAAACAGCTTAGCTGATTGATAAATTAAAAAAAAAAAAAAAAAAAAACACTTGCCAATTGAAGTCCCAGGCCACTCAGAGACCTCTGCCAAAAAATCTTATGTATGACTGACCTCTGAGCAACACACACACACACACACACACACACACACACACACACAGTGTGGGACACAGACACACGAACACTTGATGATAATAGCTGAAAATAGAGAAACTCTATAGACTACTTCAGGAGTTCACAGATCTGTTTCCTACGAGGCATACATGGCTGTTAAATTTCAACACAAACACAAAGAAACAGGACCTAAGGAGCTTTGTACAGAATTAGTTCTATGTTGTACCTATAATGACTGCCAAACAAATCCCATCCCAAAATATAAGGAAACGTATTAGACAGCAGAAATGGTCTTTTCTTCCCAAAGCTCTTTCCAAACAAACACAAAGCAAGAGCGACTCCACATGTACTGCTGGTGTTTCATCACTGTTCTGTACAAAGCAAGAGCGACTCCACATGTACTGCTGGTGTTTCATCACTGTTCTGTACAGAACAAGAATGCTGTTGCCTACACACCATTTCTCAGCATCAACACCCATTTTCTTATGCAATTTCAAGTTTGGTTGGCAGGTCAGAGACATATTTTCCAACCACAGACAAAACGTCTTTTGATACTCAAAGAAAATGTTCAAGGAAATGTTCCCAATAAAAGACAACAAAAACAATGGCATGTAAGTATATCAGCAGTCAAGGGAACAGCTGGGGTGACTCCAATTAACCTCTGGTGGGATGTGACAAGGTACGCCCAACACACCTAGTCTATGTCTGCAAGCGGAGACTTAGAAATGCTTGCAGAATGCCACAGTGCTGAGAAAGAGGCAGGCAGAAACTTTTGTTTTGTTTTTTTGAGACAGGATCTCATAGCTCAGGCCGACATTTTTTTTTTTTAAATTTACAACTTTTTCTAAAAAGTAAAGAAAAGGAGTCATGGTTTGAGGGCACAACCCATCATAATACGGAAGCATGTGAACAGAGAAGTTGTAGCTGTGAGGACAGGAGGATGAAGTGCATGGTCACATTACATGCAGTCAGGAGGCAGAGAGGGAGTTCTGGCTGTACCCTCTCTCCTTTATATCAGCCCACAACCCCAGCCCATTGATGGTGCCTCCAAATTCGCAGTGGGTCTTTCCCTCTGTTGAACTTAGAACTGTCTCTCTGAGATTCCGGATCTCGTCTAGTTGACCAAGGAAGACTGGCCATCACAGAAAGGTCCGCACTACGCCACACAATGAAATGAAGACTTAGGTCTCGGAGCTCTGGACAGTCTCCATTACTCTTCCCGCCCCCGGGACGCTGAGCCCCTATCTCCCGTCTCCACCTTCTCAGGGCTGGGATTACACACGTATGCTGCCTCACAGGTGAGTAGAACCCAGGCCCCGGGTAAGCTCGGCCAGAATTCTACCAGCCGACTGAGTAGCACCAGTCAGCAGAGCTGTATTACTGAATCTTCCATGTAACCCTGTGACACGCTTTTAGTGTTTCATATACTTATATGCCATAAAAGGCCTTGATAAGGACTGCTCCACCCTAATTTCTCACTTCTTTGGTGTTACACAAAGCTGAGCTCTACATGGAATATGGAATTTTTGAAATGGAAATCCTATCATTTATTTGAAATCTCATAAAAATGTTTTATTTAAATATATATTTATAAGTTATATATATGTATATATAATATATGTATATAGATGCGCGCGCGCACGCGTGTGTGTGTGTGTGTGTGTGTGTGTGTGTGTGTGTGTGTGTGTTCACATGTAAGGACTGGGGCCACAGCTCACCAATTGCACAGGACCTGAACTCGGCTCCCAGAATCAATGTTAGCAGCTCATAATCACCTATAATTCTATAATTCCAGACTCAGGGAATCTAATGCTCTCTTCTGGACTCCATGAATACTGGTGCACATGTATGTGTACACACACACACACACACACACACACACACACACACACACACCACATAAATATAAACAGATGTAGAAATGTGTCCCCAATGGCGGACAGAGAATGATACACAGAGCACCTACAGCACGCGCTGCTCCCGGCTCTTTAGACACACTATGCAAACTCTGAAAAGTACCCCCGTGAAGTGCCTGCCACTGGCATTCTCTCCAAAGATGAAGCAGACATAGAAACATAAATAATCTGACAAATATGGCAAACATTACACAGCTGGCTAAGTAGGTGAACCAGACAGTCTGGCTCCACTACACACAGTGGCAACCATTACACACGCTACATGTCATAACATATTGGAAGTAAAGATAAGTTTGATAATGCTTAACAAGATCTTTAATGGGAACATAATAGAAAATATTTCAGTTGTCTTGCTGATCCCAGTAATATTTTACTTTTATTTTAAACTGTAAACTTAAAAGTCTGTGTGTCTTGGAGGGTTAAACACACAAGGGAAGCCTAAACTTTTGGTAATGTTCATAACCATTGGGAAAATATTTAACGAAGATTATAAAGGACGACTTGCAAAGTCTTTTGCAAAAAGGCAAGCATGGGAGAGCAGACTGAGGAAGAATTGTGAGGTTAGGGCCAGCTTTCAATGAAACAGAAAATTTCATTTTCTTTCTAATTTCATAATCAGTATATGAATATAAAAATAAAGGCAATGGGACTGGTATGTGGCACAGAAAGAAATAAACGTTCTCTTTGGAGGACATAAAGGAGCGGGGAACTCTCACAAACTGGCAGGTGAAGAGAACTGTCAGCACACGGGCTGCACAGCGTTGGGGTGCAGGTAGACAACCCAAAATAATTAGAGCCTGGAGGCAGCACGGAGTTCATGCTAAGCGTGACTCATGCATCTCGCAGCAAAACAAAATCCACCAGACATTTATCTCCTCAAAACAAGACACTGGGCTGGCAGCAGCCCACAAGAAGAAAGACCACGTGAAAGGCAGACACTCGTGCGCTGGTTAAAAATAAAAGGGTGGGGAGCCACATGACGAGCCATGACTCCAAGCTGACCTCTGACATACACGGTGCCATTTATAACTCCCACAACATTTCAAAACACCTGAAAACAGCAACTTTCATAGTCAACTAGGAGAGGAAACGAAAGGCCTGTCAGTCAGACTTGCAGTAAGATGGACTCCAAGGGAAGAACAAACTGCTAAGATGGCTTCAGTGCTGAGGCCTGGGTCCCTGTTAACAAGAGGTCAGCGCAGTCAACCCTCCCTGCCCTTAGCTCTGTAGGCTGGGTGCACAGGTACGGAGAAGAGACTGAGCCTGCTTCCCTCACGAAGGAGAAAGGCTTCAGACAGACTTCCACTGATACATCCATGCAAACAATGATTCTGTGTGAAAGGTTGTGAAACCATGACCCTGAGCAAGAACACTTTCAGACCCAATTCAGGTCGCAGCTGTTAGGAAGGACAAAGAGGCCTTTGTTCCCCAAATGTACTATAAAGAATTCACCTTCCCACCACACACACACACACACACACACACACACACACACACACACACACACACACACGGGGCTGAGGCCTGTGACGGAGCCTTCCCGAGGAGTGTTTAAAGTGGTTCATTGAGTCACAATGCTAACCAGCTAGTACTAATAGCAACGAACTGCAGCCATTTGTGATCGACTGTACTACTGTCATCAGCAACATTTGTAATTGGTTTCGGTTTTATCTTATTTTACATGCATGGATGTTTTGCCTGAATATATGTATGTTAACTATGTGCATACCAGTGGAGGTCAGAAGAGGGTGTTAGTCCCCTAGAACTGGAATTAAGATGGTTATAAACGATCATGTGGATGCTGAGAATTGACCCTAGGTCCTCTGTAAAAGCAACAAGTGCTCCAAACCACTGAGCCATCTCTACAGTCACAGCACCAGTTTTAAAGTAAATACAGCCTGAGTGATATACACCCAGGCCCAGAACTATCAGAGGAACACAGACACGTTTCATATGTTCAGGACATTAGTTAGAATAACACAAGGATACACAGTGCCATGAGAGGGAGAGAGGGAGGGAGGGAGGGAGGGAAGGAGGGAGAGAGAGAGAGAGAGAGAGAGAGAGAGAGAGAGAGAGAGAGAGAGAGAGAGAGAAGCAAAACCCTACAAAAGCATCTTGAATATTCCCTCTACTCTCCATGCATCTTCTTAGGCCAATAACTATCATACACCAACCAGCAACCATTATAAATTCAGCCTTACTCAATTACACCCCTTAGTAAGAGCCCAAGTCTCAGCGGGGCTCAGTTTAGAAACCTGTTCTCATCGTATGCAGATCCATTCTGCCCATTGAAATCACTAATTCCATATGGATTAATTGAACATTTAATCTATGTGTGAGGGGGAAAAAGTGACTAAATTATAAAGTTTGAAGAGTAAAGATTCCATAAGAAAGAAACCATGGAAGACTCAGAAGGAGAGCTATGTATAAGAGAAAGCATTAATAATAGAAACTCAACAATGGTCCCAAACATCAGCAAGAGCTCAAAACGGAGAAAATGTTATGTCCAGCCTCATCGGAAGAAAAGAGTAGTACAGGGGTATGTGGAGCCAGCAGAAGTGTGTGTGTGTGTGTGTGTGTGTGTGTGTGTGTGTGTGTGTGTGTGTGTGTGTGTTTGTGTGTGTGCGTGTGTGTGTGTGTGTGTGTCTCCGCCCATATTTAGCAATTAGCCACAAGTTGCAGGTAGAAGAGTTAAATACCTTACTTTGTTCTGACCACACACAGACACCTCACTGAGTGTTTATGCGATAGAACTCACTGTGCCATGGCTTTGCTTCTAGCCAGTCTATGTGTATCCAACTGCCATGAGAGTGCAATGGCCTCCAATTCCCTGCCTAGAATGTCTGCCACGTGTAAACCTTTCTCTACAGTGTGGGCAGGATCAGACAACCACTTCAGACCACTACAGTGTTTCAAAGTGGTTAAAAAGTCCTTCACATGATTCCGTAACTTCCGCCCACCAAGGAAACACTCCTTTGCCAGTTTTGAAGGAGCAAGCAGTCACGGTGTAGGAAGAGCAATGCACAGAACACTAGATTGTCAGGAAAATGTGCTCCTTCAGCAAAGGTCCAAGAAGCTTCCCAGACTCTAAGCCTCATCTTGGCCTAGACAAAGCACAGTATGCTTGCAGAAAGACAAGGAGTAGGAGGAAGGCCATGCCTTTGGAAGGTCAGCCCACATCCACTTTACCTGAGCTTCGACTCACAGTCTCAATGTTTACAGTGTGGAAAGCCATCATGACCAACCACAAAATACATGAGTGTGCAATGTTTCAAGTTGTGATTGGCAGTTTTTCCTTGGCGTTCTGTCTGGTACACAAGAAAAGTTCAGAATGCAACGCAAGCCTTCTAAATACGTACTGTAGTAATTCATTCAATTCTAGAATCACTGAGCATTCACTTTCCAAAAAGACTATGCCATGTGTTAGTGGGGTCAGAAGAAAGGAATCTGACAAGTGCACAGGTGACTTACACAGGAGAGTGGGACTGGGCCGGCAAGACAGTCAGAGCAGGTTGGATACAGCATAATTAGAAGCAGAGCCACATCCTGGAAGGAGGTGGGACTGTCACAGGCCTGGAGTAAGAATGTGGGTTTTCACAAGTGGACACAGGGATGCAGAGGATGAGGAAAGACGTTCTTCTGGAATAACAGCTAACCATTAGTGTGTACAGTTTAAGGAGGAGGAGCAAAGAAGAGAAGGGGCGGATGTAGGTGTGGTGGCAGGAGTTATTCAGACAGTCGGGCTACAGAAAAGACTAAATTGTTGACTGGCTGAGAAGAGTGTGCTTAAATTACTAGACGACTATAAAGCGTTTAAACATGCTGGGTCAGAGAAAATGGTACTGTTTGCCATGCAGCCTGATGTTGCTGATTCTGGAGCCGATATCGGGGAAACATCCTCAGGGTTAGACTTACCGTGTGGCCTGTTATGATTACTGAGAGTGGGACGGAATGTGAGCCATTAGTGCCCAGTGACATTTCAACTGATCATGTGTACAACTTCCCTTCCAATTCTGCTTTTGGAAGAAAATAAATAACCAGTGGGGAAAAGTCTGTATTAACCCATGAACAGATATATTCTTATTGTTCAAGTTTTCGCTATCCTAACTTCATTGGAACAACTTGTCACAGACCAGATTTATACTATAAAATGTAATACAGTATAATTTCAGAGTAATGCTCTGAATGAAATCTAGTATACTTTACTATAAAGTACCAGAATATCGTATTTTCAGGTCTAGAGACTCTATACAAGTACCGCATTCTTTTGAAAAGCAGATGCAGCCAAGACAATTCAAAACTGTGAGAGCACAGCCAAGAGGCATGCAAAACCTGTGGAAAAAGAAGGAGGACTGGGTCTGCCCATGGGCTACAGTTTGCTGACCTCTGATCGGTATTTCACTCCACTAATTTCCTTACCCATAAAAGAGTAAAAGGGGCCTCACCAGGATATAATTACATCCATGTCTTACCAGAGGTTGTGCCTTATACGAGGCACTAAACCAAGTTTATTACCTCCAACTTAACAACATCTAGAAAGTAGATGAGAAAAACATACAAAAGAAAGCCCTGTCTGTTTTGTCTTCAGAATACCTTTTCTGTCCAATACTTCTCCACAGCCTTAAGCCACTTGTGTGCATGCACACATTGTACCTGGCTCTGCTCAATATTCTGAAGGGGGAGACAGAAAAGACCCTGCCCTTGGGGAGCAATGTCTGTGAATAATCCACGATTAATAAGGGAGAACACTGGTGCCATGGCAAGGCTGTGCAGAAAAGAAAGAAACAGGCCTCTGAGTGTCAGCAAAGAGGGAGGAGGAGGCATCAAGCAGCGTAAGGGAGTTAGGCCTGGACCAAAGAGGGGAAGATACTCCAGTGGCGCTCCTGTAAAACAGGGCCTACACTAGGACAACACGTCCAGCCCATCTCACCTGCACTACTACAGAGTCAGTTACTCTTGCTTCTCCCATTTTGAATCTATTAACTGCTCCACACAGCAGAACTGTGCCTCCGCCATGTTGAGTCCCAGTATACGGTGACTAAAACCTGGAGTCTCAATGATTCCCAATTGGTTTCCTACCCCTGCTGCTCATCACTTCTACACCATGGCCTCCTTACTATTCCGTATCAAGCAGCTTACCAAGACTTCATTTTGACTTAGGACTCTAGATTCCAGATACCACCACCATTAACGACCACTAGTGTTATGACCACCACCATGCTTCCTTTATGTCTCCCAAGAAAGACTCCCTCCAAGACTATTCTTAAAACTTCTCAGTCCAAAATGGTTCACGCCCTTGTTCCATAGCTACTCAGACAGCTCAGTTGATCGTCTGCACACTTCCAATGTCCTTGTTCTTAGTAATAGTTGTCTGCTCATTAATCTGTCTCCAGAATCTAAACCACATGAAGACCAGGGCCTCATTCACAGCACAATCTCTAATGCTTCCCATACAGGAAAGCCTCAATAAACATTTCTGAATGAAGTTTTCGAGTAATTAAGGGATAGGGCACTCTTAAACAAAAGGGAATAAAATTTCTGAATAAAAACTTCAAATGAATGGGGATAGCGGAATTCTTTCACAAAACAAGACAGAAGGCACTCGCAATGTCAATGACCTAGTAAGTCATGGCCCCACTGAACTGGAAGGAGCTCTTTAATAAACCTGCCGAGAGCTAAAACTAAACTATTCTAACACCAGATTTGCCCCTGACTAAGAATATCTGCCTGATGCTTTATAAAGCTTTACACACGTGGAATAATACTAACCCTTCACCTCACAGAGATGACTGGAAGGACAACCAAGCTACTATCCATAAATTCTCTTAGAAAAAGGTAAGTGGTCACTGGGAGACCATGAAACTTGAAGAAATCCAAAAGCTTTGAGGCAAAAAGGCTTGAGTCAAACTAGATTAGTTACAGTAATTAAAGCTGAAGTGCTAATGAGACAGAGCAAGTGATCAGAGTCCCACATCCTTTCCGTGTCAGGCACTCAGCAGTTCTGTGTGGGAGAGGACCACACCACCTACACTTCGCTAGGCTCCAATCCTTTGCTTTGGGATTCGACACAGCACCGACACACAGTACAAACACACAGTTGGCAGGAATCGACAACTACCACAGCAGGCCACACTAGACTTCAGTCATGGATGGAAGGCAGTCCAGGTGGAAGGAGCCTCTTCCTCCAGGGTCAACAGGAGTGACTGAGCAGCATCAGTTTCTATGTATGACGCCACTGACAGGGGCCGCTGGCACCCGTCACCCTTCGCCCTGCTGGCTGAGGGCATAGTGGACGTGGTATCTTTTTGAATGACTGTAAAAATATTAGCTGAAGTTTCTGACGGTAGATGTAGGGTTATATCTCTATAATAAATATCTACCTAAAGAATTAAAAAAGCCATACACATTAGAAATAGCTTTCCTTTCTGTACTCATTTTCATGTACAAAAGCAGCCTCGCTTGTTCACTAATTAACACTTTAATATAATACAAAACAGAGGTATGTAATCGTTTTTTTTAGATCATCTCATGGCTTTTTTGAAAACCAAAGGCCTAGTGAGGAGATGTGGAGCAAGGGTGAGGGCCAGTTTACCATCAAGGGAGTAGAAAGCAGAGCTCCAAGTGAACGGAAACAGGAATCCCCCTGCCAGTGCAGTGGGAGGCTCCACCACATCTTCGCAAACTGAAAGTGGTTTTATTCACGGAAGAAAAGTGCCAGGGAAGCATGGCAAAGGTGTTTTTAAAACACACTAGCTATCATCTGCAGTATAGATGGAGAAACGTTTGCTTCAGTCACTAGGAATTTTTAAGACATCCCAGAAGGCACTTATCTCCGCTGAAATTGTTCATTAATAGAAGTTAAAATATATAATTTAGATAAAATTGACACTTAAAAATGGGGTTGGGGACATAAAATAGCAGACATGTAGCCAAAAATTGACAATACATATCTGAGCTCTGGAGCAATAGAGAAAAGTGTCTGTTGTGAATACCGAGACAGAGCAAGTAGCTAGTGAAGGCCGAGGAACTTTAGTTTAATCAAATGACTCTTGTAATTAAACCGTAAAGGAACCAAGGAATCCTATCACACACAGATAAAACAATACAATTGCTCCATCTATTAAGAACACACAGAGAAAACAAGATTTTAAAAATCCTTATACAGCCTAAATCCTGACTATATGAATACTCAGTGCCAAAACAGGAGAAATGGAGGGCCTCTCTCATTCTCTCTCTCTCTCTCTCTCTCTCTCTCTCTCTCTCTCTCTCTCTCTCTCACACACACACACACACACACACACACACCATCTTGACAAGGCATATTCATAAAAATTGACTTAGATGAGTTTATAGGAATTCTTAAATATTTCCCTAGGTTTAATATGTGTTCTGCTAAAGCCTGTTCTCACTCTAAAGAATGCCTTACAAAGTCAGAGTCAGGAATGACTTTAGCCAAACTCTGATTTCTGTGGTAGAGATGCAGGTCCACACTTTTAAATAACTGACTTCTACAAGAGGTTGAGCTACCCTTTGAAACAGCATCTGAGAGTGTACTAGGTCCCATTTCCCAGTACCCAAACTGCAGGAACGAGGTAGGCCCTGCCATTCCACCCATTATATAGTTTCCAGAATTCAATTCAGGAATATGTATCAGGAGAACAAGCTAACAGCCAATTTGAGACATGTTGGCAAGAGACTGCAATCTAATTCTTGATTGTGATATTTTAATGTTTGGCCCCACAATGCCAAACAAGAGATGCTGAAAGCTGTGAAGGGAGCAATCACTGGGAAATGATTCAATATCAGGAGAACAGCTCCAGAACACAGGCCACACTGCGAGCACGAGGCTTACTGAGAGGCATGAACCATGTTAATGAAGTATAGCACAGAACCACACATCTTCACACACACACACACACACACGCACACACACAATTGTGCAATGAGCATTGTGTAATCTCAAGACATGGGAGTCAGAGGTAGGAGGATGGATACACAATCAGTTCAGCCAAAGTTACAGAAGAACCTATCAAACAGAAAAAGAAACAACCAAACTTACTTATTGAATCAAATTTTAAAAATCCTCAGATCAAATAGTGAATTTGTGTTGTGTGCTGTGCACATCACCATGGCTGTGCAAACAGTGCAAATGGTTAGTGTGTTCTTTGGGGTGTAGAACAACCATTCACCTCACTTCAGAACTCAACAATATCTGCTCACATCTTTAACGGCTCTAAGTAGAGACAGGATCTCCTGAGGAAGGCCCAGACTGCACTGAAACTTGCTATGTCCCATATTGGCCTTAAAACTCTTACTCCTGATACTTTAAACTACGACTAAGTGCTGAATTACAAGCATGTGTCAACTATTCAGTTTAATTGTGCACAAGCTCGCTCTCGAGTGGCTGTGTGCGTGAGTGGTTGTGTGTGTGTGTGTGTGTGTGTGTGTGTGTGTGTGTGTGTGTGTGTGTGTTTGTGTGTGTGTGTCTAAATATCCTCAATTCATTTAATACCATACAATATAAAGGTGGCAAAAAATACAAAATGTATTTTTCTTAATCTGAAAAATAAGAAAAAATTTGAAACTATAATCTACCATGAATAGATAGTACATGAATGAGAATGAAATCAAAAGGAATAAAAACTAAGCAGACTCCTATTTAAATGTAAGAAGCAAGTTCATAGATAGAAGACTTTATAGATGATATTTATATGTATCTCCAACGTGAAACTATAAACAAAAACAGGAAGCTGTAACTTAAACTCTAAGTCAAACTATTCCAATAACTATCAGTAACATTTTTGTCTCCATTTCTTTTTTTTTTTTTCTTTTTTTCGGAGCTGGGGATCGAACCCAGGGCCTTGCGCTTGCTAGGCAAGCGCTCTACCACTGAGCTAAATCCCCAACCCCATTGTCTCCATTTCTTAATACATTCATTAAGTTTCAAGAATTAAAGAAAAGTCCATGTGTAACCATGCCACAGTGTGTAATTCTAATTCCCTCCTGACCCTCAGCCCCCATACTCTTTTATCAGAGTAAGGAAAATTCAAAGCGCTGGCACAACAATGAACAATTAATCCCCATAATATAAAAGAGCCACTGACCCTTGCAGAACTAGCATTGGAGGTTGCAGATAGAAAAGCATGTACTCCAGAAATGAGGGCATGACTAAGGATGGGAAAGCTTAAGCCAGGGAGGACTAGCACATGAACACGAGGGTGAGGAAGGGCTTACTGAACACGTAAACAAGACTCAAGGCCACAGTGTTTTAGGCCAACACAATTCAATTACTACTATTTACTTTTTATGATTCTTAGTTTTGAGTTGGAAAAGAACTGCATTCATTTTACTCACTGAAACATGTGACACAAAAAATTGTAAGGGATGACAGAACATGGAGTCTTCTAGAACTAATGAAGATGTAAGCTGGAAGTTTGGTGGGCTCTGATTGGCTTTTTTGGATGGTGTTTTGTAGCTGTAGATAGAAATCTGTTATTAAGTAAACCATAAGTACTCACTCAGACCAGTGCTGAGGTAACATACCAGCAGTACTGGTTTTGCCCTAAGTTCAATTTCAAAAACAAACATACACAGAATTCTTGAAATAGAATGAGAAATGGCAATGTAATACTGTACTGGAGTGAATAGCGCCTCTCCCAAATCCATCTCTACCTGGACCGTTATTTGGAAGCACTGCCATTGTGGACAGAATCTAGTCGGGGTGAGGTCATTCTGGAATAGATAGGTCCTAATCCAATGGCCGTTTTGTTGATGTTGTTGTTGTTTGTTGTTTTTAAAGGTTGAGGAATCTGTACAGGAGCACAGAAAAATAAGGCCAAGGAAGATCTGCACAGAGAGTTAACCCACCCAAAGGTGAGGGAAGATGGGGATGGAGAGTTAATCTCTCTGAGGCCAGGAAGGGGAAGCACCCAGCAGTTAAGGACAGGAAAGGAGGAGGACTCTGCCCCAGACAGACACTACAGGAGGCATGGTACTGCTGCAGCTTTAGTTAGAGTTACCGGGATCTAAAGCTCCTAGGAGTGCCGATTCTAAGCAGTCCAGCTTGAGAGTCTTTGTCAATAACACAAGTGTGTGCTCAAAAGATTGATCTCAGTGATGTTACAACGACTACACAGTTGCATGTACACTAGCATATGAGGAGTTACTAAGCTGGGAATAGTGATTATCTCTGAATGAAACAGTGGTTGGTTTTTATTCTACTGTTTGTGCTCTTTCCAAATTTATAAACCCTTTCTCAATAATGTGTTTACTTTCACAATCAGAACAAAAGCCAATGAAGATGACTCCATTTAAAAAAAATTGAACGAAGTTAAGTTAATCAGGAAGCAAGGCATAAATAAAAACATGCAAAAAATAGAAAGGCAAGGAATGGATGTCTATCAAAACATGCATTTTTGCTAAAATAAGAGACATTACACAACCTTTTGTGGATGATTTTGAAAATCCAGATAAAGTTCATAATTTCATAGAAAAATACAATTTACCAAATCTATTCCCAGAAAAAGACAAAATAATCTGAAGATTAAATCACCATAGTTAAATGCTAAACATTTCTTCTGTGTAATCCTCACAGACTGAATGATAAAGTGGTTACATAAATAATTCCTAAAAACAGAAAAACAAGGAAAATACTTCAAACTTTTCTTTTTCTGTCAGATTCAACATTCTGACAAAGAAACCTGTGAGAGAGTGGGAGGGGGCAACACCTCCATTTTCAGATAAATATAAAAATATAAATATAAAATATATTTAATATAAAAATACTAATCAAAACAGCAAATAGATTTGGGCTCTGGACAAAGAGGGAATGAGAAGAAATCAATCTTTCCTTCAAAAATAAATAAAAAGGACAAAAACATATGCAAAGCGATTTTCAGATACTGGGCCAGAAATAAACAAACAATAATAAATAAATGAATAAACATAGAAGACCGAGCACTGAGGAAAGAAAGAGCACTCAGTAGGACCAGCTTTCCAATTCTCCCACGTGCTCTCTGAAAATACTTTCCTCATCTCAGTGTATTCATGTAGACGGATGCCAAGGAGAAGAGGCAGCTCTGGTAAAGAAGGGTTGGTCACCAATTCTAAGTGCCTAAGAATCTGCAGGTGGGCACTTATAGGAGCTGTGGAGATCATAGCAAGTCTCTCTCTTATGGCCTGACCAGCCTGTACCCATGAGGAGTTTCTTATCAGTAGGAAGAGAAAGTCATTCCAACACTTAGACACTGAGCAGACTCTTCAAAAGCATATTTAAATGGCTTGAGGAAAGCTAGCCCTCCACTAACAGCTACCCTTGACCTGCTAACATCAATTAAGAGAAAGTCCAGAAAAGACCGTTTCCAAGTAACCGAACTGGGACCAAGAACACAATCCAAAAATATTTGGGAAAAAATAATAAACCAGCACCTAACAACATAAAATTTACAGTCTGGTTATTAATAACCAATTTCCAGACATGAGAAGAAGTAGGAAAACATGACCCCAAGAGCTTGAGCGGTCAAACAAGTCCCATGTGCTCAGTGAAGGAGGAGTCTATGGGCACAATGAGGATGCGAACTGATGTAAAATTATATGTGTGCTTAAAAAGAGGTTCAAGTCACACTTCTAGCAGTTAAAAATAGAATGGTAAAGAAGAAAAATAGAGGGATGAGTAAGCCTGAAGCCCAAAATAGAAATTAGCCCTAATGAAATGCAGAGAAAGATTAAAAAGTGAATAACAGAACACAGCTGAGCTGTGGGACAGGAAGGAGAGCGACCAGCTGGAAAACAGTGAAGTGCAGGAGGGATCCTTGTAGGAAACAACGCTCAATTTCTTGAAACCTGGAGGAAAAATCTAAACCCACAGAGACCGTGAGGCTCAAGGAACACAGTATAGAAACTGCACAAGAAACCACCGGGTCATGCCTACATTATAATGTCCAGAAACACCAATAAAGCTGTACAGCTCCCAAACAAAAATTTAAAAACACATTACCCTTTTGTGAAATAAAATTAAAAGACACCTGACCTCTGGTAAGAAACAATGATCAGTAAAAGGAATGCAGGACATCCTCAAAGTAGTAAAAGATAAAGAGTATTGAGAACACATTGAAAATACTGAAAGTATTCAAAATACTCAAGTATTAACTGCATCAAAAATATCATTTAAAAATCAGAGTGACAAATACTATTTATGATCTGAGAAAGATAAGAGAAAGCAGACTAGACTGCAGGCACCTTAAAGGCTCACAGAGAGAAGTGACCTCAACAGGAATCTGAGCACACGGAAAGGAAGGGAAACCACTAGAACTGATTAAGAACGGAAGTTAAGAGAAAATACTGTGGCACTCCTGGAAAAAAAATTTATAAATGTCCTCTGTCCAAAGAAAACATTATATAGACATGAGGCCAGTTTACTGGTGTAAAACGTAGGACAAATTTCTTAATAAATAAATCAGGAGATAGGAAAATTACAGTAAGTTACATATAAATTCTTAAAACCAGAGAGGAATGACTAAGGCAATGAGGAAGCAGGAGAAGGACAATCAATGTTTAATAAAAGGCAGGAAGGAAACTAAACCCAAGTCACACGAGATGAAAGATGACATAGCAGGATGAAATGGAGACAACTTGGACATACGGAAGCTACAGGACCTGAATATCCCAATAAAGAAGCAAAAGCAGATACTGTCAGATGGGCTACAACAAAACAAACACATGAACAAGCAAACGTACAGGCCAGAGTTCAAGTTAAAACAATAGGAAAAGCACGTCAGACTCACACCAAGCACCAGAGATTTAGACTAACTCTATAAAGAGAAAATAGAGCTACAGACATAATCGGAGCTTGACACTGCCTCATAATGGCAGGAGCAGATCCATCCAGTGGTAATAAAAATCCTAACTTTGTATCATTTAAAATTATAGCTTTAAGTACACAGATATGACTAGAGTTGAAAGAAAGCACTGGAAAGGCCACAGTTAAACTTCCAAACTTCAACAGACAGCTCTCCATTATGGAAGAGAAAAGGGAGAAAAAAAGTAATGTCAAAGTGAACCAGAACAACACTGCTAACAAGTTGAGCTAATTGACATTCTTATCAAGAGCCATGAAATACTCACCAAAACACATTACATTCCAAACAAAACAAGTTTCCCAAAATTTAGATAAGTTGAAATCATAGCTTTCAAGCAATAGAGAATTAAGACAAAAACACAACAGAAGGATATTTTGATAGCTCCTGAGAAGTCTGTGGCTATAAACTTGCTTCTCACATTACAAGGGTTAAATATGACATCACAAATGGAATTTAAAATAAGGTGAAGTAGACAGAGGTATGGGGATACATGTCAATTTCCAAGATGTCTACAATAATTGTAAAGGGAACCACACAGCCTTAAATGTTTTACTGAAAAACAAGAGTAAACAAACAACCTACATTCTGAAGCCCAGGAAACAAAAAAAGAGAACATCGAGGAGGAACAAAAATGATCAGAAGAGAAATCTCTATAATGAAAGCTAGCTCTCTGAGAACATGGGTGAGCTGACAACACAGGCAGATCAGCCACGTTCAGTGAGAGAAAAGACACACAAACAGTAGCAGGAGGAGTGTTCACACAACCAAAACCGCCACAGAGGCAAGTGAAGAGAAGACAATAATGTGAAAGAAATTACCTCAGAGGAAAAAATAGCAACCAAGCAACGTACACTTAAGTCTACTTAATTCTACATGCAGGTGCCTAGCGGTAAAGAAGAGGAAATGACGCTAACTCTACTCAAATGCTGGAGCCACTCAGGACCCTCATTTAGCCTGGGCTACAGAATCAGCCATGTTTCCAAATTTAAAACAACAACAACAACAAAAACTACAAATAATGACAATACAAGAAATGACAAACCTCCACTAAATCTGACCATTGACAATGTGTCACTCACCGACCATTGACACCCCTCCCCCAAATAATAAATGTGCCAAACACTAATCTACTGAATCCCAAAATCTATGAGTAACAATGCACCATCACCAACTACAGTTCACAACAGTACCACAGTGGGGGTTTAGAAAACAACTTACCACGTAATCCCTCACAGTAATGACTGAACCAAAAGTCAAGGGATCGCTCCAATGAGTGTGAGAAAGCATTGACAAAAGTGAGCTCATGATTAAATTTTTTAACAAACGCAGAACATAAGCAAACTCCCTCTACCATACAGAATTCACAACATCATATTCAAAGCTGAATGACCAATCCCTTCTACCTGGTAAGAACACTAGGCGTCTGCCCGCAAGCTTCAGGGTCACACTATGGAGGACGGCCCAGCCAAAAAAATAACTAAAAAACAATCTCAAGGCATAGGAGCATAGAGAAGAAAGTAGAACGCACACATACAACATGACTGGACAGACAATCAGAAGCAAACTTTTGAAAACTTAGACTTCTTAAGCAAGTTTAGTAAAATGGTATGGTATAGTGTTAACACATGAAATACTCAATTATATACAATATTAATGAATATTTGGAAACTAAATTTTAATCTCATTTATAAGAACTTAGAAAATTTAAGTTTTGGGGGTAAATTTGAACTCCCTTCCCCAAAAAAGTATAAGAACTTTAAAATTCGCTTTTTAAGAGCCCTAGCATTAAAAATAAAAAATGAGAAAGGCCTCAGAATGCTGACTAACAGCCTGAACTAAAACAGAGGAGGCCCACCCTGAGCGATGGCCCAGATGGGAGCTGCAGGCCAACACTCTCGGTTGGGAAACACTGGCCTGGATGTTGTTTTGGAAAGAGTCCTCAGGCAAAAAGATCACAGATTTCGTTATACTCTACACTGTAAATGAGTGTTTGCTTGCCCTCTGATAAACACTGTGGTTTTTGCAAGCAACATTCATGAAGCCAAAATTTGTGGATGTTCTTTGCTTTCAAAAAAAAAGTTCTGGATTCTACTTCAAGTAGTATAGCTGAGGGGCAAACACACATATATATAGTGAAAGAATTAAGTAGTCAACAGAAAAAAGTGACATGCTCCCCTCTATAAAACCAAAAGACAGTCTAGCTTATAATGGTTGGGTATCTTTTCAGGAGTGTTCCATAACAGAAAACACAGAAATAAGTGATTCCCTTCAAAGGAACACAGAACACACTAAGGACCATGCAGTGGACTCTGTCACCATCTGATATAATGACAACCCTACAACCCCATTTCTCTCTGAACTGACTGCAGACCTGTGCAGTGCTGGGTTGGTGGTTTTCACTCTGATACAATTTAGAGTCACTAGAAAAGCAGGAACTTCAATTGAAAAATTGCCTCCACAAGATTATTCTGTGGTTGAAACCATGGGGCATTTTCTTAATGATTGACGTGGGATGGCCCAGCTCACTGTAGGAAATGTCTCTGGTGGGCACATGGGCCAGGGTAGTATATAAAATAATTTGAGAACACCATGGAGAACAAGCCAGTATACAGCATTCCATCATGATTCTGCTACGGTTCCTGCCTGGGCTTCTCTTGCTGATACAACTATAACCCCATAAGCCAAAATAAATCCTTTCCTCATTAAGTTGGTTTTGGTCAGTGTTTTACCATGACAACAGACAGGCAAGCATTAACAAGACACAAATTCTCAATTTACAGCTAAAAAGTCTCCCTAAAGCATCTCAATCACAGATCCAAAGTTCAGCTGGCTCTTCACTGTCAAACCTCTTGTCTCTCCAGAAACCAACACATACACAACCGTGCTGTGCTGTCTATTGTAGGAACACCATCCCTGAGAACACATAAATACACCCCCAGCTCCTTCCAGAACACCACTAGCAAACCCAACCATGATTCCACCAAAGCCAGACTTGCAGGTCCAGGGAGAATACCCTGTTTACAGAGCATAAGTGAGGAATTACTTACAGGAGCATGGGTAACCCAGAGAACCCATATGCTGCACTGACCAGAACGCCTCACACAGTATGGATGAGGTCTACCTCACAGATGGGTACGTGAAGTCTCTCCTTCACTTAGTCTTCTACAGTCAAGATTCTTAGACCTCCAAGACCATGGGTCACATAAGATTATGGCAGACACATCTGACCAGAAGGTAAGAGGGAACTACTGACATGTCAGGGCAGGGCCATCCCAAGGCTCATTCGGTGAGAAATCCAGTCCATGGGCCTCTAACAAATAACAGCTCACTGGTGAGGAGGACAGCTTGGAGGACAGAGCTGTACAGCATTGTGGCCACCTACACAATGTAGTTGTCTGTGGCAACTACAGACACTGGCTCTCCCTTTTTCAGACATCCTCCCCTTTCTACATCCCATCAGCTATTTTTCTGTAAAGGATCAGCGAATAATTTCCAGACCAGACGTTCCGTGTTAAAATGCAGGAACCAGGTCATTACAAGGGTACTCAGAAGTAAGAGCCTTCTTGGAAAATTCAAAACATAGTAACACAAATAAAACTACAAGTTTTATAAAGAAGCCTATTAAGAACAGAACTTCTTTATGGGATAACATTTTACTTAAGTATGAAGATAATACCCCTTAACATGACGATCAATTACATATATGTCTCTGTTGTACTAACGTGGCAAGATTTCACTTAGTCCATCTTTAAGAGTGTCCTCACAGAGACAGGCAACTGTTAAGTACTGAAGGCGTTCATCCCACAAGCCTGACTGGAGCAAATCCATCAGGAGGATGCCCTAGCAGAACTCTGCTCTCAGTGTACATCTTTTAAGATGTCCCTTATGATACAGACTGTTTCCCATGCTGGTTCTGTGTGCAGAGGCAGCTCTTCCCTGCACATCTACATGAACTTTGTAGTATAGAAATTGCCTTTGTGTCTGCAGAGAGATGGGAGGGAGAAAGGCTGCGGGGATTGGCAGTACCACTTGAATCGTGTGTGTGCTGCAAGTTTGGGCAAGCCCTCAGAGCACTGGGCTGCCGGACACTACTACACTGTGAATGACGGTCTCACAATGACTTTACAAATATAAATTCTTTGTGTAACTGTCACTTTGCCTCTCGATTTTAGATCATTTACATTAAGAAATACTGATAAGCTTTTGGCAAAATCCAATGTCCTGATTTATTTAATGTTCAAAAACAGTAGTTGAAGGTGATTTTATTTTATGAGAAACTTTGAATTTTGTACTTGATCTCAAAAAAATATATTAAAAAACAATAAGAAAAAGCCACATAAAGTGTGGGGGTATAGTGTAATCCTTAGAAGTCAGAGAAAGGAGGAGGATCATTAGTCACAGGACTCTCTGGGCTGGAGAGACTCCGTCCTCCCCAGTAACAAAATAAGCAGACAAATCAGTCCTAGCAACACTTTGCCACTGCTCGGCTCTCCAGCGACTATCCTCTGAGACCATGAGCAATGACCCCGCTTTAGTTCTTAGAAAAATTCATGGAACTAACCTTAGCGGAGTCTTTGAATGACACTACTGGCTCAAAGTCCATGAAAATCTCAACTCTTATGTCAGTATCTACTTATGAAGAATATTTGAATACAAATACAAGGAAAATCGACTGGCCATCTAATACAGTGTGTGAGGATGTGCTGTCAGACCATGGATTTGTGAATCTGAGCCTTTTAACTTGTACACTTTTACCCTCACCAAAGGAGCAGTCTTAGCATTCACCAAAGGAACATTCTGCCTCTGCTTAGCTGAATCTGTGCCTTCTTAATTCCCTTATAAATAAGAAATATCTCACAGTGAGATCCAAACTCTACTCATCTTCATTCTGGCGACTGAGTAGGCTGTGGCGATGAAAACAAGAGAAATAAAGACAGTGAGATGCATCCACACAGATCACCACTGAGATACGCAGAGCTCTGATGCACATGCAGTATGCAGAGCAGGAACGCAAACACACAAAACTCCCTCCCGCCCAGGGGTCCTGACATCAAACACATGGTCAGCAGATCAGCACAAGAACTCAGTGCAGGGAGACAGTTGCACACATGGCAATCATCTATTACAGCAATCAGCTAGCGAAAAACACAGAGGTAAAGCCTGGAGCAGCACGTACATGAGCTTTGAATTTTGTCTCAGAGATGACCCCAATGAACAAACTCCTTCCCCAGCAGACGCATGCATGCAATATTTATGCCCAAAACAACCCACTCAAGAGTCAGTCAAGAGATTGTAGTTTAGCTTTATCTGTCAGACTGACAGGATCCCCAAAGAAAAGTCCATGCTCAATAGGAAAGAGGTAAAACAGTTTTATCAACCTCACAGAAATGTCTACAAGTTGCACTCCCACAAGCTACCCAGGATCTAGCTCACTGCTATGCCCTCTTCCCGCATCTCAAGCTATGCTCTGATAGCCTTCCTTGGTTATTGAAACACATCAAATTCTTTCTTAGATTATGAGCAATAGGAAGGCAGAATCCATACTGAGCCCACAGGGCGTGGTTTGCCAACCCTCATGTGGCCTGTCCTGGGACATCTTAGGCCCAGTTACTCCCCCTCTCTGTTGACTATTGTTGACAGAAGTCACACTGCCACTGTTTCCCTGATGAGCCTTTAAAGTCCAGAACTCTTCACTTCATCACTCTCTCCATCACATTTCTTCTCTGGCTGCCATCCAATATGGGCACAAGATGTTTCAGCTAAATGTTGGGAAGATGGCTTCATGGGCCATAGCACTTTGTGCACAAGCAGAGGGACTGTGATTCAGATACCCAGAACCCATGCAGAACACTAGTCATAGCCTACATATGCAGTGCTAAGGGGCGCCAGAAACAGGAGGCTTGCTGGGCCTTACTGACTACCAGTCTAGCCAAAGTAGCAAGCTTGGGGTTGTCAGGAGAATAAGGTGCAGGACACCCCACATCCTCCTCTGACTTCAACTCTTACAAACATACATGTATATACACACCACACACACCACCACATCAGACACACACACACACACACACACACACACACACACCACTCTTGTATGTGTTGGGCACTCGAATACAAAATCCAAAACATTCTAAATGTTGACACGATACCAGAAGTAAAGAATTCTATACAGGAAAGTTGTATCACCTAAGGAAAAAAAATATTAAAAATTTCTTATCTAGTTCCATTCAAAACTTTTTAAATCAAAAATATTCCTAACTCCAAACATTTTTAAGAAGTGATACTCAACCTATAATATAATTTTAATACTTTGAGGTATTTAGGAAAGACAGATACGGTAGCCCACTTCTGTAATCAGTGTGTTAGGGTTAAAGAGACAGGTGGATCCAAAAACTTGCTGGTCAGTCAGGCCAATCAGTGAAGGTTCAGTGAGAGATTTAAAGAGAAATAGATGAAGAGTAATATAAGAAGATTCATGGTGTTGACACAGGACGTTGGGGTGGTTTGAATAGGTTTGGCCCCACTGATCATGTGTTCAGCTTGGCCACCGGGACTGGCACTATACAGAATTATACCTTTGTTGGAGAAAGTGAATCACTGTATAGGCAGGCTTTGAGGTCTTCTGTGCTCAAGCACAACCCAGTGTGGAATCAGAGCCTCCTCCTGCCAAAGAAAGGCAGTCCCCTTATGCTGCCTGCTGATCAAGATGTAGAACTCTCAACTCCTCTATAGCACCATGTCTGCCTGCACCCTGATTGCGTCCTGCATGACGATAATGGACTGAATCTTCTGAAACTGTTAAGTCAGCCTCAACTAAATGTTTGCCTTTATAAGCATTGCCTTGGTCAATTCAAACCCAAATAAAACTGACCTCAACATATACAGGCACACAAGTACACATAGCTACCTCGTACAAAAATAAAAAGTAAATAGCAAACGTCACTGGACCATCTTTAAATATTTATGTATGTGTGCATTTGCACACAAATGTATATGCCCATGTGTACAAATGCAGTGCAGGCCTAAGGTCAACCTTGAGTGTGGTTCCTCAGGAATGGTCCAACCAATGTGATTCTTAGACACAGAATCCCTCAGTGGCCTGCAATTTGCTAGTTTGGATTTGCTGGCTTTCCAGCTACTCTTGTTGACTGTCTCTGCCTACTTTGCTTTATAAGTAAATTCTGGGGACTCACCTCATGTCCTTTGCATACATGGCAGGCATTTTACCAATTAATCTATCTCCCAACCTCTCACGGTATTAACTTTGTAGTACTCCTTTGCAATCACAGAACTGAAAAGAAGGCTTACTTCCCAGGAAAGATAGACAGACCATAATGATTTTTTTATTTGACTAGTTAAATGATACTTAAGGTAGAATTACTTAAAAAGAATAATTAAGGAATTAACATACTTTTTTTTCTTCTTTGTACAGAGAATGGGTGAAGACAATGTCATATTTCAAGGATTTAAGAAGACTCTTTATAGAACTTTCTTTTTTTGTTAAAAGTAATTTAATTACACATTTTAAAGGTCAATAGTGAATATAGCAATACAGCTTTGAAGAAAATATTTTATCAAGTATGCTATACAATACTTATGTACAAGAAATCCTTAATCCGTGTAAAAAGAGTCTACAAAATGAGCTAAAGTCATCTATGATCTACATAATTCCATGAGGGGACTGAGTAGGAAATTACAGAAAGGCGTCTACCTCCTTCTCTCAACTAAGCAGATACAGAACACACCAACACTTCCGGCATATGGAGGACTTGCTGTATTTGCACTCAGAATATTACAGGAGCAGAAGCTTGCTTACTGAGTTTTGCAAGTGAACGCAACTATAAAAACAATATATTTCTATTATTTCTAGAAATTTCATAAAGATCTCAAAAAATATACATTGAAGCCTAAGTGGTACTGTCACGTGTGATGAAGTACTTAGAGCAAAAAGTCACCGGGTCCACAATAAAAACATAATTCAAAACAATAATATGCACCGAGGGACATGCAGAAACAGATGGATCCATAGATCCAGGACAATAAATATAAATGACAGGATCTTCATGGTGGATGGACAGTGTCCACTGAAAATTCTGACACCATTACTATTTGAAAATTTTCTTAACTTTTTAGAAAAAAAATTCAACATATGTAAGCATGAGGGTTCATGTAGGAGGAGGGTGCAAAATAAACTCCATGCATTGCCTCTGTCTTTGGCTATCTGGATCCCACAGCCGTTTTCAAGGGTCATCACTGACCTCTGATGACCATGTGTCTATTCAACTCTCCCTGACTCTGATCTTGGAAGATGCCCTACTAAGGAGCCGTCATTAACATTTCTGCTACAGTAAAAACCGGATGCTTTCAGGGGTATGGACAAAGGACATGAGCATCCCCATGGAGGACCACACTTTTTCACTGTAATAATTAAGGATGAAAATCAAAGAAACTGTACCACGTCTGTATAGAGGGAAGCTACCCAGATCCCAAAGAAGTAAAGCAAGTAAGACCCATGCTTAAACTCTGGCTGAGGGGATTAGCAAGTGGGGGAGAAGGAAGGAAACCATGAATCTTACTTCTGAGACCAGAAGTTTTTAATGAGTCTCTGAATATCTAAGAGTACTTGCGAGTTTCAAAGATTCTGTGACCCAAATCAAAATCTACAGAAATATTTTAATTTCATTGTTATGGTGGGGGGTGCTAACAGGAGAGAGAGAAGTCTTCAAAAATAAAAACTGAATAAGTCATTAATTGAAAAGGCGATTGCACATGTGGGCACTTAAGCAACAGGTGTTGAAGAGATGCCGTCAGTAAAATGCTGATAAAGTGGGTGAGCTAAATTACCTGAGAAGGCCAACGGCCATATGGCTCTTCTTTTCTCTGCACCCCATAGTAAGCCTTCAAGATCATTAGTCTGAATTATTGTAAAGACAATCGGTTAAATATTTGAAACTAGCAGATAAGAGGCCCGTGGCCAAAGGATATACAGTGTTAGGACTCAAGTATGAAATATCTCCCACAGATTGGATGACTTGGCCCGCGCTGGGGGTGTTGTTTGTGGGTGGGAATGAAGCCTGGGCATGAAGGAGTGCACTGGAGAGGGCAGCACAGCCTGACTGAAGTCACTTTAACAGTTGACAGTCAGACAGGATATGAGGACTTAGCAGCCTCAAGGAGGCAGAGATGCTTCATCCAGGATGCCTTCCCACCAGGCAAATAAGACCCTCCCACCAGCAGCTGCTGTGCTGCCGGAAGTGCCTAGCAAGTGCTACGGTCTGCCTAGGAAGCCTAGTAGGATACCCAGAACACATGCACACAACATGGGGTTGCAGGTGGACCCTCCGGTGGCCTGTGAGCAACAAGATGGGTGAGCTCACCACTCTCTCCTACCTTCCAGATATGTCCATCATCCTGATCTATGTTCCACAAGAATAAATGAAAATATAAAATGAGTTTAGGGGAAAAGATAACACAATGATAATACCTACAGATTAATATTAAATAGCAAAAGAATTCAAGAAGCCAGGACTATACAGTTTGGGAAATTTCTCAGACACACAGAGGTTAGCTATAGATGCAGGCTTAAATAAAGTACAAGTTAACAAAATTTCTTCCAGAAAAACCTACCAGGAAACATGAAAGGGTCAGTGACACCTACAACTCAAGGGACTCGCCCTGTGCAATGTGCCCCCTTCTAATCAGAGGCTAGTCTTGCCCCTCACACCCCTGGGAATGACACAGTTCTGATCTCATTCTGTCCAGAGGAGGTAACATCAGTGAGGAAGCATCAGATAAACTTCACATGCATTCTCCAACTGGTCCAACTCTCAGCTCAGCTCCAACCCTCAGACCCAGACTCTCCTCCCTCAGCTCAGGTCCAGCCTTCCCAAGTGAACTAGGGACAAAGATTTCCTTTCTCTCCAGGATTTTTTTTTTTTTTTTTTTGGCCAGAGCAATTAATATTTTGAAATCCTTACTAGTAATACTGGTGTTTTGACAAGAGTACAGTTGAATGAACTCATCACAGATACAGATGCATAAAACCAATACCAAAATATACTGAAGATCCCCTCACTCCAACGTGCCTTAGCCCACACAGTCTGTTAATAGGTGTAGGTGCTGCCCTTCCCTGAGGCATTTCCAAACACAGGAAACCACTGACCACTTCTCTGCTAACACGGTGTGCCTTGAGAGATCGACATAGAGATACCTGATGGGCTTCCTCTTCATAAGGCTTTCGAGATCAATGCAGAGGGCAATAACACTAGCCCTAATTCTAGTTTGTGGCTCAACAGTACTCGGTTTGAAAGAAGGTCGTTTACCCAGTGATCCCACAAAGGACACAGGAGCCGTTTCCGGTTTATTGCAATCAAGACGCAGCTGTAGTAAAGGTTTCGTTCTTTCAGCATTTCAGCATGAGCGCTATATTTACATTATTCCCCTTATAACTCTTCTTCACCTCCCCTCCTCAACTACCTTTCAAATCATGGCTCCTTAGCCTTAATTGTGGTTACATATGAACAGAGATAGAAATTTACCAATTCAACAGGCTGAGTCCCCTAGTGTTGTTCATTTAATGTCTGGCTTGGGGCTGACAACTTGGGAGTGAAGAAACCATAAGGGGAGTCTCTTAGTAGTCACTAGTTGTCTGTCGCTCAGCATAGAGTGCTTGCGCTCTACACTGGCTTTTCTTTTTTAATTCTTCTCTCATACAGCACATCCCAACCACAGTTTCCCCCTCCTCTATTTCTCCAAACTCCTCTCCGCCCACTTCACCTCCCATCTGCCCCTTCCATTTCTCTTCAGAAAATAGCAGGTCTCCCAGGAATATCAACTGAGCACAGCATAAAAAAAGCACAAACTCTCATATCAGGGCCACCTGGTAGGAGGAAAAGAGTCCCAAAAGTCATTAAAGAGTCAGAGACACCCCACTGTCACTGTTGGGAGTCTCACCAAAACACCAAGCTACATGACCATAACATATATGCACAGACCCATACAGGCTCCATGATTGCAGCCTCAGTCTCTGTGAGGCCCTGTGAGCTTTCCTTAGTTGATTCTGTGGGAGGTGTTTACACACCTACAGTTCTTCCTCTCCCTCAGGGTTACTGGAACTCTAAGGACACAGATCTGAGAGAGATATCCAGTGTGGGTTCTCTTTCCATCTAAAGTCTGCCTATTTGTCTGTGATGACGAGCGGATGTGCTGTAACTGCTGTTGGGGTGGTACAGGGCTTATTTACCCAGTCGCACTGCTGAGATTTCATGAGTGCACCCTCCCTGTGATCTAGAAGACACTAACCATACAGCAAACGTTCTGCACTTCCGGTTCTTTTTGAGTCCTTTTGTGATGCTCCCTGAGCCACAGGTGTATGGCTATGTTACAGGGATCAACATGCCGGATCCCCTGGTCAGTTGTTCTCTACACTGTGATCAGTTATGGATTCTGTAATCATCTCCATCTGCCTTGAAAGGAAGCTGCTTTGATCTCGGTGAGAGCTACACTTATCTGTGGGTATAAGGATAAGTAGGTAGATAAAAGTCAGAAATCATACTGGTTTAGGAAAGCAGCAGAAGTGGGTTCTGATTAGGGTCAATGGCCTCACCAGCTACGGGGAGTGGTGTTAGGTTTAAAGTACCAGGCATGGCCTCCTATTCGGCTGGCCTCAGGTCCAGCTGTTCGATTCCGTGCAGGATACAGGACCACTGTTGCATCTTCCGTGCAGGATACAGGACCACTGTTGCATCTTCCGTACAGGATACAGGACCACTGTTGCATCTTCCGTACAGGATACAGGACCACTGTTGCATCTTCCGTACAGGATACAGGACCACTGTTGCATCTTCCGTACAGGATACAGGACCACTGTTGTATCTTCCGTACAGGATACAGGACCACTGTTGCATCTTCCGTACAGGATACAGGACCACTGTTGCATCTTCCGTACAGGATACAGGACCACTGTTGCATCTTCTGTACAGGATACAGGACCACTGTTGCATCTTCCGTACAGGATACAGGACCACTGTTGCATCTTTTCGGATGGTCGCTCTTCTGGTCGTTGTTGAGATGGGAGGCATTTCAGCTGGGTAGGAATCCTGACTGCACACTGCACAGCACCTTCAGACACTATGACAGCAAGTGCTCAGAGAAGAGACTTCTGGCTCAGATCCTGCTCAACGTCTTCAAGTTCTATGACCAAAGCGTGTGGTGTCTTCAACAACAGGGTCTAGGTCAGTTTCTAGGAGGCAACCAAGGGCAAGGGCAGTACTCTACACTGTTGGGAGTCACAGGCTGCACTGACCAACAAGCTAAAGAGGTTCACACCTGCCACTGGTAATCTATGGCTTTGAGAGGGAGCACTGTAACCTCAAGTTGTATGGCTTCAATTAATATATATAGATATATATGTATGTGTGTATATATACATACATGCATACAAACATACACTTACATATAAACATCTATAATATGTAATTTTAAAAAAATTATTTATTATATTATTCCCTATGGACTTTTCAAACAGTTTTTTTTCAGAGCTTGTGCTTGCTAGGCAAGCACTCTACCACTGAGCTAAATCCCCAGCCCCTTTTCAAACATTTTTAACATTATTTATCTCTCCTCCCTCCCTACTTCTCAGTTAAAGTCTCCCCTGGGCTCATTTTCTCCTAAATCCCCCTTCATGGCACCTCTGCCCCATTCTCCCCAAACTAAAGCTCTGCCCGTACCACAAAGTTCTATTTTACTTTCTAGTAATTGTAGTTCAATTTTGAAGCTAAAACCCCAAACAAGAAAGAACATGTGTGACTTTTCTTTGTCTATATAAACTCATTTCCTATACCTCCCCGTGAAATATGGCCACGTGATTAGTATAAGCTTAACTTCATGACAGAGCAAATCTGAATGAGAGTAGATGAGAGTAGATGTCCCATACCTTGTCCCACCTCAGTACGCCAAGCCGGCATCCTCACTAATCAAACAGCTTAGTTTAGGAATCTTTGAGGGGGTTGGGGATTTAGCTCAGTGGTAGAGCGCTCGCCTAGGAAGCGCAAGGCCCTGGGTTCAGTCCCCAGCTCTGGGGGGGTGGGGGGGGGGGTCTTTGAGGGTGACGCTTTTCAGAAAACGCTTGACATGTGCTTATTTCCATTGGGATTCATCTGCAGATGGTGCCTATTCGGGTCTTCCAAACTGTTATTCTGCTATTTTGAGGCTTCTTTTGATATTCTGGATAAGTGTCACCCCACCTGTGGCTTGCTTTGTATTCTGCAAATCAGATGAGTCACAGAGCAAGAGCTGTCACTTTGATGAGGACTCCTTTGTCCTTTAATACATCTTGCTTTGTACTTCACATCCAGGATCTCTCTGCTTATCTGCTGCTGGCAAACGTGTTTTCCTACACGTTATCCTAAGGTTGGTAGACTCTGCATCTCATATTTGATCGCTATTGGGTTGAGTGTTGTAAACATGGAAAGTTCAAATTAAGAGCTTCTTTTCCCTTTTCCGTATGGATATTCATGATAATGAAAACACTGTTGCCTGTGTCGGCTGGACCTTTGAATCTCTGACAAAAACCAGTTGGCTGCATCTGTGTATTTATTTCTATTTCTAAACCCACTATACTGTGTCCAGTGACTGATATGTGTCTGTTCATCATCTCCACACTGCCTTGCTGATGCTCCTTCACAAAGCCACAGTGTGGGGAATTATCTTTCCAACTGTATTCATTCTCAACTGTATTTTAAAAACTCTATTTCCTCTGTGTTTCCTACAAAAAAAATTAAAATTCTGCCGACACTTATATAGTAATTTCTTTAAATCTACCCAAAAATGTGAGAATTGACATATTTTCTACTTTGATCGTCCAGTTCATGAATGTTATATGGTCTTTTCATTTAGGTCTTCCTTATTATTTCTGATTTTGAGATTTTGAAATTCTTGTACTGTGCAATAATTGCAAGGTATTTTCCTTAAGTATTAAATTGAATTTGGAAACTACTACGTAACATAAAACCTGCAATTACCTTTTTTGTACAGTGTACCGTGTACAACTGCACTGCTGCTGAATGCAGCCAGGATGACTCTGTGGGTTTATGTCTTAACCTTGCTGCACCCAGACTTCTAAGAGTTTTATTATAGACATCATGGGATTATCTATGTCGATAATCATGTGACACTAAACAATTTTTCCAATTGCACAAGACTCTGTCCTGACATATCTGATTTGAACGTTTTGGGAATAAGAACCTGAGGCAGTTACAGGCGTCAGGTACCGTACCTGGGTAGAAGGTCTTTTGTGTCAGATATAGCAGTCAGTACACAGCAAGTCATATTCACTCTACCAGCTCCTCCATTTGTTCTTTACCCTTTGAACTTGCATTGCTGTAGACCTAGCAAGCTTCTATGCAAATTCATACAATGACCAGTTCACCATTCAATGGCCAGTCTACCATTCAAGTGGCAAACACAGCTGCTAGATCAAGCCTCCGCATTCTGCGTGCCACATTTCAGAGTACACCCAGGTTACTGTGATCCATTCAGCATAATACCAACTTAGCAAGAATTCTTATAAAAATTCAATCCATGAACATAAAATGTCTGAAAGAACTTTAAAGTAAAGCCAATCATTTATGGTGTTTCTGAGAAAACTAACATTTAATTCATCTTCAAAGCTATCTGCTGAAGTGAGTAAGTCAGCTTTTCGCAAACCTATGTTCCAAGAGAATGCAGTACAGAAGGTAATTAATCAAAGTAACTAATTTTTAGTTCTACCAAACATAATATACAGCTAAGATCATTCCAGATTACCAGAAGACAATTAAACCACAACAGTGAGAGCCTTAGGGGACTCACACAGGTGTCAATTCAATTCTCCCAGAAAATACAAACTGGCCAAGGCTGGAATACAGGGGTAGCAGTCCAGAAGCATAAAGACAGACTGTGGAATGAAAGCACGCCCTTGACCTCTGGAGATCCAGCCAGGAAAATGTTTTCATCTAGAGCACCAATGTATTGGTAAGTTCAGTTACCACAGAAAGAAACTCCTAAGAACACCGTGAAATGTGGGTGAAAAAGGCATTGGTAAGTGGACAGTCAAAGACAGTAGTCTTAGAGTTCTGAGATGCTCAGACAACGGTTCTTACTGTACCAATGAGTTCACACATGCCCTATATTTTCCTCTCCAACAGAGTCAGGTACCAGATCTTAAATTAAGGTCCTTAATTCACTTACTGCTGAATTTTGTACAAGATGAAAGATATTGACAGACTTTCATGGTTCTACTTAAACCTACCTAGTTTGACCAACACCATTCATTGAAGATGCTGTCGCTGTCTTATTCCACTGTGCATTTTTGTCAAAGCAGATGCTTATAAGTATGTAGGAATATGTGAGGCTCTTCAATTCTATCCAGTGGTGAACACGTCTAAACTGAATGCTAATTACAAGCTGCTGTGCAGGGCAGATGGCGTATCCATGTCCCATCCCTGCCCACCCCTCAAGGATGGATACAGATGAAGAAGCAGTAAAGCTGTAAGAATCAGAGGGGTAGATCATCTCAAAAACAGTATTGACCAAGCACAACGGAGAAAGTACAGAAATCATACAAACTTGTACAAGATCTATGCAAAGTAAAGCCAGACAAAAATCTAACCATAAAGGGGGGCAAGTGGCCATGTCAACCCTTAATGAGGAACTACTGATATTTCAGTTTTCTTTCATTCAGAGACACCTAGTATTATCAACCACAATCCAGAGTGGGCCCCACGCCTAGGAGTACTTGGCCAAGGCAAATGGGATTTGATGGGTTCTTTTTTTCTTTTTAATAGAAAAATAATATGAAATTGGGTAGATAGGGAGGATCTAGCAAGAGTTGGAAGGGGGGATAAATATAATCAAACTACATTATATGAAATTATCAAAAGATAAATAAAAACGTTATTTTAGAAAGGAAAAGGAGCATCTGGATATCTGCCTCTTTAACTATCAAAAATTAATGACCACAGTGCTGCCTTCTTGTATTTGAATTCTACTTCAATATAAGTAACATAAAATATAGTTTTTATACTTCATACAAACCATTAAACCTTGCAAACCACCCATTAATACCTAAATTTCTAAACATTAAGGTGCACCATCTTCTGTTTCATATAAACTTTTTACTCCTACTAGCTAGGACACCAAACACTGAAGTGACCTAGGATCTTTTCACTGAAATGAGGACCCTTTCAGTTTCATTGTCTACATGGAAAATTTAAATTCTATAATCTTTTCTGACTCTAAAAGTCTATGAATATATGCATTTTCCAAAAGGATCTGTAATTATCCAAGAACAGATTCATATTAAGGATGTGTGTGGGCACTTGGTGTTTGGCCATGAGGCTACAAATAATAAAGGGACTTATTAAATATTTTGTAGAAACTTATCCCTAATTCAAAGGAAGGTTTTTTTTCTACCTCTAATAAAAAGGCCTTAGAGCAATCTCATTAATTGGCTAAAGATCTTAAGCAGCATAACCCATTAATAAGTCAAACTAATGCTCATTATGTGAATTAGTGCATTATTCTCGTACCCATCCAAACACTTTCCAAAGAAAGAATGAACAATCTACATATTTACAGTAGAAGTCCATGAATTCAAGTAGGTCTTTCTCATCTAGTACAACAAACAAGAAGCTATTTAATAAGATATGGTTATATAAAAGTCAGAAATTCAAAAGGAAAAATGCAGAATATGCAAAGGGGGAAGATAAAAAATTAAACTTTTAAAAAGAGAAAGAAAACAAAATACAGATATGGAAGGCAAACAATTACAGAGAAATGAAAATGCAGGGGAAAAGAAAAAATAGGTAATTAGATAATGCTGTCTGATGCTGCTTCAAATAAGCATGTGTGAAATGCATGAGAACCTCTGCATGGATGAGTCCTACACACAGATGTGCTGTGTGGGGAAGGTAACATGGCAGTGGTCAACTTAAAGAAGGAGCAAACTCAGAACAGCAGTCATTGCCGTCTTCTCCTGCCCACCCTTCACTTCAGTGTTTACAGACTCCTCGTTACATTGGTTACACTCAAAATAGAATACTTGAGCCAAAGTGCACCAGTGCAACTGGGAAACCTAATCATTTGAAAAATAACCAAGGAATAAAATACGGACCTTGAAGTCCATTTCCTCACCCTTTCCCCGCTATGCATCCTAGGTACCTCGCGACACTCCAGAAGTGCAAGTGAGCTCGGTCCCACAGCACAGGAGCCCCAGGGCCCTCTGTGGGCGTTTGTTACAGACAGGCACCACCTTTCCCAGGAGCTGACATCACTGCTCCATGGAACCCTGTCTTTCTGTTGCCCTGGGTCTTCCTCTGCACATAAGTGAGAATTAAGGTAGGAAAGTAAAAATGAAGAAATAATTCAGAGCACAAATACAGACAGGAAAGACAGGAAAGAGTTGCAACAATTCTTCCACTTTGGAAGTGACATCAAAAAGAATAAGCTTAGGGAGCACTGAAAAGATAACCAGTCACCCACATTTTGGAGTCTGAGGAACATGTGGTGGTGATACTGGGATTCTCACCAGGGGCTCAGCATCAAAGAGGTACCACTAGGTAGCAAGGTGCTGCACACCACTACCTCCCAGGCCCAGATCAGTCACCTTCTATCGTAGGAACCCTATTATTCATTCAGGACATGTGTGGTAATTTCAAGGAATGCACTCTAAGCCACATACACATACACAGCAATATTATCACAGATGACAGTCAAAAGTCCCTCCAGAACAGTGACTTTGGGGTAGGTCTTGTTTTGTTCAACACACACAGTATCTGATGGCTACCAAACACTCTGCACATTAACGGAGTGCACAAAGGAACAAAAGAATAATTAAACAGATGTGCAAACCAATGAGTAACATTCTGTCAGTGCACCTGGGGTATGTTATAGTTACTCAGGCCTAAAGAAATAAGTCCATTCTTGTATTCTTGAACATAAGTTTCACAAACTTATATACAAGTGTGGGAAAATAAAAGAGAAAAGGAATTAAAAATAGATGAAAATACCACCACAGGCAGAACTACACATAAAAGGTAGATTACAAGGTACAAACGAACGAAAAAAGAAAAAAGCTCGATAGAAAGTCATATTATCTCATAACTAATACTTTAGGTTAGCCTTTAAAAGTCACAAAAACATACATTACAAGTCACTAAGTCACATATGTTATTTTAAAACTGAAACCAGGAATTCTTACAAATGACCTTATTGTAAAACCAGTGGACTTATAGGGAAAACTCATTCCCCAGAGACTATTTCATCAGATAAAGCAAATGAGGTCTTAACTACATGCACTACTGCCTTTTTAAAAAGCTAAATAAAACATTGTGCTTTGTCAGGGTTAGAAAAAAATAAACCAACTGAGGCTACCATGCTGATACCATGATAAAATGAAAGCAAAGTGGTTTTAAAAGTAAATATGGGATATGTATTATGCTAGTGTTGGAGAGAGCTGACAGGCCTGCCAAACATTACATGTGTATCCAATTACACATAATTTTGGTCGGGCTACATAAATTGGGTCCTACCCCCTCCCCTGACCACACTGGAATAGTAGTTTTCTTGAAGCAACGGAACCATTTACAGAGGGCCTTGATATATCCAATCACATTTACTGATTCCTTGCACACGGAAACCAGTTACATGGACCACGAAGCGTGTAGAGGCTTGAACAGAAAAACAAGACAGCAATAAGGGCCAGAGCACTGGGTACCATCAACAAAAATGTATATGATTTAGGAATCTCGCCATTCAAACATCATATAAAATCAATCTCCTTCCATTGGTCAACTGACCACATGTTGAGACAAAGTCTCCAGGCTAACCTCCACTTGAACAGGTCACTGTTACCCTACCTTTAACTTCTGTGAAAGACTCTGGTGTCCACAGTTTCCTTCTCAGATTTCGTGGACTACCCTGTGATTAGTCTCAAAGTTTACCTCTGTCTTTGCTGGTAGAACTGCAGTAAAAGCCTAAAGGACGAAGCAAGCTAGACACCACTGAGCTTTCAGTATACAGGACAGAACTGGTTACGGGCATGGTCCCACAGTCACTCTACTTGTTATTTCTGTCACATTAAGGAAACTAAAATCTACAGACGCCTCAAACTTGTCCTCAGGCCAGTGCCGCAGTGAGAACCCTAGTAACATCTGAGCAGATGCTTGGGACAGTCTTCATGCTGAGACTACATATGAGCGTGGGGTCTCTCTTCACTATCACGGCACTGTCATCGCGTCACACACACCTTAAAGACGAGGGAGTTAAACATTTAGACCGACAGAAGGGTTGACTAATGTATTCGCTATCAACAGCAAATGATGAAACGATGGCTCCAAGATCTAAACCCCAGCAACCCCCAGAGCCTCCAAATGAAAAAGAAAAAAGCAGGGAAGCAGAGTCTCACTAGGGGGTCTAGTCAGACCTGAAAGTTGTAAATCGCTTGCCTCAGCTTCCCAAGTGTTGAGATCACAGGTCCGTACTACCACACACAACTGTCAAACTCTTTTGGATCCTTCTCCCACTATTATACAAAACCCCAGCACACTGAACTCCTTACGATTCTACACACAAGGCATGACCTTTTACAGTCAGTGCTACGCTCATGAATGTGCTTCGATTTTTAACCTTGCTTTGATTGCCTCTGAAGCCATCACAAGATAACTTAAGACATACCCTCCACATCCCATTGCACGGAAGCCCTTTCCAACACCCCAACAATGCACCACGACCCTGAGGTGACTTCGCTCACTTCCATACTGTTACGCTGCACACTGTTACGTTACAACACTGCTTTCTGTTTACAGCTTCACCTTTTGCTGTGGAGTTCTCAGGGGAGACTAAACAAGCTCATATTATGCATAATACATAGAAAATAATCAATCACACTGGAACAAAAGTAATAAACAGTACAAAATAAATATCCAGTGCAAAGTCTTCTTAATGAACAAGCATAGAATAAACTGATATTTACTTGAGAATATATTATTTTATATATAAAAATGCTTGCGTGTATGTATGTATAACATGTGTGTGTGTGGAGTGCCAGTGATGGACAGAGAAGGGTATGCGATTCCCCTGGAACTGGAGTGATAGCTTTGAGCAGCCACATGGATGTTGAGAACTGTACCGTGATTCTGTACCAGCGCAGAGAATGCTCTGAAGTGCTCAGTCATCGCTCAAGCTCCCAATAAGAGTTAATAAACTCTCTACATTGTAGAGGCATCACTCAGTTGATATACTGACACATGTCTACACCATAAATCTGTGAAAGAGCCTGGACAAACTGCCAATCATCCCATTCAACTTAATGTAAATTCCTGACTATAATGGTGAGCCCGACTACCTTTACTTTTGATTTTTCTTAAAACTAATCTCCCATCTTCAACCTAAATAGTTCTGTTCAACAGAAAGTTACAAGGAAGCAAGGTATAATTTTTTACTTAGGCAAGAGAATCCTATAACATGCTAGGATTTAAATAACTTTTAATCAGATATTTATATATCAGTTATAGATAGATGATAGATATGTTCATTACAAAGTTAAAATAATACTTATGTAAAGAAAAAGTTACAAAATTTAATATTAACCCTATCCTAATATTGCCTAATCTTTGTTAACTGAATGACTTCCTCTGAGGACACTTCTCTGAAGTTTATGGATAATTACATCACAGGTCTGGGCCAATAGTGCCATCCACTGTTCCTATGAAGATCTTCCCTAAATATAGTTACATAATACATAAAAAAAAAATCTGTTGTGCAGAGATTTCATTTTTACAGTATATAAGATATCTCCAAATGATATATTTGGAAATGGCAGTGAAGATATGAAGAGAGCTACAAATTTCAAGAAAACTAGTTTTTGGTTAAAAGAATAAAAATGTTACAAGAAGCTCAAGATGACTTTAAGTACATCAGCTTCCAGGTATTGAATTGTTTAGGATGTTTCATTTTCTGACTGTAAGAACAAAATCATCCCTAGGAGAAAAGTAAAAGTACAATGTTCCAACCTGGCCAGAAAAGGTCTCTGTATTTCACCTCACCATTCCTGAAAATACCCAGCAAATCTCAACCGACTGAAAGCTAGAGGCCTCTGGTACTCACAACTGAACACACACATTCACCAGGCATACGGGGACACACTTAAGAGCCCAACACAACAGAAGAAGAGGCAGGGAATCAGCACTTGGGCTATAGCCTGACTCAGAAACTAGCACGAATCTGAATCACTGTGGTCAATGACTGAGGAGCTGAGTAAGGACAAATCCCAACCTACTATGGGAGTTCCAGAAGCTTTCATGACTAGGTAGCAAAAAGGATGAAGCCTCCAGAAAGGGAAGGACCATGGGAATTGTTCATACAGTAATGATTCAGCAGCCCCAAAGTCCTGCATAGAAGAGAGGTGTGTTGAGAAGCAACTACTTCACCTGAGTCCCCAGCTAGAAAACGTGGACAGGGACTCCAAACTCCAGCCAGAGACTCATCGCAGTGAACAATGTGGCCTTCCAGAATGGGCTGCTGTCACATCCCATCCAGCATCCTGACTGCTCTGTGTAGCTTACACAACATGAGCAACGACAGCTCTGCCTCATCTTAGAGCTAAATTACAGTTAGTGTTTAGCGGCTAGATTTCACAGGCCATCTTAGAAGAGCTATGAATCTCCGGTCGGGGGGAAATCCAACACAGAGCACATACAAACTGGGATCTGATTTCAGCTACCATTCTAAGAGCAAACAAGTCCTCAGCCTATGTTTGACCAAAAACAGTCTTTCCCTGCAGAAATGACTGCATCTATTTAACCACCCTTGAGCTCAGCATCTGAGGCTTTGACGATTAGCAAATTAAGTTTTCATTTTTGAAAATACAGCAAACTACTGTGACAGTTAATCTCCATTGTCAATCTGACTGGACTCAGACACTTATGGGACGAGTAAAGCACACTTAGGGTATGTGGCTGTGACGGTGTCTCCACAGACATTATATACAAGGGACATTAGCGCAGGGGAAGATACCTAACACAATGGGTCCAGATGGAACAGAAGAGGGTGGGAGGGTAACTGGGCAGGCATAGCTGTGCCTCTGCATGTCCTGGATCCCTCACCCTCAACAGTGGATCCAGGCAACCATGGGTTAAAAGCTCAGAGCCTGGTAACTAAGATAACACCATGTCCCTTTTGAAGTGTTTCAAGTATTTGTCAAAGCAGCATAAAAGCCAACACAACTACTAACCACTCTGGCTATGTAGCAACATAAAGACATGAGAACTAATACCTCATTGGGAGGAATCAAGATCTCTGTGTTGACTGAAAACCTTTCCAAACTAAGAGAAAAAATATAACAACACGGAAGCCTACTTCGTTCTTAAAGCATCTATGGTGATCAACCATGGATTTATTGACAATCTTCTGTAAACTAAGAATTGTGTAAAATAAAGTGAGAATGAGTTCCTTCAGTTAAACTGGAGTAAAATCCTATAACAAGTTTCAAAGATGCCAGCTCTGACGTTCACCACGTGTCATGGCCAGCAGTAAATAGTTAATGGTGAGATACTGGTCCACAGAATGAGAGGCATCAGCCAAGATCTTTAAGGAACAGATCATGCCTTGGTCCCTGGACTGGTTTTGCTGAAAACCATATTGTCCTTACATCCTACACTGTCTGGACTGGCTTAAGTGATCATTCCCTGCAAGATTTGAGTCAGTCATACCAAAAGACACAAGGAGAGAGCCTCATTGCAGTTACAAGAAGAGCTGGACGGTGCCCGCCTAGGGGTGGTCTCACTGCACAGTCTGCTCTGGGACTTGTCCTAACCTAATGGGGGAAATGAGAGAAGAATGAGAGTTGGGGGTGGGGCAAAGAAGACGAAAAAAGGGAGAAGAGAATGAAATACAGAAGGGAAAGAAAGAGGAAAGAACAGGAAGTTAGGAGAGTGAGAAGGTGAGAGGGAAGGAAGGAAGGAGGGAGGGAGGGAGGGAGGGAGGGACGGAGGGAGAGAGGGAGGAAGGGAGGGAGGGAGACACTAAAAAATTAGCTCAGGTTGAATTTCAACCATTAGCACTCAATGTATTGTTAAAAACATAGAAAATTAAGTGTTACATTTATATTTGTAACATCAATAATTTAAAAAGAAACAGTCATGGTTTGAGAAGGGGTGGGATACAGGAGGAACTGGAGAAAGAGCACAAGAGGCAGAAATTATGTAAATACCAGTATTTTAATTTTCTTAAACAGGAAACGTTTAGCCATGTTACTTATATTGCTGAGTAACTCAGAAATTACTGAGCACTTTTTGTCAATTATTTGGTCTTCAGACATTACCCCACTGGACAAAGGGAACAAGATCTTCAACGAGTTGTCTCAAAGCATAGCACCAAGAGTAAAGAATGTAAAGCAATCAGATTCCGAGTAAGGCCTGATTCATTTAATCAAAATATCTACACAATGGTCTAGCATGAATAAAATAAAGTAAATGAGTCTTTGATTCTTGACAGCTAAGTAAGTATTTTTGGTTCTTGACAGCATACTACATATAAAGTAAGTATCCAAGAAATTCATTTGAGTATACTAAAATACATAGTTGTCTTGGTTTGCTCTCTGTTGCTGTGATAAAACATTCCAAAGCCACTTGAAGTACAAAAGGGTTTACTTGGCTTACTCCCGTGTCATACTCCATCACCTAGGGAAGCCTAGGCAAGGAATCCAAGGCAGAAAATCAAGGGAGGAATGTGGAGGCAGGAATTGATACATAGGACACAAACAAACCCTGTTTCCTCAGAAATAGATACATCAGCTGACTTTCTTATACAACCCGGGCCACGTGCTCAGCACTGGCAATGCCTCTGATGGACTGGACATCACTGTGCCAATCACTAATCAAGAGCATGCGCCACAGGCTTACCTGTGGACATCACTGTGCCAATCACTAATCAAGAGCATGCGCCACAGGCTTACCTATGGCCAATGCAACAAAGGCAATTCCTTGAGGTTTCCTCTTCCCAGATGACACTAGTGTGTGTCAAACTGATGAGGATCTAACCAGCACATGCACATTCCCAAAATTTGTAAAATGAATGAACCTAGCGTAAGTGTGAGTATGCCTGTTGAAGAAAGCCTCTGCAAGTTTGAGTGTAGAGACGTTTTAAGGCAGGGTCTCATTTTGCAGACCAGGTTGGCCTCAAACACACTCGTCCTGCCTCAACCCAAGTGTTGTGATTACATGCATGGTCCACCATCATTGGGAGAACTTTTACTCCTCCCTCCCCACCTTTAACATTATCTGATGTTTTGTTTTAAGGTTTGTTATTTTTGAGGTACAGTTTTGCTACGTAGTTTTCACTGACCTGAAACTGTGTAGACCAGACTGGCTGTAATCTTACAATGATCCACCTGCCTATTGCTGAAATCAGAGGCAGTCATCACACCTGGCTACCATATTTCTAATGAAGCTCAAAACACTCTATGTATACAATGTTATTTGCAGAAGCCTCAATTAACATAACATAAAGAGACAGCAATGGAGCTTTGCATTGTACCGTGCTCATGACAAAGGTGTTAGAGGACGGACAGAGGCCAAGGAGATGCAGCCCATTCTATTAGTCCTTGATGCTTCTGCATGTGGCAGACAGGGAAAGGAAGAGGACTTCTGAGACTCCAATGACCCCTTAAAGTCAGAGACCTGAGGAATCATTGCTTGTGACCTCAGCAGACGGAAGAGAGCTGAGGCATTTCCCCAAAGGCAGAATCTTAGATACTCCACTTGTAGCTGTATATTTCCATGATGTCAGTTTTATAGGTGACTTGGGAGAAGTTTGTCTCTGTGTTCTACAATCTGATGTCATAAGCATGAAACAATTATATTTCCAAGTGTACTGTGAGTATCACCACTAATGATGCCTATGTTTTAAACCACAGACTCAGAAGCACTAGCAGTTAGTTACTGCTTCTGTAAAAATAATTTCAGTTATGTAGGATGACTGTAACCACTGTCTTTCATTCATGTATTTATGAGAGGTTAGATATCAAGGGCTGTGAAAGAGCCTGCTATGGGGCAGACACTCCAAAGACTGAAAACATCTAAGTTAGAATGTTTTCCTGAAGCTCGGCTGCTTACAGGGGGAGAAATGGGGAGTAACAGATACATTTATAAATGGTAATAACTCCAATTATGGACTCTCAAAGAAAACTAAATTCCCCTCAGTGGTCTCCAACTACAACCTTTCTTATACCTGACTGATGAAAACTACTGGGACAAGATAAATAATGAAAGAAAAAGCATCAGGTACCTGGAGGCCAAGTAGCATTTTCTGAGCTGTGTTTGATGGAGGAGTGGCTTGGAGCCTCCAGCCTAGGATGACCTGACAGCCGTGCAGATGGCACTACCCTCACTGGCCCTGAGGCAGCAGTCAACTCCTCCCTGAGGAAGATGAAGACTGCCAACGATGACAACCTTACCAATCAAAGAAACGGCGAGCAGGACACAGCCTGCCTTCATTTTCCAGTGTCCGACTTCCTACTTTATGTCCCATGTACAACACCCTACTATCTTTGCCTCTGCACCCCACTCCCACTGCTAGGAAAGCAAAGGTATTACTCAACGGACCCCTAGCAAAATTCTGTGGCACCACTGGGAGAGCCTTCTATGGGAACATATGAGAAATGACTACTGGCCCTTTGTAGGGCACCAAGGACAAAACAAAGTACAATGAGGAACTATGAGCTTTAGGCTCACTTAGAACATGTTGGAGGATTCACTTACAGGAACATGAGTAACACCAAACCAGCGACAAACTACCGCAGCATGGATGATAACTTCTCCACAGCCATGCAGAGTCCTTGTCCTCAGGTCCATTCCCCTTTTACATAGTGAGTACCACAGGGCCACATGCAAGTAGGGAAGAATTACATCTGGCGGACTGGGAAGGAGATCGAGCCCAGAACTGTAGTTGGAATGGCGCTACCCTACCCTTTCTATGAAAGAATATTAATCAATGCTTCAATCTCAAGTGTTCACAGTGGCTGTGATGAATATGATGGCTACAGTCCTTAGAGGATCATGCTTACAATAGGGGGAGCCACTGATAAAGCACTCCTGAGACCAAGTTCCCTCACGCACTTCCTATAAAAGACAATAATGAAACGTATGTGGTCACACACACACACACACACACACACACACACACACACAGCATGAATGTAGAGGCTAACTAGGGAAAGGAATAAGAGAAGGTAACGGGCATGAATATATACACACATATATAAACATGCTATAGTAACACCCATTACTATACATAACTAACATATGTTAATAAAATATTTGAAAGATGAGCCCAACTGGCATACTCCGTCCTTCACGTGGCCTAGTCACATGAAGCACTAGACCTGCTTTCTCCCATCCAAGTCAGTAAAGAAACTGATAGAAAAAACAACTGGGATTTCACAGCCCTGTCCTCCTTAACTCTTGTTTCTGGAAACCTCGTGTCCTTCCTTACCAGGACTGACTCTCCATCAGTGCTCATGGTACCATATGCAGTTGGCACACTACTGTCTCGAAAACCTGATCCTCTGCTTCTAAACAAACTCAGATTCAAAGAAACAAAAACAAGAACAAGAGAGAAAGAGAACAAAAGAGGAAGAGAGAGAGAGAAAGAAAGGGAGATCTTCTACTCCCTATACACAAGCTTAGTCAGTAGCTGAGTAACCTCCCGTAGCAAACCTTACTGGTTTCTAAAGAAGTCTCACATTTTCACAGAGTATAGAAATGGTTCATATGTGTCTATGAGCCGTGTGTGTGTGTGTGTGTGTGTGTGTGTGTGTGTGTGTGTGTGTACTCACATGCACACATGAGAACTAGGAGGGCCCCAGGCATAGTAAGAAATTACCCCACTAACTGAATTACATCCCCACACCCCAACACATCCTTCTCCCTCTCCCCCTCCCCCTCCTTCTCCCTCTCCCCTCCTCCCCCTTCTCCCCCTCTCCCTCAGAATGAGTCTTACTCTGGAACCCTTTTGCCATGAACTCACTGTAATCAGCCTCTGACAGCCTCCCATCAGTCGAGATTACAGGTGTGCTCCAATATCCCCCCAGCCAACCTTCCTCTCGAGCATTCTCCCTGAATCTCTCCACCCTCCCACACCAGCCCACGTTACAAACTGCTGGCAGGAAAATAATCTCGGTGTTTGCCTCAGAGCTGCTCCTCACTTCAGCAGTTTCCCTGTCTCTAGCAAGTGAAGTGACTGGCATTTCTCACCCTGGGCAGTCACACTCTTCACACATAAGACCATCCACCTCACCGTTCTGAAGTATGCTAGACTGTTCAGACAACTGGACACTGACACAAGGCACAGACAACTTGTCTGCTGCCCTTGTACTTCATCTTTCCTGTCTTCCTATACCTGTCCCTCATACTTCCTGTACCGCGCAGAAATGTCTCTGCAATCGGATGTACATGCTCACCTCTTCAACACAGCAAGGCAGGTGGAATTCAAACTGCAGTGGAGGTAAAGTGGACAATGAACTGGCACTGACATACAAACTGTCCTGATTATCCTACCGGGTCAAAGTCATCACTTAAAAGTGAGACGAGTGAAGGGAAGGAGACAAGAGAAGACACACACAGAGTGAACTTTGTCAAGGGAACCACAGGCAAAAGAACAAGATGGGTCTCCAGTGGGCATGGTGGCCAAGCACCCAAAACCTCTAGAACCTCCCTGCCCGCACTTCCTGACTTACTAAGGCCTGCTAGACATCCCCCTCCTGCAGGGTAAGATAATAGGTTCAAAGGGTTTAAGCAAGCAGGTCTGTGCTCAGCAAGTGAAACCAAGTACATCCTTGTGTGAATTTGTCCAGATTCATTTTCCCCTGCAGCAGCCCTTCTCATTATTCCAGTCTGATAGAGAAAGCTCAGCCGGCCATATCAGACATGAAACCTTATTCCTCTGAACCCACACATGCATCTGCAAAGAGTTATGGGCAAGGGAAGTCCCACACCCGAGGATCCCGGCCCGCAGCAGCTCTCTGCCCCCAGACCCTGTGAGAGAGAGACTCAACCACCTGGTCAGGTGGGCACTCCTGAGGCTGCAGAGCAGAAGAGACCACCAACACTGCTCACCCCTGCCCACATCCCTGGCCCAAGAGGAAACTGTATAAAGCCTCTGGGCTCCCGTGGGGGAGGGCCCAGGAGCGGCAGGACCCCTGTGCCTGAGACACCACCAGAACCAGAAGTAAACAGACCAGATACACAGTTCTCTGCACCCAAATCCCATGGGAGGGAGAGCTGAACCTTCAGAGAGGCAGACAAGCCTGGGAAACCAGAAGAGACTGCTCTCTGCACACACATCTCGGACGCCAGAGGAAAAAGCCAAAGACCATCTGGAACCCTGGTGCACTGAACCTCCCGGAAACGGCGGCACAGGTCTTCCTGGTTGCTGCCGCCGCAGAGAGCCCGTGGGTAGCACCCCACAAGCGAACTTGAGCCTTGGGACCACAGGTAAGACCAACTTTTCTGCTGCAAGAAAGCTGCCTAGTGAACTCAAGACACAGGCCCACAGGAACAGCTGAAGACCTGTAGAGAGGAAAAACCACACGCCGGAAAGCAGAACACTCTGTCCCCATAACTGACTGAAAGAGAGGAAAACAGGTCTACAGCACTCCTGACACACAGGCTTATAGGACAGTCTAGCCACTGTCAGAAATAGCAGAACAAAGTAACACTAGAGATAATCTGATGGCGAGAGGCAAGCACAGGAACCCAAGCAACAGAAACCAAGACTACATGGCACCATCGGAGCCCAATTCTCCCATCAAAACAAACATGGAATATCCAAACACACCAGAAAAGCAAGATCTAGTTCCAAAATCATTTTTGATCATGATGCTGGAGGACTTCAAGAAAGACATGAAGAACTCCCTTAGAGAACAAGTAGAAGCCTACAGAGAGGAATCGCAAAAATGCCTGAAAGAATCGCAAAAATGCCTGAAAGAATTCCACGAAAACATAAATAAACAAGGAGAAGCCCATAGAGAGGAGACACAAAAATCCCTGAAAGAATTCCAGGAAAACATAAATAAACAAGTAGAAGCCCATAGAGAGGAGACACAAAAATCCCTGAAAGAATTCCAGGAAAACACAATCAAACAGTTGAAGGAATTAAAAATGGAAATAGAAGCAATCAAGAAAGAACACATGGAAACAACCCTGGATATAGAAAACCAAAAGAAGAGACAAGGAGCTGTAGATACAAGCTTCACCAACAGAATACAAGAGATGGAAGAGAGAATCTCGGGAGCAGAAGATTCCATAGAAATCATTGACTCAACTGTCAAAGATAATGTAAAGCGGAAAAAGCTACTGGTCCAAAACATACAGGAAATCCAGGACTCAATGAGAAGATCAAACCTAAGGATAATAGGTATAGAAGAGAGTGAAGACTCCCAGCTCAAAGGACCAGTAAATATCTTCAACAAAATCATAGAAGAAAACTTCCCTAACCTAAAAAAAGAGATACCCATAGGCATACAAGAAGCCTACAGAACTCCAAATAGATTGGACCAGAAAAGAAACACCTCCCGTCACATAATAGTCAAAACACCAAACGCACAAACTAAAGAAAGAATATTAAAAGCAGTAAGGGAAAAAGGTCAAGTAACATATAAAGGGAGACCTATCAGAATCACACCAGACTTCTCGCCAGAAACTATGAAGGCCAGAAGATCCTGGACTGATGTCATACAGACCCTAAGAGAACACAAATGCCAGGCCAGGTTACTGTATCCAGCAAAACTCTCAATTAACATTGATGGAGAAACCAAGATATTCCATGACAAAACCAAATTTACACAATATCTTTCCACAAATCCAGCACTACAAAGGATAATAAATGGTAAAGCCCAACATAAGGAGGCAAGCTATACCCTAGAAGAAGCAAGAAACTAATCGTCTTGGCAACAAAACAAAGAGAATGAAAGCACACAAACATAACCTCACATCCAAATATGAATATAACGGGAAGCAATAATCACTATTCCTTAATATCTCTCAATATCAATGGCCTCAACTCCCCAATAAAAAGACATAGATTAACAAACTGGATACACAACGAGGACCCTGCATTCTGCTGCCTACAGGAAACACACCTCAGAGACAAAGACAGACACTACCTCAGAGTGAAAGGCTGGAAAACAACTTTCCAAGCAAATGGTCAGAAGAAGCAAGCTGGAGTAGCCATTCTAATATCAAATAAAATCAATTTCCAACTAAAAGTCATCAAAAAAGATAAGGAAGGACACTTCATATTCATCAAAGGAAAAATCCACCAAGATGAACTCTCAATCCTAAATATCTATGCCCCAAATACAAGGGCACCTACATACGTAAAAGAAACCTTACTAAAGCTCAAAGCACACATTGCACCTCACACAATAATAGTGGGAGATTTCAACACACCACTCTCATCAATGGACAGATCATGGAAACAGAAATTAAACAGTGATGTCGACAGACTAAGAGAAGTCATGAGCCAAATGGACTTAACGAATTTTTATAGAACATTCTATCCTACAGCAAAAGGATATACCTTCTTCTCAGCTCCTCATGGTACTTTCTCCAAAATTGACCATATAATTGGTCAAAAAACAGGCCTCAACAGGTACAGAAAGATAGAAATAATCCCATGCGTGCTATCGGACCACCATGGCCTAAAACTGGTCTTCAATAACAATAAGGGAAGAATGCCCACATATACGTGGAAATTGAACAATGCTCTACTCAATGATAACCTGGTCAAGGAAGAAATAAAGAAAGAAATTAAAAAAATTTTAGAATTTAATGAAAATGAAGATACAACATACCCAAACTTATGGGACACAATGAAAGCTGTGCTAAGAGGAAAACTCATAGCGCTGAGTGCCTGCAGAAAGAAACAGGAAAGAGCATATGTCAGCAGCTTGACAGCACACCTAAAAGCTCTAGAACAAAAAGAAGCAAATACACCCAGGAGGAGTAGAAGGCAGGAAATAATCAAACTCAGAGCTGATATCAACCAAGTAGAAACAAAAAGGACCATAGAAAGAATCAACAGAACCAAAAGTTGGTTCTTTCAGAAAATCAACAAGATAGATAAACCCTTAGCCAGACTAACGAGAGGACACAGAGAGTGCGTCCAAATTAACAAAATCAGAAATGAAAAGGGAGACATAACTACAGATTCAGAGGAAATTCAAAAAATCATCAGATCTTACTATAAAAACCTATATTCAAAAAACTTGAAAATCTTCAGGAAATGGACAATTTCCTAAACAGATACCAGGTATCGAAGTTAAATCAGGAACAGATAAACCAGTTAAACAACCCCATAACTCCTAAGGAAATAGAAGCAGTCATTAAAGGTCTCCCAACCAAAAAGAGCCCAGGTCCAGACGGGTTTAGTGCAGAATTCTATCAAACCTTCATAGAAGACCTCATACCAATATTATCCAAACTATTCCACAAAATTGAAACAGATGGAGCATTACCAAATTCCTTCTACGAAGCCACAATTACTCTTATACCTAAACCACACAAAGACACAACAAAGAAAGAGAACTTCAGACCAATTTCCCTTATGAATATCGATGCAAAAATACTCAATAAAATTCTGGCAAACCGAATTCAAGAGCACATCAAAACAATCATCCACCATGATCAAGTAGGCTTCATCCCAGGCATGCAGGGATGGTTTAATATACGGAAAACCATCAACGTGATCCATTATATAAACAAACTGAAAGAACAGAACCACATGATTATTTCATTAGATGCTGAGAAAGCATTTGACAAAATTCAACACCCCTTCATGATAAAAGTCCTGGAAAGAATACGAATTCAAGACCCATACCTAAACATAGTAAAAGCCATATACAGCAAACCAGTTGCTAACATTAAACTAAATGGAGAGAAACTTGAAGCAATCCCACTAAAATCAGGGACTAGACAAGGCTGCCCGCTCTCTCCCTACTTATTCAATATAGTTCTTGAAGTTCTAGCCAGAGCAATCAGACAACAAAAGGAGATCAAGGGGATACAGATCGGAAAAGAAGAGGTCAAAATATCACTATTTGCAGATGACATGATAGTATATTTAAGTGATCCCAAAAGTTCCACCAGAGAACTACTAAAGCTGATAAACAACTTCAGCAAAGTGGCTGGGTATAAAATTAACTCAAATAAATCAGTTGCCTTCCTCTATACAAAAGAGAAACAAGCCGAGAAAGAAATTAGGGAAACGACACCCTTCATAATAGACCCAAATAATATAAAGTACCTCGGTGTGACTTTAACCAAGCAAGTAAAAGATCTGTACAATAAGAACTTCAAGACACTGAGGAAAGAAATTGAAGAAGACCTCAGAAGATGGAAAGATCTCCCATGCTCATGGATTGGCAGGATTAATTTAGTAAAAATGGCCATTTTACCAAAAGCAATCTACAGATTCAATGCAATCCCCATCAAAATACCAATCCAATTCTTCAAAGAGTTAGACAGAACAATTTGCAAATTCATCTGGAATAACAAAAAACCCAGGATAGCTAAAGCTATCCTCAACAATAAAAGGACTTCAGGGGGAATCACTATCCCTGAACTCAAGCAGTATTACAGAGCAATAGTGATAAAAACTGCTTGGTATTGGTACAGAGACAGACAGATAGACCAATGGAATAGAATTGAAGACCCAGAAATGAACCCACACACCTATGGTCACTTGATTTTTGACAAAGGAGCCAAAACCATCCAATGGAAAAAAGATAGCATTTTCAGCAAATGGTGCTGGTTCAACTGGAGGGCAACATGTAGAAGAATGCAGATCGATCCATCCTTATCACCGTGTACAAAGCTTAAGTCCAAGTGGATCAAGGACCTCCACATCAAACCAGACACACTCAAACTAATAGAAGAAAAACTAGGGAAGCATCTGGAACACATGGGCACTGGAAAAAATTTCCTGAACAAAACACCAATGGCTTATGCTCTAAGATCAAGAATTGACAAATGGGATCTCATAAAACTGCAAAGCTTCTGTAAGGCAAAGGACACTGTGGTTAGGACAAAACGGCAACCAACAGATTGGGAAAAGATCTTTACCAATCCTACAACAGATAGAGGCCTTATATCCAAAATATACAAAGAACTCAAGAAGTTAGACCGCAGGGAAACAAATAACCCTATTAAAAAATGGGGTTCAGAGCTAAACAAAGAATTCACAGCTGAGGAATGCCGAATGGCTGAGAAACACCTAAAGAAATGTTCAACATCTTTAGTCATAAGGGAAATGCAAATCAAAACAACCCTGAGATTTCACCTCACACCAGTGAGAATGGCTAAGATCAAAAACTCAGGTGACAGCAGATGCTGGCGAGGATGTGGAGAAAGAGGAACACTCCTCCATTGTTGGTGGGATTGCAGACTGGTAAAACCATTCTGGAAATCAGTCTGGAGGTTCCTCAGAAAATTGGACATTGAACTGCCTGAGGATCCAGCTATACCTCTCTTGGGCATATACCCAAAAGATGCCTCAACATATAAAAGAGACACGTGCTCCACTATGTTCATCGCAGCCTTATTTATAATAGCCAGAAAATGGAAAGAACCCAGATGCCCTTCAACAGAGGAATGGATACAGAAAATGTGGTACATCTACACAATGGAATATTACTCAGCTATCAAAAACAACGAGTTTATGAAATTCGTAGGCAAATGGTTGGAACTGGAAAATATCATCCTGAGTGAGCTAACCCAATCACAGAAAGACATACATGGTATGCACTCATTGATAAGTGGCTATTAGCCCAAATGCTTGAATTACCCTAGATCCCTAGAACAAACGAAACTCAAGATGGATGATCAAAATGTGAATGCTTCACTCCTTCTTTAAATGAGGAAAAAGAATACCCTTGGCTGGGAAGGGAGAGGCAAAGATTAAAACAGAGACTGAAGGAACACGCATTCAGAGCCTGCCCCAAATGTGGCCCATACATATACAGCCACCCAATTAGACAAGATGGATGAAGCAAAGAAGTGCAGACCGACAGGAGCCGGATGTAGATCGCTCCTGAGAGACACAGCCAGAATACAGCAAATACAGAGGCGAATGCCAGCAGCAAACCACTGAACTGAGAATAGGTCCCCCGTTGAAGGAATCAGAGAAAGAACTGGAAGAGCTTGAAGGGGCTCGAGACCCCAAAAGTACAACAATGTCAAGCAACCAGAGCTTCCAGGGACTAAGCCACTACCTAAATACTATACATGGACTGACCCTGGACTCTGACCCCATAGGTAGCAATGAATATCCTAGTAAGAGCACCAGTGGAAGGGGAAGCCCTGGGTCCTGCTAAGACTGAACCCCCAGTGAACTAGACTATGGGGGGAGGGCTGCAATGGGGGGAGGGTTGGGAGGGGGACACCCATAAGGAAGGGGAGGGGGGAGGGGGATGTTTGCCCGGAGACCGGGAAAGGGAATAACACTTGAAATGTATATAAGAAATACTCAAGTTAATAAAAAAAATTAAAAAAAGCAACGTAAAAACAAAAACAAAAACAAAAACAAAAAAAAAAAAGAGTTATGGGCAAGACTCACCCCAGTCCCACCCTATGGGGACAACTCTATGAAGGCAAGTGACCTAATTTTCTTAGCTTGTCATCTGCACAAAAAATATCGTATGGCTATTTATTGTGAGACTAGATGATGGGAAGACTGTAGACTTCGTAAACCACGTGAAGTACCTGAGGTACACTGAATGCGCATCAGAAATTATTATTACTTTATTCTTACTGCATTTTCTTGGTAATGTCCATGGTACTGTTTTACTGCCCTACTACACAAGGATGGACCTCTTCACACTAATTTACTCTATTCAGAAACTTTGACACATGGAAGAGAGTCTACAAATGCTAGCCATACTGGATAAATGACCACTAATCTTAAATAGTTCACTCAAAAAAAGAATATTTTAAAAATAAAATACAATGAGAGCATTCAAACAGTATTACCTTGCATGGAGGGAATAGGTTATTTAATAAAATGCACAGGGCCAGACACAGGACACATCCCTATGAGTTGCTGGCCAGGGAGGCCCCAGAGGTCCAAAACAACACAGCTAATTGCCAATGCCCTAGATATCCACAAAGGCACATGGGAAGACCCTATTGCTAATGGCGTAACTACACAATTTGGCTGGAAGACACACAGAAATCAAACTCAAACTGAACACAAAGTTATTGCCTTGCTAGCATTCTTTCAGCACCAGAAGATGTTGTGCAGGCTGTTGGGGAAATAAAAAAGCACGAATTTTCTTACCTAGACCTGGACCCTTCGTGCTACATCACTGAACTGATAGACAAGGTTCCCGTGCTGGTGCATCTGTGACATGACTCTTCTTGGGTAAATAACTGCATTCTGATTGGGGCTGAAGTCGGCTACAAGGCAGTAACTTCGTGCCTGGTACTGAAATCCTGGTCAAAACTCATTGCTGGGGAAGTCATAAGTCCTTGGGTAGAATCTGCTATAAATATTTTACTAAGTGGTAATGTTGTCAAATTGCTTTCTACACATTGGTCTTTATGCCAATAGACCTTGCTACTCTCTACTTTGGTCAGAGAATCCTCCCCTAACTCACCACCCAATGGGCAGCAGTTAATGCTAAGATGCATAGCTGCTCAAAGAGTAAGAAACTGAGTGTTCAACCCTAATTAGGACATCGCTCCCACTTCACCCTCACCACCACAACTATACCTCATGCCCAAGACTCAGCAAGTATCACAAGAGGCAGAAATAATGTAAGAGCAAGATTGACTGGGAAAAGTTCTGTAAAATGTTAATTTGCAGGCTTGACCAGGCCATTGTGCACAGGAGTGGTGCCAGCTACAGTCGTCTGGACAAGACCTAAGCAAACACCTGCACGGACTGGTGGTGTGCTCTCCGGATCACACCCTTACCAAGGAGCTCATCACGGCTGCGAGATGCTGGGACAGGAAGTATCATGCTTTTCAGACTGTGTGACCACTGGGAGATGGCACATGCTTTACTGGATGCCCCACATCTATACGCTTAGGGACAGCAATGACTGGACTTGGTAGGCCATCAAAAAGAAAGAGGACTGGAAATTAGGAAGGGATCATGTTGTAAGGTAGAAAGAGTTAGAGATGAGAAATGAAAGGCAGATATGGTTGTGCTTCATTATGTGCATACACACACACATACACACACATACAAACACACATAAGCACACACACACAGACATACACACATATACATGCACATACACGCACACATACACACACAGAGACATACACACATACACATGCACATACACACACACACATACACACACATATTCATTGGAGATTTAGTAGATATGAAGGTCTCACAAATGAAAAATTAATAAAAGAAAAAATGGAGTAAATAATTGCTTGGCCTATAATTCACACATTTAATACAATAAACAGAAACAATTCCCAGAAGATAAACTTACAAAAGAAATTGTACAAAATATTTTAAATAAAAGATTCTTTCTAGATCTTTATTATGAAAATACTAAAACACTTTGAGTAAAGCTGTTATGTATATAGTTTTCAAGTTAATAACCCCCTAGTTTATAAAAAATTCAACTTGACCTGAACTGTTCAACTTGTTCCTTGGCAAAAAGCAACTAATACACTCCGTTGATATATTTTTAAATTACGGATATACATATGCATCTGTGAAGGCATGAGTACTGAGGCCCTCGGAGAATAGAGGTTCAGAAGCCCTGGAGCTAGAGTTCTACAAGTGTGTAAACTCCTGACACGCTGACACAGGTTCTACAAGTGTGTAAATTCCTGACACGCTGACACAGGTTCTAGGAGGAAAACTTGGAACTACTGAACCATGTCACAAGCCCTGTTTTGAAATTTCTGAAGTTAACATTAACAGAGAATCAGCTCTATACATTCAAATGGTAATCTGGCAAAGCACATCATGAACCAAATGGGGCTGTCTTCTTAATGAAGCACATATATGATGGTCTAATACCAGATTTAGTTTGCAACAAAACACTGAGTTTTTTGGACTTTGATAAGGAGAATGATTATTATGAGCATAACCATTTAAAAGTATTTTCAAGTTAAGTTTTTCAAAAAAGCATTGGCTCCACAAGCAATAAGGGTTAAGGACTGAAACCCAAACAAAGACATTACATGGTGATAGTGTGGAACGACACTCATGGGCAGTTTCCATGGGAGAGAAGCGATAAGACAGCAAGCACCCGGCTCAGCAAAGTAATGGCGAGTCACGTCTCACAAGGCCTACTGCGATTTTAGATAATATGAAGTGACTTAACATCAAAAACGTACTTGCTTACTTATTTCCAAGGGTCAAGTCTATATTCAGTGATGTGAGGGACAAGACTGGGAGCGACTGCAAATACCTGCTGAGCTTCACACAAGAACTAATCCACAGGGGAAAAGTGCAGCTCACATAGGAGAGAAACTTTAACATGATGCTAGTTTTGTCGGCTGAAACCAAGTTGTAATGCAAAATACTTAAGAGTTTTAGAATGACTAATATGTGGCAAAATTGCACTGACTTTAGAATGAAACATTCAGGGGCTAGGAAGATGACTCACTAGGTAAGAGTTTGACATGAGAATGTAAGGACCCGTATCTGATGCCTGACCTTACTTAAAACTGGAGGCATAATCTTCCGACCCCAGCACTGAAATACAGAGACACGGGATGTCTGACCTTACTCACCAGCTACTCAGTAGAACTGAACTGCTGAGCACCAAGTTCCATGACCAAAAATAAGGTAGGAGTAAATGAAGCAGATACCCAGCACTAATCTCTGACCTGTACAGGCATGTCATGTACGTGCACACAGACAGACAGACAGACAGGCAGGCAGACAGGCAGACAGAGAGACAGACAGACAGACAGACAGACACACACACACACACACACACGTACACACACACTCACAAGGGGGCGGGGGAGAGAAAAGGAGAGGGAGAAAGAAGGGAAGGGGGGAGGAAGCAGCAGCAGCAGCAGCTCTCTGAGTCTGAGGGAAAAGCAATAGCTGAGATGAAGGAAGCTAACAGCGTTGTGCTGGTAAGAGGCTCATGCAGTCACTGCGGCTGTCAAATGCTACTTTACTGAGGGTTCTGAGTTTCTGTCCAAGCCCCCGCACCCTCAATACTAAAAGCCAGAAATTGGTTCCACAAAACATTTCCCAGTTGGTTAATTGCCAACCACAGGGAAGCTAATGAAAACCCAAAAATCTCTTCCACCTTCTGTGGACTACAGCAGCAGTATGAGGGTGAAGCAGGCACAGGGAAGACTGGAGAGGAGCTGGCTGGCAGCGGGGTGGGCCAGCACACAGCAGGAATGCAGCTACCTGGAGCTTACCAAGGAGCAGAGCAAGACCCGCAATGGGGAGGGCAGGAAGAAAGCAGCAGCAGCAGTCAAGCCTGGGGTGGAGAGGAAATCCTGGACTTGAGGAATGTAAGCCTTCAGTCTTCCCAGGAAGACCAAGGCTTTAACGTGGAGTCTAATTAAAAGAACACAAGCCCAAGGACAGAGAGCAAAGAAAACAGAAGTAGCAGACAAGGGGGATAGCTTGAGAGGACCTCAGACCAAAAAGAGGTAACTAAAGGAGCATTTAATATTCCCATGGGATGTCTGAAGAATTGTTCGAAACAACAGAGAGCTATTGTTTAGTTTTTGGGGCGATCTCTCCCAGAATCTCTGACCTGTACAGGCATGTCATGTAGGTGCACACAGACAGATAAAGAGACACACACACACACACAAACACACATAGACTCACAAACACACACACACAAACACTCACACACACACAAACACACACACTCACACACACACAAACACACACACTCACACACACACACACAAACACACACACAAACACACACACACTCACACACACACACAAACACACACACATACACACACACACACACAGGGCATGGGGGGAGGGAGAGGGAGAAAGAGAGAAAGAAAGGAAAGAAGAGAAGCAGTCAGGGATGCCAAGTCAGTCATGTCTGAAACTCTCCATGTTTGGGTTTTGCTAGGAGAAGGATGAGGGACTGAGACGGATCTCCCTCACCTTGGCCTGAGCTGTCTCTATGGCACAGACAGATTTCCCAATTCAGACCCTAGTGTCGTAGTCTGGCACTGCAGGTGTGCGCTAGGAGACTCGTGTTATTTCTAAGAACTTTCAAAAAGATTTTTAATGAAGTGTATACCTGGGAAATGAAATCCATGTGTACTGCCCAAAATGAGAAAAGTAACATCAAACATGTGAAACCCTGACACAAGCAAACATGTAATTTAAAGACAGGACACATCTTAAAAGAAACTACATGCACAAGTATTAGCACTTTGTGTGACTGTCTTCCCAACAGAAAAAGCATCACCCACCTGCATCAGGTGTCAAGGGCGCACAGGCCAAATTCCTGCGTCGTGAATAAGTGAGAGATACTCACCCCGTGTTGATGGATATGATTTCTATCAGCGGATTCTTCCTGATCTTTGGCAAATCCAGTCTCGCTCCACCCAACCGCTTCCCACTTTCTTTCTTCTGGCCCAGGAGCCTCACGGAGTGACCTTTGAATCAAGCACAAGACAAACATTAGCCTCACACATTCACTGTCATTAACTGTTTCCAATAAACATGTTCGTGATTGTATTTGATATTTTTCTTCCGGTAAGAAAAGCATCCTAGGAAAGATGTGGTCATTTAAACATTAAAAATACAACAAAAGCTGGACTGATGGCTCAGCGGTTAAGAGCACTGACTGCTCTTCCAGAGGTCCTGAGTTCAAATCCCAGCACCCACATGGTGGCTCACAACCATCTGTAGTGGGATTTGAGTGTATTCATATACATGAAATAAATAAATACATATTTTTAAAGAGAAGAGACTGCACCCTGCACAAATCTCAGACGCCAGAGGAAAACACCAAACGCCATCTGGAACCCTGGTGCACGGAAGCTCCCGGAAAGGGCGGCACAGATCTTCCTGGTTGCTGCCGCCGCAGAGAGCTCATAAGCAACACCCCACGAGCAAACGTGAGCCTCGGGACCACAGGTAAGACCAACGTTTCTGCTACAAGCGACCTGCCTGGTGAACTCAAGACACAGGCCCACAGGAACAGCTGAAGACCTGTAGAGAGGAAAAACTACACGCCCGAAAGCAGAACACTTTGTCCCCATAACTGGCTGAAAGAAAACAGGAAAACAGGTCTACAGCACTCCTGACACACAGTCTTATAGGACAGTCTAGCTACTGTCAGAAATAGCAGAACAAAGTAACACTAGAGATAATCTGATGGTGAGAGGCAAGCGCAGGAACCCAAGCAACAGAAACCAAGACTACCTGGCATCATCGGAGCCCAATTCTCCCACGAAAACAAACATGGAATATCCAAACACACCAGAAAAGCAAGATCTAGTTTCAAAATCATATTTGATCATGATGCTGGAGGACTTCAAGAAAGACATGAAGAACTCCCTTAGAGAACAAGTAGAAGCCCACAGAGAGGAATCAGAAAAATCCCTGAAAGAATTCCATGAAAACACAATCAAACAGTTGAAGGAATTAAAAATGGAAATAGAAGCAATCAAGAAAGAACACATGGAAACAACCATGTATATAGAAAACCAAAAGAAGAGACAAGGAGCTGTAGATACAAGCTTCACCAACAGAATACAAAAGATGGAAGAGAAAATCTCAGGAGCAGAAGATTCCATAGAAATCATCGACTCAACAGTCAAAAATTATGTAAAGCGGAAAAAGCTACTGGTCCAAAACATACAGGAAATCCAGGACTCAATGAGAAGATCAAACCTAAGAATAATAGGTATAGAAGAGAGTGAAGACTCCGAACTCAAAGGACCAGTAAATATCTTCAACAAAATCATAGAAGAAAACTTCCCAGGGCTGGGGATTTAGCTCAGTGGTAGACCGCTTACCTAGGAAGCACAAGGCCCTGGGTTCGGTCCCCAGTTCCAAAAAAAAAAGAACCAAAAAAAAAAAAAACTTCCATAACCTAAAAAGAGAGATACCCATAGGCATACAAGAAGCCTACAGAACTCCAAATAGATTGGACCAGAAAAGAAACGCCTCCCGTCACATAATATTCAAAACACCAAACGCACAAAATAAAGAAAGAATATTAAAAGCAGTAAGGGAAAAAGGTCAAGTAACATATGAAGGCAGACCTATCAGAATCACACCAGACTTCTCGCCAGAAACTATGAAGGCCAGAAGATCCTGGACTGATGTCATACAGACCCTAAGAGAACACAAATGCCAGGCCAGGTTACTGTATCATGCAAAACTCTCAATTAACATACATGGAGAAACCAAGATATTCCATGACAAAACCAAATTTACACAATATCTTTCTACAAATCCAGCACTACAAAGGATAATAAATGGTAAAGCCCAACATAAGGAGGCAAGCTATACCCTAGAAGAAGCAAGAAACTAATCGTCTTGGCAACAAAACAAAGAGAAGAAAAGCACACAAACATAACCTCACATCCAAATATGAATATAACGGGAAGCAGTAATCACTATTCCTTAATATCTCTCAACATCAATGGCCTCAACTCCCCAATAAAAAGACATAGATTAACAAACTGGATACGCAACGAGGACCCTGCATTCTGCTGCCTACAGGAAACACACCTCAGAGACAAAGACAGACACTACCTCAGAGTGAAAGGCTGGAAAACAACTTTCCAAGCAAATGGTCAGAAGAAGCAAGCTGGAGTAGCCATTCTAATATCAAATAAAATCAATTTTCAACTAAAAGTCATCAAAAAAGATAAGGAAGGACACTTCATATTCATCAAAGGAAAAATCCACCAAGATGAACTCTCAATCCTAAATATCTATGCCCCAAATACAAGGGCAACTACATATGTAAAAGAAACCTTACTAAAGCTCAAAACACACATTGCACCTCACACAATAATAGTAGGAGATTTCAACACCCCACTCTCATCAATGGACAGATCATGGAAACAGAAATTAAACAGAGACGTAGACAGACTAAGAGAAGCCATGAGCCAGATGGACTTAACGGATATTTATAGAACATTCTATCCTAAAGCAAAAGGATATACCTTCTTCTCAGCTCCTCATGGTACTTTCTCCAAAATTGACCATATAATTGGTCAAAAAACAGGCCTCAACAGGTACAGAAAGATAGAAATAATCCCATGCGTGCTATCGGACCACCATGGCCTAAAACTGGTCTTCAATAACAATAAGGGAAGAATGCCCACATATACGTGGAAATTGAACAATGCTCTACTCAATGATAACCTGGTCAAGGAAGAAATAAAGGTAGAAATTAAAAACTTTTTAGAATTTAATGAAAATGAAGGTACAACATACCCAAACTTATGGGACACAATGAAAGCTGTGCTAAGAGGAAAACTCATAGCGCTGAGTGCCTGCAGAAAGAAACAGGAAAGAGCATATGTCAGCAGCTTGACAGCACACCTAAAAGCTCTAGAACAAAAAGAAGCAAATACACCCAGGAGGAGTAGAAGGCAGGAAATAATCAAACTCAGAGCTGATATCAACCAAGTAGAAACAAAAAGGACCATAGAAAGAATCAACAGAACCAAAAGTTGGTTCTTTCAGAAAATCAACAAGATAGATAAACCCTTAGCCAGACTAACGAGAGGACACAGAGAGTGCGTCCAAATTAACAAAATCAGAAATGAAAAGTGTGACATAACTAGAGATTCAGAGGAAATTCAAAAAATCATCAGATCTTACTACAAAAGCCTATATTCAACAAAACTTGAAAATCTGCAGGAAATGGACAATTTCCTAGACAGATACCAGGTACCGAAGTTAAATCAGGAACAGATAAACCAGTTAAACAACCCCATAACTCCTAAAGAAATAGAAGCAGTCATTAAAGGTCTCCCAACCAAAAAGAGCCCAGGTCCAGACGGGTTTAGTGCAGAATTCTATCAGACCTTCATAGAAGACCTCGTACCAATATTATCCAAACTATTCCACAAAATTGAAACAGATGGAGCACTACCGAATTCCTTCTATGAAGCCACAATTACTCTTATACCTAAACCACACAAAGACCCAACAAAGAAAGAGAACTTCAGACCAATTTCCCTTATGAATATCGACACAAAAACACTCAATAAAATTCTGGCAAACCGAATCCAAGAGCACATCAAAACAATCATCCACCATGATCAAGTAGGCTTCATCCCAGGCATGCAGGGATGGTTGAATATACGGAAAACCATCAACGTGATCCATTATATAAACAAACTGAAAGAACAAAACCACATGATCATTTCATTAGATGCTGAGAAAGCATTTGACAAAATTCAACACCCCTTCATGATAAAAGTCCTGGAAAGAATAGGAATTCAAGGCCCATATCTAAATATAGTAAAAGCCATATACAGCAAACCAGTTGCTAACATTAAACTAAATGGAGAGAAACTTGAAGCAATCCCACTAAAATCAGGGACTAGACAAGGCTGCCCACTCTCTCCCTACTTATTCAATATATTTCTTGAAGTTCTAGCCAGAGCAATCAGACAACAAAAGGAGATCAAAGGGATACAGATCGGAAAAGAAGAGGTCAAAATATCACTATTTGCAGATGACATGATAGTATATTTAAGTGATCCCAAAAGTTCCACCAGAGAACTACTAAAGCTGATAAACAACTTCAGCAAAGTGGCTGGGTATAAAATTAACTCAAATAAATCAGTTGCCTTCCTCTATACAAAAGAGAAACAAGCCGAGAAAGAAATTAGGGAAACGACACCCTTCATAATAGACCCAAATAATATAAAGTACCTCGGTGTGACTTTAACCAAGCAAGTAAAGGATTTGTACAATAAGAACTTCAAGACACTGAAGAAAGAAATTGAAGAAGACCTCAGAAGATGGAAAGATCTCCCATGCTCATGCTTGGCAGGATTAATATAGTAAAAATGACCATTTTACCAAAAGCGATCTACAGATTCAATGCAATCCCCATCAAAATACCGATCCAATTCTTCAAAGAGTTAGACAGAACAATTTGCAAATTCATCTGGAATAACAAAAAACCCAGGATAGCTAAAACTATCCTCAACAATAAAAGGACTTCAGGGGGAATCACTATCCCTGAATTCAAGCAGTATTACAGAGCAATAGTGATAAAAACTACATGGTACTGGTACAGAGACAGACAGATAGACCAATGGAATAGAATTGAAGACCCAGAAATGAACCCACACACCTATGGTCACTTGATTTTTGACAAAGGAGCCAAAACCATCCAATGGAAAAAAGATAGCATTTTCAGCAAATGGTGCTGGTTCAACTGGAGGGCAACATGTAGAAGAATGCAGATCGATCCATGCTTATCACCCTGTACAAAGCTTAAGTCCAAGTGGATCAAGGACCTCCACATCAAACCAGACACACTCAAACTAATAGAAGAAAAACTAGGGAAGCATCTGCAACACATGGGCACTGGAAAAAATTTCCTGAACAAAACACCAATGGCTTATGCTCTAAGATCAAGAATCGACAAATGGGATCTCATAAAACTGCAAAGCTTCTGTAAGGCAAAGGACACTGTGGTTAGGACAAAACGGCAACCAACAGATTGGGAAAAGATCTTTACCAATCCTACAACAGATAGAGGCCTTATATCCAAAATATACAAAGAACTCAAGAAGTTAGACCGCAGGGAAACAAATAACCCTATTAAAAAATGGGGTTCAGAGCTAAACAAAGAATTCACAGCTGAGGAATGCCGAATGGCTGAGAAACACCTAAAGAAATGTTCAACATCTTTAGTCATAAGGGAAATGCAAATCAAAACAACCCTGAGATTTCACCTCACACCAGTGAGAATGGCTAAGATCAAAAACTCAGGTGACAGCAGATGCTGGCGAGGATGCGGAGAAAGAGGAACACTCCTCCATTGTTGGTGGGGTTGCAGACTGGTACAACCATTCTGGAAATCAGTCTGGAGGTTCCTCAGAAAATTGGACATTGAACTGCCTGAGGATCCAGCTATACCACTCTTGGGCATATACCCAAGAGATGTTCCAACATATAAAAAAGACACGTGCTTCACTATGTTCATCGCAGCCTTATTTATAATAGCCAGAAAATGGAAAGAACCCAGATGCCCTTCAACAGAGGAATGGATACAGAAAATGTGGTACATCTACACAATGGAATATTACTCAGCTATCAAAAACAACGAGTTTATGAAATTCGTAGGCAAATGGTTGGAACTGGAAAATATCATCCTGAGTGAGCTAACCCAATCACAGAAAGACACACATGGTATGCACTCATTGATAAGTGGCTATTAGCCCAAATGCTTGAATTACCCTAGATGCCTAGAACAAATGAAACTCAAGACGGATGATCAAAATGTGAATGCTTCACTCCTTCTTTAACAGGGGAACAAGAATACCCTTCGCAGGGAATAGAGAGGCAAAGATTAAAACAGAGACAGAAGGAACACCCATTCAGAGCCTGCCCCACATGTGGCCCATACATATACAGCCACCCAATTAGACAAGATGGATGAAGCAAAGAAGTGCAGGCCGACAGGAGCCGGATGTAGATCTCTCCTGAGAGACACAGCCAGAATACAGCAAACACAGAGGCGAATGCCAGCAGCAAACCACTGAACTGAGAATAGGACCCCCGTTGAAGGAATCAGAGAAAGAACTGGAAGAGCTTGAAGGGGCTCGAGACCCCATATGAACAACAATGTCAAGCAACCAGAGCTTCCAGGGACTAAGCCACTACCTAAAGACTATACATGGACTGACCCTGGACTCTGACCTCATAGGTAGCAATGAATATCCTAGTAAGAGCACCAGTGGAAGGGGAAGCCCTGGGTCCTGCTAAGACTGAACCCCCAGTGAACTAGTCTATGGGGGGAGGGGGACAATGGGGGGAGGGTGGGGAGGGGAACACCTATAAGAAAGGGGAGGGGGAGGGGAATGTTTGCCCGGAAACCAGGAAAGGGAATAATACTGGAAATGTATATAAGAAATACTCAATTTAAAAAAAAAAAAAAAAACCAACAACAACAACAAAAAAGAATCTGTTTTAAGGACTGACTGACTACGCCTGCCAATGCTGTTCACAGGATGTGCACATTTGGGAAATGCTCAATGTCCTTAAAAATAATCTCACAGGTGAACACGATCTATACTGACCAGATAGGACAATGCAACAGAAAGAGCTTACAAGGATATTAGGACTACCTGCTGTTTTCTGACAATATTAAGACATATGGACAGTAACTCACACTCTGTTAAAACAGTCTGAACAAGTATTTTCTATAGTCACCTGCTAGTCAACTATCCCCACTCTCCTCCTTCCTTTGCAGCCTCACTCACACTTTCATGTCATATGTGTGTATGTATATACATAGACGTTTACACATATGAATGTATGTGTGTATATGTGTATGTATATACATGTGTGTGTGTGTGTGTGTGTGTGTGTGTGTGTGTGTGTGTGTGTGTGTGTGTGTGTTTGTGACCCACTGGTACATCCTGGCCCTCTCTCAATTCATGTACAGGCAGACACAAGTGGGTATGTCAGGCCCACTCCCATCTCTTCAGTGTGTTTGCACACCTTCTAGTCAACTCAGAGGATTTGGGGAGTTTCTCTAGGTTCCCACCACTGTCTCACAAACTGGAATCTCCTGGTAAAGCCAGGGCTGGTGCACTTGATGATGGACCTTGATTGCATCAAACCAGCCAGTAGCATCAGTGCTACAGAGCCACACAGCTCTCTCCCTGATCATCAAAATCTCCACTGGAACTAACAGTTAGCAACTGAGACACCAGCTCGCACAGTATGCTTTTTCTATGTAGAAAGATCCTGTCCACAACATCAAGAAGGGAAATGCAAGCCGCCTAAGCATAAATGTCGCATACAACTATTCTTAGCCAAACTTCAGTAATTTTCACAATGCTAACGTTTTAACTTATGGCTGAAAGGTTTTGATGAGTTTTATTCGTCTGGCTTTATCATTGTTTTGTGGAGATGTTCTGTGGATCAAAACACATTATCATTCCAAAGGCAAGTCAAATGCAACTGTTTCAAAGCAATCTCTTACCATAAGCTCAAACGATACACAATGTTACACATATGCCCTGCATTTCAGAAAGATGGACTGTTTAAACATCTGAAGAGGCAAGTTTCCAAGACCAGGAACAAGGAAACCATCAGTCAGAGCCCTTGATGCACTAACAACTCAAATAGGAAATGTCCATTCATTCTGACAATGTCTGTTCGAACAGTTATGAATAGTCAAAGCCTACCACGTATGTGGCTAATTAAATCCTACAGATGTTCAAGATAAGATGAACTTCTCAATCAAGGTCCAGCTAATGAAGAGAGGAGCGAGATTGGCCAGATAACACAACAGTTCTCTGAGAAAGTCCAAAAGGTCAAGAATGACTATGCAAAAGGAAAGCCATTTTCATATAAGCTCCAGGCAAATTTCCTCATGTCCTGCCGGGACTCTGTAATATGCAGCCTGCTCTAATAATATTCAATAAATTATTCATCTTCACTATCTGCATATAAATAGAGAAGCGTGCCTACATGCAATGATACGAAGAGTTATTTTCTAATCCAATGACTCGTTAAAAAGTATCATATCTAACAATAGGCCAGTTGGTGTTTGGTGCACCGAGGACAGAAATAGAAAGCATAAAAGTTGTTTGTTATATATAGGCAAAGATGAAAGGGAGGAAGCGATGGGATTTCTTTTAAAAAGGACTAACAAAATGAAACTCCTGTTTTTGATATATTATCCCTCTTTAATGTCCTGTTTCAAAGGAAATTATTGCAAAATGTTCGTCAAACCCACAGGCTATAAAGCAGAGTACACGTGTTCCAAGTTATTTCCTGTCTCATGTGCAGCTATCAATACTGTTGCCTTCAGAAGCAAAACTGAAATTCAAAAACATAAAGAAGAACATGAAGGTATAGCATTAAGAGGAAACAAGGGGGAACAGAAAGGCAGGCTGAAGGAGTGGAGATGAGACGTGGGCAGATTCTTGAAGCAACATATCATGAAAATGAATAAATTAATATATATCTATTCAATATATATATGTATATATAAAGGGCCATAAAGAGAAGACTATAATTGAACACCCACGTGCTACATCTTGGCTTGATCCCTTCTTGTAAGCCACTAGTGTCCAGCACTGTGATAGCAAATGAATGACAGCTAGCACGGCCTGCTGGTATGAGCCTGTAATCCCGGATACCCAGGAGGCTGCAGCAGAAAGATCAGCCCAATGCCCCACCCCACCCCCCAGACTAGTTTACAAGACTGTCTCAAAAAGTGAATGTCACCCATACTGCCAGGGAAGAAAAAGATGACAACAGGTTGGGATGTATTTTATCACCTTTCTTGTGAGAATTAGGGGAGAAGGAGGAAGAAAATAGAGACAACAGAGGTTAACAGGAACAGACAGTAAATGATCCATATTAAAGAAATTACAAGATGGAGTGAATGATGTTCGGCACGACAAAGCTGAGTCCTAACACTCTTGCTGAAGAGAAACTGATAAAGAAGGAGCGAGATGAAATAGGAGCTACTGCAACACAGGGAAGAAAGAGAAGTGACGTCACATGGTGACGGGACCCACGAGAGTGGGGAACTTAGCGCGTCCTCTCTTTTCCATTTCAAATATAACCACACTTCGTGTCTCTATATAATGACCAGATATAGCTGAATAGATTAGCCATCTTCAATAAATACTTCTCTAAGCTATTGCTTTTAATTATCACTTAAAACTCAAAACTGTGAAAGCGAAATTCAATTATAGGCTCTAAAAGATCTCAGCTGCTATTTATAGACCAACTTCAAACCACTGATTACATGATGGTTTTTACATTAGAACTAATTCACTGAAAATTTTCATGAAACCATTTATTATTACCTATTAGGTGAATTTTGAACCCAAAAGGTAGCTATTTAGGACTCACTTCATAACTCTAAACCTGGGTCAGAGAAAGCCAAGCCGCCCTACATGATTGGGGCAACAGCTGCTACACACACTGCACTGACACTCAGTGTTGTCTGTGGATCGAGAGCAAACTCTGATGAAACCCACAGTTCTGAAGGCCTTCATGAGAGGAGGACGGCCACCCAGGTGTCTGATCAGTGAGCCTGTCAGAACGGCCAGTCACAAGCCAGCACATACAGTGAAAGAATGTTAGAAATATGATGACCTCCCAAACATGTGTTTATTAACTAAAGCCTACACACCCATCTCCTCTCCCTTCTCACTCTCACAGATTAGCTTGGAGAGTCATTATATGTTGTAAAAACATCAACAATCTGACAAGTGGGATTTCTTTTGTATACTTTTGTCTTTCATTTCTTTTTTTTTCTAAATACTCTGTAAAAATAGCCAAAGTTTCCTTTAGAACTTCATTCATCCCACCTATTTAGACAGCAGGCTACTGTTTCCTGATTTCTTAATCTCTCACTGACTGATGACTTTGCACAAATGTAGACCTAGTAGGCACACAATAAAAAGGCAGAACTGGGGGCTGGGGATTTAGCTCAGTGGTAGAGCGCTTACCTAGGAAGCGCAAGGCCCTGGGTTCGATCCCCAGCTCCGAAAAAAAGAACCAAAAAAAAAAAAAGGCAGAACTGAATTCTAAGCAGTTCAGCCTCCTGAAATACGTACTAGGAAAGCAATCCAAAGTGATATGGGAGCAGAAGGCACAGCATAGTCAAAGTTGCTCTCCACTCCGTTCAATATAATTCCTCATATGCAACACTTTTGACGGGAAAGGGCATGTTCTGATATCCACAACAGAAGTACGACCCTGCCTTCAAATATTTTCATCTTGAGAAATGACAAATAAGACGAGTTCAGCAGAAGCTACAGCTTCCTCACAAGTTGAGGCTGGAAAAGAGTATGTAATACAAAGCTGGCTGAACAACTCATGAACCTCTTCAGCCATGGAGAGGAGGCAGCATGAGCCTCAGGTAGGACTTGTTGGTAATTCGAGTAACAGCACTTACTTACAGAAATACTAAGACGGGGCTGGCGAGAGGGCTCAGGGTTGGACTGCTATCATTCTGGCAGCGGATTTGTCTGGTTCCCCAAACATACATCAAGCAACTCACAACTGCTTATAGCACCAGCTCCAAGTGGATCCAAAGCCTGTGACTTCCTGGGGCACCATGAAAATACCCAAATGCTAACATACACATACATGTGATTAAGAAAGGAAAGAACTCAAAGCATAAGCCACACTGGAAAAGGACGTACTGGCGGGCTCTCAGCTCAGTAGTTTCTAGACCTTATCAAAACATAAAGAACACAATACTCTTGGCTACCCACCAGAACTTGCTAGTAACAGCTATATACTTTGGTCACAGGATTTGGAGAAATCAAGCTGGTACTGACCTAGAAGCTTTCTCCCTGATGACTAGCTTTCATAATAGCAAAGCTGTTAACAGGCTGCTGGGCGAGACATGGCAGCAACACTTTTACCCAGCAGTGAACCTGCAACGATGACAGGCAAAGCAAGATATGCCCACTAGTGCAACCGTGGCTCAAATGTTATAGGGATGAGCAATCGCTTTCCCATGATTCAATGCCTGCTCCACAGGAGGAAGCTCATTCTCTACAGATCAGTGCAGCTTTCAAGGCTAATCAGAGAAACATCTTAGTGTGCTGGAAGACAGTTTATAGAGACTCACAACGGATCACAGAACAGGAAGCTGACTCTGTGGAGTGCTTCGTCATATACGCCATGTCTATATTACAGTTCCTCCTCCACAAGCTCAAAAAACATCAAGGAAGACGAGATAAAATGGCTGTAAGGGCAAGTGGTCAGGGAAAAATGAGGCAAAATAGTCTCTTCTGGACATAACAGGGCTGATGGATTCACAGTAGCTGTGGCTGCCCACACAAGACCTGTATAAGAAGAGTCTACTCAACCCTCCAGCTTGGATAGCAGAAGGGTATGTGAACCTCCACCCCCGCTGAGGAGCTACTGACAGTGAATGGCTGCCAGGGGAAGGAGAGTTTCTTTAAAATGTGGCTGTTGGGGCTGGGGATTTAGCTCAGTGGTAGAGCGCTTACCTAGGAAGCGCAAGGCCCTGGGTTCGGTCCCCAGCTCCGAAAAAAAAAAAAAATGTGGCTGTTAGGTTGACCATAATCCAGTGACAGACCAATGCCCATGAGTATTCAGACAGCATTACAGACTCAAGGGGTAGTTAAAAAAAAAAAACAAAAAAAAAAAAAACAAAACAGAAGAGTTGGAGGGAAGATAAATATGTAACAAAAACACATTGCATGCTTGCATGATATTCTCGAAGAATCAATAAAAAACATACTCTTTAAGATTAATTAAGTTAACATTTTAAAAAATAAGATGCTATGAAAAATTAGACAGCACAGTTTAAATCTCTGCAAATCTGAAGATGATTTTATGTCAGAACCTCATGTTGCACAGAAAAATACGCCTGCCTTATACCATCAAAGTGAGAGCCTGGTGTGTGGACACTGAAAGCTTTGCTACAACAGGAGGTTCCTAGCGATGCTCTGCTCCAACGCACACTAGTAGACTTAGCTTATGGTAACTAAAGTTAGACTAAACCACAGATTGCTATGAGATTGAACCTACACAACATGTCCTCTAGCTCTAACAGAAATGCCTTCTGCAGGTAAATTACAATACACTGGTATTGTATTGTATCTTATATCTTAATTATGCCTTCTGTAAGCAGAGATGCCTCTTATGACAAGGGAAGGAGATGTGTGTGGGGTGTCAGTTATCTGCAATCTAACTCAACTGTCCATTCAAACTATCAATAGCCAACAGGCCCCTGACCCTGAATAGAAGCCTCTCAGGCCATGGCCTTCCCTGCTAGGACAGACTTTCCCATTAGAAGTTTGTTTAAAAAGCTGCAAGGTTGTGATATTTCCAACGATAAAGGGGTAAGTGCTTCTGTCCTGGTCTGGGTGCATTTCCTGCTGGAGAAATCACAGGAGTGGAATAGATGACTTTAGGAACCACTGAGACAACTTTCTTATCTTTTTTTTTCCTTACTTATTCACTTACACATCCTGCTCATGGCTCCCCTCCCGGTCAGTCCCCTACACACACACACACACACACACACACACACACACACACACACACACACAACTTTCTCCCATCTCCCCGAAATTTAATTTTTAAGACTGAACCCCACAGGGATAGGAAGATGGCTCAGAGGGTAAGAGAATTTGCTGCACAAGACAGAAGGTCTGAGCTTGGTTCCTCAGCACCCATGTAAGAAGGCAGGTGTGGCAACCTAAGCCTCTAACCGTAGCCCTGGGAGAAGGCAGAGACAGGAGGATGGCTATGGGTTCCTGGCCATCACCGAAGCCAGACACAACAACAACAAGCTCCAGGCTCGGTGACAGACTTTGTCTCAGGGACACCCATTAGAGTCCCCTCCTGCTATCTAGAACACTGAATATGCAAAACACATCTTCTGTGTCATAGTACACTCTGCTAGAACTACAACTGGTTGCTAATTTTCCTTAAAGCATCAAGTAAAATGCCTGTCACCAGAACTACATCCCATGGAAAAAGATTTATTAAGAATGGGCATGAAGCGACCCCGTGGTGGAAAGGCACACCTTCTAAAAATAATGCCCGAAATAGCATTTATGAAATAAGAATAGAGAAAGCTCTCAAGCATTGGTTACAATCAAATGGTCAATCAAACATCTTCTTAGGAGTTTAGTTTTAGAACTCTGATGGTGATGATGAAGTTTAAGGATTGTAGTTTCTACATGAGAATATGTGTGTCTCTGGAGGTGACACTCTCCTGCCTGTAGTATGTACCAAGGAATGCGAGATTCCTCGTGTCCTTAGGAAAATGCACAACAATGTTCTTGGCCTATCGACTGACAATAAAAACTATAGAGAGTGTAATTTATGTAAAATTTCAAGTCAACTTTAACACATGCACATAAAAAAGAACTTCCCTTATAGAAACTCTTTGCTACCTCCTTGCTTATACTCAGGATTCATCTCCAGTTTCAATGAAGAAACCCTTTTGCTCATGTTCTAATTTAAGTACCTTAACATCAAAGCAAGACCAAAACATTCTACTGAATTTTTTTAAAAAATGAATCAAATCTTTACTAACTTCCAGACACCAAAAGGTTCTCCATTCCCCAGAGAGAGAGAGAGAGAGAGAGAGAGAGAGAGAGAGAGGTAAAAAGAAGCAAAAATGTAAAGGAACAAAATGTGTGAAGAGGACTTGAGGACAACAGGAAAAAGTGAGAGGCAAAGTTACACTGGAGGGGGATGGGTTTACAGTCAGCAGGTCCTCTCCTCCTCACCTCCCTCTGTTCACTTCAAGCAGCTTCACAGAAAGAACACAGAAAGAACACGGGCTTTGGAACCAGAGAGCGAGGTTTCAGACTCAGGGCTGCCCAGTGCAGCACCAGCACAGCAAGGCTTCCTGCAGCATGCAAGGGAATTAATGTCTATGGAGAAGATTAGCTCTGAAGAGCTGGACAAGGTGCTATTCCAGTTGCCACAGTAATTAATGCAAGTGTAGTCCAACCAAGACCTACCGTGTTAATGATGTGAGGAAAGTTTCGTACGCTGCAAGTGAATGTAATCTTCCACTTATATAAAAAACTGACAATGAAAATCAATTTTGGAAGTGATTTGTTACCTAAGTAATTAAAGTATTATAGATTCAGGGTGATGCCTATGAAGTCACTCATGTGCAGTGACTGGAAGGGAAAGAGAGGCAGATAAAGACCCTCACCAGATCCTGGAAGGCTTAACATGTGTGCAGGAAGCTAGGAGAACACCGACTGCTTCCCAAGGACCCTAAATTACACCCAACCATGGCAATGGCCCACAGTGCCAGCAGCCCAGAGAAGACTGACAAGGCTAACCTCCAACACGAAGCTTAGCAAGGTTATGATCAGCCAGCCTAACCATTTTTAGTCTTGTTAAAATAACACATGGGAAAAAAACTTTCTGTGTGGTGTGTGTGTGTACAGGCACACACATGTGCACATGCATGTACTGCATATTCACGAATGCAGGTTCACAAAGTGTCTGAGGACACATGCATAGGAGCCTGGGCATGACGGGGACACTGAAGGACAAGCACAGTTGCGCAGGTGTCACCATTGTTTTGAGTCAGGCTCATTCATAGATAGGCCTGAACCTTGTAATGGAGATGGGCCAAGGCTGGCTGACAAGAGAGCCCTAGGCATCCATCTATGTCCATCCACCTTCCCCGAGCCTGGTTTACGAGACATGCTACCATGCCAACTTTTCCTCTGGGTGCACCCAGGCTCGCATGGCAGGCATTTTGCTGACTAGATTGTCCTCCGGGAAGCATATGAAAAGTATGCTGCAGCTATGTGTGTTAGGTGAACATGTTTTGTTAATGGAGTCAGAACCTGCTGTATTTTACAAGCAAGTCCTTTAGAATAAAAAAAATGAAGTTTATATATATATTACAAATTTGTTATGGGACTGATACTTTACCATCTTTATCATATGATAGAAAGCAATATGTTGTAGAGATCAGAACATGGATCTCAGAAACTGCCACATCTCAGCATACCACATAGATAGCATAAATAATCAGTAAAGACATTCGAATTGAAACTGGCATCAGTAGATTTCACCATGTCTTTCATTAAAATTATTAATGAAAATCTTCTTCCGGCTCATCTTCCCCGATAACCAGACAGTGTGTTTTACAAGGGAGTTAGCATGTAAGTCAATATTTAAGCCAGGAAGAAAGGCAGGGCTATTTCTCTATCAGGTAGTAGGATATTTATTATCATCTGTGTTTACGTTAGCATACAGAGGAAGAAATTCATCATGACTAGGGCATTTTCATACATACTTGTACCCTTCATACCCTCCCCAAGCCCCTTACGCCCCACAAAGCTAGTCAGTCTCTCTGTCTCTCTCTCTGTCTGTCTCTCTCTCTCTCTCTCTCTCTCTCTCTCTCTCTATATATATATATATATATATATATATATATATATATACACATATATAGATATAGATAGATAGATAGATCTATATATATATATATCTCCTGCCCACCTTAAATTTAGTTTTCATGGTCCCATATCTGGTTACCTAACTCGTACTATCCATCAACAAATTTGTAAACACACACACACACACACACACACACACACACACACACACACACACACACCACTTATGGAGGCAGATGACCCAGTGGGTAAATACACTCATCACCAAATCTGACATCCTGAGTTCAATTCCTAGGGTCCATATGACGGAAGGAGAGAGTCACCTTCCCCATTAGCTACATATCATCGGACACCAAAGAATGTGGATCCTAGTGGATGCTAGAGAGGAACTATCGATCGCACCAGACTCCAGAGACTGAGGATTCGACTAGATACTAGAAAGCAAGGATCCTTTTGGGATCCAGAGAACACAGGTTTTAATGGACAACAGATTGAGGGTCCTCCTGGGCACCAGAGAACAAGAGTACCTCTGGGTACCAATGAGAAGAGAGTAGCTCTGGATACTAAGCAATCTAGCACATAAATCCCAGCCTGGGTGGACACAGACGAATGTGGAAAATAGCTCTGGGGAGGCAGCCAGAGGTTAGAGAGTTCTGTTTGGGACATTAAGATAAAAGCAAAGCAGCTGAAAAGTCTATGGAAAACCTTTAAATCCTCTCCCGCTGCAGCTGCGGCCACTAAGCATCTGAAAACCAATGTGCCCAAAGGCAATCAACAAATGTATCAGTGCTATGCGGGATGGGTGGCGGAGGGCTGCCGATGTGTGCAGAAACACAAGGTACAGAACGTGTCTTTGCAAATTAACATGAGGACAGAGCCTCACTCCCAGACTTCGGTTAACTAAGTGAACTCACTCAACCTCTACAAACTATGCCCCTGTCTCCAACCCTCTCATGATATTGTTCGCACTGGGCTCATCACTTTTCATCCTCCAAACAGCCAATGAGGGTTCCCACCGACTTCATCTCATACCTTCTGTTGTTTCTCACAACCGCCCTCAGCACAGCCTCCCCAGTGACCCTACACTGGCCAAACTCATTAGTGAGAAGGCAGTGAGAAGGCGTTCCTCATCACCCTGGCCAGGGGGAGAAAGGCCTCTGTCAGCTACAAAACCCTTGTCTTTACACACTTCCGAGGAAGCTCAGGTTGAATTCCACCTGGTTTTAAAACCCATTCAATTTTCTCAAGAAGGTTTAGGTTCACAGGTAAACTCAGCACCTGCACCCAAATGCATCAGTGGTAGCTTTCTTAATGTGACCTGTCTTTAGGGGTCACAGGGGTCACAGGTGACCCAAATTTCTTCTGGGTCTTTCTCACTCACCTCTTCCCTACATATCTAACTACAGAGGCCACAGATCCTGTTGCCACCTCTACAGTTGCCCTCTTCCAGAATGTCATATAGTTGATACCACGTAGCATTATTAAAATCATTTTAATAACACTAAAGATTGCCTTATTTTACTCTGCAAACCCTCTGTCTTTCAGGACTTCATTGCTCATTTTTTTTAGTGTTTAACAAATTTTAAGGAATTATGAGCAAATTCCCTGATTCAGTTGGGACCTGAACTATACATATAGCCAGGGTGATGAGGAAAGGCTTCTCACTAATGAGCTGGGCCCAGTGTGGGTTCAGAGGGGAGGCTGTGCTGCTAGAAACAGTAGTAGAGATGCAGCGATGGGAACTCTCACTGGCTGTTCACAGGATGAAAAGTGATAGCTCAGGGCTAGCGATATCATGAGACGATTGGAGACAGGGGCATAGTTTGATAGGTGCACTTGGCAGGGGTGGACGCTGAACCTGTGAGGCTGATTGATGGATGATATACACACACACACACACACACACACACACACACACACACACGACTTTTATCATACAATGATATTCTTTATTTAAAATATGCTCACTAAGTGTTAACTCAATGGCATACCAAAATTTCAGTTCAGAAGCTGCATCTTACATCCCACATTACCTTTTATTGTTTCCTCCACAACTTCTACCACACGATCTATCTGCTGAACCTGAAAAGGGGGAGAGATAAGAAGTCAGAACATTTCTGGTGAAGTCAAAGTACATTTTCAAAGAACACTGATGTAGGTAAAATTAAGTTTAGATTAAGTACTATGTATACACACATAAAATGGATTAGATAAAAATATAAGTGTTGATATAGGTTTTACTTGAATTACCAAATTATATATACATACATAAAATTATAAGTAGAAAAGATAGATGATACATAGACAGATAGAAAGAACCATTGATGTATGTTTTACTCCACTTGCCTAATTAAATATATACATTAAATAGATAGATGATAGATGATAGATAGATATAGAGATAGATGATAGATAGATAGATAGATAGATAGATAGATAGATAGATAGATAGATAGGATGATAAACAATAGATAGAAAGTAGATAGATAACCAGAATTAACCTATGGGGCTGTCCTGGGAAAGAGTATAGTGTGACTGTTGCCATGAGCTGTGTATCCTCTTGCATCACTGTTACTAGGGCTGGAACCATGACCGCAGAAGAAAAGACTCAGAAAGCTCAAACAGCTTCTAAGACTCATGAGACTCCTAACCCAAGGTTAAACACTGGGAAAATGGGATGGCTTTAACTTGTAGCCTTAGTGAATTTCCCCCTACGCTGGAGTGGAATTTACCTTGCTTTGTCAAGTAACCCTGTAATAAAGTAGTAAACTCACTATCGTACTAAGGGTAAAATCGGCTGAATTGCACAGCTGACTATTGTCAGAGTCTGACCTGGCTGGATAGACATTTGCTCTTATCTCCTAATAAACAGCCAGGTAATAGCTATCCACGTAAACTCAGACTGAATCATAAACTAATTTTAATCAAAATATGTTTCTTCCTTCAAAGCTTCAAGTTGCAGGATATAAAATGGCAGATTACACAACAGAATATTAAAGATAAACATGGGAAATCTTGTGCTTTATTATTTCAAATTTTAAAACCTTTGCAGTGAGTTAATGCCTTGTGCTGAGCACCATATTCAGACCCAGGTACCCACAGACAACATTTTCAACATACAAGTGACCGGGGAAGAATTCCTGGAGTGCAGCAGAAACACAGAGAAAGGAAATCAAGGGAGTGAGGGAGCAGAGAGTCTTCTGAATAAAGGCATGAAAAGCCACTAAGAAAACCGAGGGCCACAGAGGAAGTCGGAAAGAAATGAAGGCAGCACAACAAGTAAATCACAATTCAGAAGTTAGAGAAGTTCTTTAGAATAGCTCAAGGCTGACCATCTAAATGTTCTCCAAGTATCTGTGTTCTCTCTCTCTCTCTCTCTCTCTCTCTCTCTCTCTCTCTCTCTCTCTCAAACACACACACACACACTCTCTCTCTCTCTCTCTCTCTCTCTCTCTCTCTCACACACACACACACACACAAAGACAGAAAGAAAACAAAACAATGAGCTCAGGAAATTAAAGCAAGCGCGGTAAAAGAAAATGGTAAAATATGATTAAATCAGTACATAATACCGCCCACCTCAGAAAAGGATCTTGGATCTTACTACGTAGCTCTGGCTGATCTGAACTTGTAGAAAAGACTAATCTCAAACTTAGAGACCTGCCTGCCTCTGCCTCCAGAGTGCTGGGTTAAAAGCGTTCCCTGACAAACATGCCTGACTTACCTTCTATTTCTGCTGCACAAATGAAATAACTCATTATGAAAACTAGACACTCAGATTCCTTCTGGAGTGTATGCATGTCTTCTCTGTGGCTGTTGTCATTGACCGTAACAGAGGTTTTTAGACACATAGACAAGGAAAAACCAAGAGGCGGGTGTATACATCATTGATGCAACAGGGTCCACTGTGCTGGTTTTACCAGCTGCCTAGCATCCCATTCACTGAAGAGACCATATGCACTCATCTACACCCTACTGATAAAACAACAGCGCTATCACACCACAGTGATGTGGTCCTAAACCAGGATGAGAAGAACCTTTTACACCAGATACGTTAAAAACACATATGACAGCTCTGAAAAATATTTCTTTATCCTCAGTGTCTCACACACAAAAAAATGGAGAGGTGTGTAATCACAAACCACGCGCTGTCTCTGCCTGCTCTCAGGCAGGAGCAGCCTGTGAGTACTACTTCTGGGTATCAAACCCAGGAGGAGCACTTTGGAAACCTCAGGAAAAGATGTAGGCACAGTGGTAACAAGTCACAAACAAGGATATAGATAACGTAATGCATTATCAATAATTTATCTAGTTTGGTCTACATAACTATTTTTAAACAGTTTAAATGCAAAGAGAAGAAAGGTTGTGGAGAAATGTTAAAAATAGGACGAACATTTTTGGTTGTGAGCCTAGCATTTAATAGTTGAGCCAGGAAAATTGGAGAGCAGAGGGACCATCTCTGGGACAAGCCAGAGACCTGGGATAGGGAAGTCCCTAGGAGGATATGGGGGTGACCCTAGCTGAGATTCCTAGCAGCTGGGGATATGGAGAATGAAGCGGCCACCTCCTATAGCCAGGCAGGACTTCCAGTAAAAGGAGGGGGAACACCAAACCACCCACAAAACCTTAGACCCCAATTTTCCCTGTCCACAAGATGAGCAGGGATAAAGATGGAGAAGCGATTGAGGGAAAAGCAAATCAATGACTTGCCCAACTTGAGACCCATAGCATGAGAGAGAGCTAACCCCTGACACTATTAATGATACTCTGCTATGACTGCAGACAGGCACCTGGTGTAAACTGTCATCAGAAAGCCTTCATCCAGCAGCTGATGGAAACAGAGGAGAGACTCACATCTAAACATGAAATGGAGCTTGGGGAGTCCTGTGGAAGAGTCAAGAGAAGGAGTGAGGGAGCCAGAGGAATCAAGGACACCACAAGAAGACCTACAGAGACACCAACCGCAGAGCATACAGGGGCTGACCTAAACCCTCATTTGTAGCACATGTGCAGCTTGGTCTTCATGAAGGTCTCCTAACAATTGGATCAGAGGCTGTCTCTGACTAGGACTCTGCTGCCTGCCTTTGGATCCCTTTCTCCTAGCTGGGCTGCCTTGTCTGACCTCAGTACAAAAGGATGCACTTAGTCCTGATGCAACTTAATGTGCCAGGATGGCTGGTATCCAGGAAAGGGAGAGGCTCCCCTTTTCTGAGAAGGAGAGGTAAAAAATGAAGAAAGGGGGAGTGAAAGGACAAGACTGGAAGGAGAGGAGAAAGGGGGAGTGAAAGGGTAAGACTGGAAGGAGAAGAGGGAGGCGGGATGTGATCAGGATGTAGAATGAATCAATCAATCAATAAAAAATAGGACAAATAATTTTAAAAAAACAAAAGGTTGACAGCATAAAAACCAAAACATAACTATTAAGGAACAGGACTGCAGTCCTATGACCAAAGTATGCTATACACATGTAGGAAAAATGTCACAATGAGATTCATTCCTTTGGAGAGAAAAAGGAGAGAGGAGAGAGAGCAGAAGAGAACTAGAGAGAGGCGGGGGAGGGAGGTTGAAAAGGGAGTGAAAGGTGGAAACAAGACTAGCATGGAAAGTCTCCTCCACTGAATCAAGGGGAGGAGAAAACAGGACAAGCAGAGCAGGAGCACCTGTAGATGGCACAGGAGAAGCAAGTGGCAGAGACGAGAGACAAACAGAAGAAAATAGTGGACTCTGCAATGGGGCTCAGATGAAGCTTGAAAAACACATGAATAAGCAGAACCAATATTTAGAGGAAGGGAGGGAGGAAGGATGGTGAAAGGAAAAATACAGGTTTTAATTAGTGGGCTCAGCTCTTCAGTACCTGTGAAGAAAAGTGCGGCCGGTGTCTGCTTATAGAAACAGGGTGCCGAAACAGCGTGCAGGTGATTCCCACTGGAGTTGACCCAGAAGGAAGTGCAAGTTTGGGTAAGTGTAAGTCACAACACACATAGGGACTCGATTGCCCAGGATTTGGAGAGAGGTAGGAGGCAGAGGTCTTGACTAGATTGTGTATAGTATAAAGATGAATTACTGAGCTATCGGTTGAGAACAGTGGATAGCGGTGGGGGGGGGGATGAGAAAATATGAAATAACTCACTAATAGGGCCTGAACAATACTGTCTTCGTATGTGCTTGGAAAAAGAAGGGTTCGGACGGAATCCAACACTCGCTCTTATAGCACACAAACAGTAAGGAAGCAGGGAATGGTCTAGCGTGATGGACATTTGTTACAATATGTCCATATATTTAAACTATGAGCCCAATAGGGAAACCAGAAACACCCCACGAGAACCTTGGATAAAATGGTGGTTTGAGATGGATTAGAAGGATCCACCTCTCTTTGGGACACTGAGGCAAGAAGTAAGCAATATTAGAGTATTGTTAACTACTTTTAAATTAATGTTAGTAATTTAAGCATTTATTAAAGTATCTGCGCAATGTTTGTTTTTCATTTAAGCCGAGATAACTGAGGCCCAGACAGTTTAGATCCTTCCCTGGTGTCCTGGCTGCCTGGAGACAAGCAGCCAGCTGGATTACCAACTATGCAGAACACCTACCCAGCAACCACACAGGCTCGCCCAAGCAACTGCAGCTCCAGAGGGCATATCCCCAGACAGGACTGATTCAACTAGCTTGCAGCAAACTTCTTACCATCGAAGGCTCTAGCCTTTCCTCTGCATGTCCAGATGAAGGTCTGTGACTGGTTAATGTCTCTGACTGACTGTGCCATGACTGTATAAACACTCTTGCTCTATCTCTTCAGGGACTAGGAGGAGCCTACCTTCATGTTGATCAGGAGACTCCCATCTGTGCTGCTCCCAAATAAAATTAACCTTCATGAAAGACTCGCCCACTGCGTCCTTTGCCTATGGTTACCTTTATCATCCATCAGTAGACTGGTAACTTAGAGAAGCCAGCTGAAACAACGGCAAGGCAGCAAAGTCAGCGGCGGTGGCTACCACCCTGGTGGCAGCAGGAACAACAGAAATGGGAAGAGACCTAAAGCAGTAAAGAAAGTGGCCATGGCAGAAACCAGAACAAAAAAGAGAGACAGAGAGAGAATGAAAAGTTCCAAAGGGAAGATGAGGGTTCCGCATATAGGGACTGTTTGAAAGCTATGGGACAGCAGTGAGTGACATCTGCTGCTGCTCTTGCTGCTGCTGCTGCTGCGGAGGAGGAGGAGGAGGAGGAGGAGGAAGAGGAGGAGGAGGAAGAGGAGGAGGAAGAGGAAGAGGAGGAGGAGGATCCTTGCAATACAATCCGACATTTCCTCAGTTAAACACAGTTATTGTATAACCCAGCGGTTCTCAATCCATGCAACAGAAATGAAACATATACACACGAAACCTGTGCACAGTGTGCACAGCAACGTTTTTATGGCCAAAGACTGAACTGTCCACCAACTGATAATGAAGTGTACACCAAGAAAGAGATGGGAACAAGGAGACACCTACATGTCCACAGGCAGTGGGAATCAGGCAGTCCTCATACTGTAGAGTTAGCCCATTAGATGAAATGTCCACAAGAAGTCAGAAGGGCAGCAAGTTAGAGACCGTCCACGGATGGATGCCGGCCGAAGGGGAACTAGACAGCTGCACTAGGCAGCCTGACTCTCTTCCAGGAGGGAAGTGTTCTGACACTGCTTATGGTGGTGGTCGTAGACTCGAAATACAAAGCACAGGACTATACACTACAGTTGGATGCATTGTGTGAAGTATGAATTGTATGTCAAGAAGGCCATTATATCTAAAAACAACAAGAACAAAACACGAAAATGGCCGACTGCTGTACTGTGAAGGTCGTTAAAGAAAACAACTAAGGAAGGTTGCACAGGGAGGGACCCTGAGGACTCACAGCTCCCTGCAACTGTGGACAGCTGGGGGCTTTGCATCCATAAAGGACAAAAGACCAGGAAGAAGTGTGTATAAAAACAGAGTAAGAAACCATTATTTTTACTTAATTACAAAGAAGCAGAAATGAAGTTCATTATGTAATTTAGGAAGCTATTGTGTCCACTTGCCGTGCGTGATAAGGGCAGTGGAGAAAAGAAGACAGAGAAAAGGCAGAGAGGAGGAGGAACCGCAGCCACAGGCAGGGGTGGAAGAAGGGCCAGCCTGAGCGCAGGTGGGAGGAGGGACAGAGCAAAGGCAGAGCCAAACTCCCCTTGAGGAGGGAAAAATAGACTGAACTTCCACTGGAGAAAAAAGAAAGCTGTTCTCAGTTAGCACCATAAATTGCAGCCCTGGATACAAAAAGAGCTTATTCAACAGCATATAATTCAAATAAAACACGTAAAACAGTATCGTGTGCCCTTCGGGCAATTGATTTTTAGTATACAGAGGAAAAACAAAACAAAGCACGCAGCATGTTCCCTTACTGGCTCCGTACGTTCTCAACCAGGGAGCAAGGACTTGGTGACCAAACAATTCATAAATAACAGTACTGAGTCATTCTGAGGAGGGACTTTCAAAGGGCCCATACAAACATTTTACCCTGCTCTCAGAAAAGACTTCAGGGTCACAGCTGAACATGGAGAGAGGGAACGGGCCAACATGCTGGCACCTACAGCAAATGAAAGGTGCTATTCCCACATCTCCAAACTGTTCAGAGCAGAACTTCTCCCAGGGGCAGAGATACTCACACAGTGCTGTCCACTGTGTCAGTTACCAACCACCTGTGGTCACTATGTACTCAGCTCAAACCCCAAATGTTTAACTTAAGCCATATGGGACAGGAAGGTTTAAGGAATTGTAAGTCAGGAGCTCATTTTGCAGGTCAGCTCTTAGAAGCCAATGAACACCTCCAAGACAGCTTCCCAGTTGGGCTAGAAAAAGAGGGCCACACGCCTGTGGTGGAAGGACTCATTCCACTGCCAGAGGCCCAGCTCTGACAGGCATCTGGGGCATTTTCCTAAACAGCCTTCGAGACAAGCCAATGGGTACAATCATAAAGCCAACATTTAGGTAATTCTTTGATTTCTGCTTGCATGCTAGTATTGAACATGAGTTACCGCTTTTAATCCTAAACGTCCTGGGGATCAAACTCAGCACAGCAGGCTCTGCGGCAAGCGTCCTTATCCACTGGGCCGCCTCGCCTGCCCTTGGATAAGATAAAGCTTTGCTTTCAAGGTCATGGGTGAGCTTTCTGAGCAGATCTTCAGTAGAATGGTGGGAAGGGAAATTGCCACCGTCTCGTAAGGAAATGCTGACTGAAGGCAACTACACCCTCAGGGAAGCGTCTTTTCCACTGTGAATCCTATCTGCCTAAAGGATTTTACGTGAATCTGAGGATAAAGAGATACGTTATTATAGGTATATAAATCAAACATTTGCTGATAGCAAATCATAAGAAATTTATTTTAAAATATTTCATCAGTATATAATTCCACCATGTATTTAAAATTAAAGCAAATTTGCATACCAATAACACAGAAGAACTTGCTTGTCTCTACCAACACAATCCAAAAATATATACAGACTTGATAGATTAACGAATGATCATGGGAAAATCACAAACACCTTTGTTTTCTGTAATTCAACCATTACATTCTGGGGGAGAAGAAAGGTTTATGGGTACAAGAAGCGCTCAGCACTTCAGAACATGCACAGTCTGAACGCACTGCGGCTCACAGCTCACATGCGCAGTCTGGGATCTGAGCTGAGATGGCTCCAGCAGAGGTGTTCACCAGGGCTGTGAGGCCTGACAGTGTGCTCAGTACCGTGTGCAGAGCTACGCTCAGAACCAAGGCTACAGTGAAGTCACATGACACAACACGGGTGTCAGAATCACCACAGATCGGCTACCTGGTGATGTGCATTTATTTTTAGTTGCTAGGCATTCAGAAATGTAACTCACTTGCCAAATGTTTCATGGCCATCCCCAGTCATTTTCATAACTATGGGGTCACAACCCACAGTGCCAGAAGCTTTGCACAGGGTCATTTTGGGAACTAAGTTAAACAGTCTGTGGACGTCTCAGATCTGGCTGCCCAACAGTTATGTTTAAGAACAAAACTACAAAAGGAAAAATGTTTGGTGAAAATAATACACCAAAACTTATACACTTGTGTATGAGTGATGGAGAAGGCTGGAGAAACACAGTGGTTAAAGTGATGAAAAGCTTCCCTGGTGTAAAAAATTAAATTGGAGTTATGGGCTTTGTGGGAGAATAAAATTGCTTAGGTGTACAACCCTAACTCTCTGTTAAGTTAAACACAGAGGCAGAAGCAGGGGGCAAAGGCACCCAAAGATGGGATGCTGGAGAACCATAGTAAAGAGCTATACAGCCTGGGCTCCCCAGAGGCTGAGACCTGGGGGTGAGGAAAGCAGAACATTTTCCAAACAGACATTTATGTACTGGGGACGATGGGCCGGTGGCTCAGGAAGGTGGGAAATGTGGCATGACGTGGAGAGTGACAAGAGTGGATGAAGACCAAGACATGACAAGGCACAAACCCCATAGTGGTGTAGTTTTTACAGTGCTAATGACTTAGTAAGAGAGCCTACAACATGGGTGTGTGTGTGTGTGTGTGTGTGTGAAGGTGAAAAGTCACACATTCTGAAAGGAGTTCCACAGGAGATAAAGACAGTTATGTTTAGAAAAGTCATAAGTAAACTATCATGAGGAAATAAAATGAGGTGACAACATGACAATTCTTCTTTCTATCCATCCAGTCCACTCTTACCCCAATGATGCTCAGTCCTTTGAGGTAATCCTGACGAGGCTGGGCTTGGGGAACACAGCCAGCGAGGACAACTTTCTTATTCTCCTCGTGAGCTTTTCTGTAATGGAGAAAATCATTGTGAATTCTATTGCTCACTGACATAGCCTTAGAAAGTGATGTTTGTGCACCTAAGTTCTCCAATTAAGAAGCCCATCTAACATGAACCAGGGTTTTCCAGCGGTGAGCTAAAGAAAATATTCATCATTAAACTTATGTACTGCCTGCCCGTTTCTCACACCACTAATGCATGTGTCTGTTAGAACTTTCATCATCACCATATTGCCAAAAAAAAAAAAAAATCATACAAGTTTGCAATGCTGATATGAAACATTTGCAAAAATCTTTTTTCCACATAGATAGGCTAAGCCTTCAAACAAGTCATGTGTTTAAAATGTTAGTAAGAATGCACATGAAACATCATATATTCTTTCTTAAACATTGAACAATAAAGTATAGTTCAAATAATTTCAACAGGAGAGAATAGAAGGTAAAATATCTCGTACCATAGAAATTCCCAAACTCCCTGCCAACTCCTTCTCCCTGGACAACCTTTGGTTATTGGCTTCCTGTGTTGGCTGTCACCCTTCACACAGCAAGCATGACTGGATGATGTAGGTGTCCACACATATGCAAATATGTACATGTTTGCATACATACTTATCTTTAAGAAAGACTGGTTAATGAAGCCTGGTCTTCTGCATGGGTTAATCCCTTAGTGACTTCTTATTACACAAGCCATTCAGAAGCAATGCGGGTCTAGAGAGCAGCAGCAAGTAAACCCTTGAAATGTGGACCTTGTTCCTGGACCTTTGTCTTACTGATAATTTCCTGATATTTTTCCACCGCAACAAAAGCTGACAAACAAATAAGTTCTAAGTAGAAACACTGGCTCAACGGAGCGCCTGGCATTTGTAGCATTATGAGGCATTTGGTTACTGAGGAGTGAAGACGCATGTCCGTAAAGTCACTCACTGTTTCCAGCAACACTGACTTTATGCTAGTGACAACAGACATCTGTGCCTATTTAAACCTCCTGGAGTCAACTATATCCTCTGCTCATATAAAATTAAATGTGCAGGCCTTCGACTCTTTCTCCAGAGCATCAGTTTGGAAGTTGGTTACTGGTCTCAACTGCTGCATTCATGGCTATCATAATGTATGTACCAGGTTGGGAACCATGCTATTCCAACACCCAAGAAAGCTGAGGCTTTTCAGTCCAGGCTCTGGACTTGACTTTAGAATATGAAGAATGTGAAGAAATGATGTGTCTCCATGCCCAGCATACATTTGTTGTCATTTCCTGACAACTCCAGGGCACAGGTTCAGAATTAAAAGCCAACAGTAACAACAAGAAAACTCCTGGGGCCAGTAGAAATAGGTCGTTGTAATTAAACGTCGGGAAAAAAAAAATTCTGGGAAGTGCAAAAAGAGTGAAATGAATAAAATAAGTGCATATAAATTCACTCTTTTTTTGAGATTTTAAATTATGACATTTCTTCTTTTTCCTCTGTCTAACCTCTCATATACCCCATACAACTCTCCTTCAAATTCATAGCCTGTTTTTTCATTGAATGTTTCTGCATGTATGTGTGTGTGTGTGTGTGTGTGTGTGTGTGTGTGTGTGTGTGAACACATATCTATCCTAAATATAAGCTGCTGTATCCATATAATGCCACCTGAATCTACGTGTTCCAGGCTCACCATGTGGCACCAGACAGTCCATTGGTGGACTCTCCCAGGGGAAGGACCGCCTCTCTCACTCCCAGCCTCACTCGGTGGCTTGTACTTCTCTGTGTAAGACTGAAACCTCATGGGATTTCCCTGTCCAGCTTGGCATGCTCATTAGCATCACCTGTGCTCAGCTCATGTTAGGACGGTCGAGAAGAACTTTATGGGTATGGATTCTGGCGTTACTAGGAGACACAGTCTCACAGCAAACACATCCTCTGGTTCTTACTTTTTTTCAAGTCTCTTTTTTTATTGGATATTTTATGTATTTACATTTCAAATGTTATCCCCTCTCAACCTCTTCCATAACCCCTCCCCCTGCTTCTATGAGGATGCTCCCATTCCCAGCCATACACTCCCACCTCAACATCCTGGCATTCCCCTATACCAGGAAAAGGAGCCTTCATAGGACCAAGGACTTCTCTTCCTATTGATGCCAGACAATGCTATCCTCTGCTACATAGGGAGCTGGAGCCATGGGTCCCTCTGTGTGTACTCATTGGTTGGTGGTTTAGTCCCTGGGAGTTCTGGGAGAACTGGTTGGTTGATATTGTTGTTCTTCCTATGGGGTTGCAAATGCTTTCTGCAACTTCAGTCCTTTCTCTAACTCCTCCATTGAGGTCCCCATGCTCAGTCTGATAGTTAGCCACAAGCATCCTCATCTCTATCAGTAAGGCTCGAGCAGAGCCTCTCAGGAGACATCCATATCAGCCTCCTGTCAGCAAGCACTTCTTGGCATCAGCAATGGTGACTGGGTTTGGTGGCTGCATATGGGATAGATCCCCAGGTGGGGCAGTCTCTGGATGTCCACAGAATAGAAACAAGAGGGGCACTACCCAATTCATTCTTTGAAGTCTCAATTACACTTATACCTAAACCACACAAAGACCCTACAAAGAAATAAAACTTCAGACCAATTTCCCTCATGAATATCAATGCAAAAATACTCAATAAAATTCTCACAAAAAATTCTCGCTGTATTATAGAGCAATCGTGATAAAAACTGCATGACATTAGTAGAGAGACAGGCAGGCAGATCAATGGAATAGGACTGAAGACCAAAAAATGAACCCACATACCATGGTCACTTGATCTTTGACAGAGGAGCTAAAACCATCCACTGGAAAAAGAAAGCATTTTCAACAAATGGTGCTGGTTCAACTGGAGGTCAGCATGTAGAAGGATGCAAATTGACCCATTCTTATCTCCTTGTACAAAGCTCAAGTCCAAGTGGATCAAAGACCTCCACACAAAATCAGATACACTGAATAGAAGAGAAAGTGGGGAAGAGCCTCGAACACGTGGGCATGGGGGAAATGTTCCTGAACAGAACACCAGTGGCTTATGCTCTAAGATCAAAGATCAACAAATGGGACCTCATAAAATTGCAAAGCTTCTGTAAGGCAAAGGACACTGTCAATAGAACAAAATGGCAACCGACAGATTGGGAAAAGATCTTTACCAATCCTACATACGATATAGGGTTAATATCTAATATATTCAAAGAAGTCAAGAAGTTAAACTCCAGAGAATAAAATAATCCTATTTAAAAATGGGGTACTGAACTAAACAAAGAATTCTCAGCTGAGGAATATCAAATGGCCAAGAAGCACCTAAAGAAATGTTCAACATCCTTAACCATCAAGGAAATGCAAATCAAAACAACCCTGAGATTCCACCTCTCACCAGTCAAAATGGCTAAGATCAAAACCTCAGGTGACAGCAGATGCTGTCGAGGATGTGTAGAAAGAGAAACACTCCTCCACTGTTGGTGAGATTGCAAGCTGGTGTAACCACCCTGGAAATCAGTCTGGCAGTTCCTCAGAAAATTGGACATTCCACTACCTGAGAATCCAGCTATACCATTCCTGGGCATATACCCAAAAGATGCTCCAACATATAATAAGGACACATGCTCCACTATGTTCATAGCAGCCTTATTTATAATAGCCAGAAACTGGAAAGAACCCACACGCCCTTCAACAGAGGAATGGATACAGAAAATGTGGTACATCTACACAATGGAGTACTACTCAGCTATCAAAAACAATGACTTCGTGAAATTCTTAGGCAAATAGATGAAACTAGAAAATATCCTGAGTGAAACAATTGCTAAATAATTTTGTTAAAAACCCAAGCTTGTACTTGGGTGACTCACAGGACATCCAAAGGATTTATCACCTATCCCTGCCACAAAATTACACTTTATTGATAAGGACTTCACTTCAAACAAATACATTTTAATAGTAAATGCAAAACTCCTTAACAAATGAAAATATTTTTCCATTCTCATTATCAAACTCTACATGACAGCTAACATTGTGCTTTCCAAGAACCTTCACATGTAGAATCGCAGCTAAGTATCCAAAAGATCACCAAAATTATGCTCAAAGAAAATGTCTGGGGCCATAGAGATGGCTCAGCAGTTAGGGGCACTTGACACTGAGGACCCTAGTTCAACTCCTGTCACCCACATGGAAACTAAGAATTATCTTGTCCAGGAGAACCAATACCTTCTTCTGACATCCTTCAGCACCAGGTACAGTGCACATACATTCCTGAAGGCAAAGCACTCACACATAAAAGAATAAAATTAATATCAAAGTTTTTTTTAAAGAAAATACCTGTTTCCCATGAAATGAAACGATTTAAAGGGAATATAGAAATGAGGAAAACTCATGCCTACAATTCAACAATGTTAATAAAAGGTGATACAACAAAACTATAACCAACTTGGCAGCAACCATGCACCTCTCAGTGGCAGAGAGAAGTGCAGGGGTCTTGAAGAGAAGATCAATGTACAAACCAGACAAGCCTCCATGAAGACATTTTTACCAGCAAATATAAGCAGGAAGGCGCAGACAAAGAAGCACAGAAAGCTGCAGCAGTCACTATAGCAGAACAAAGAAAAGAGAGTGATCTGGAGGACAGGAGAACAGTGTTAGCCATAGCACCAGGCAGAACAGGCTGTTTGTCAAGCACTATGAATACCATAATATTAAGAGTAAAGGTTCAGAAAAGGCCTGACCTAGGAACTTACTAAGTAAGAACTATTCCAAGCTGAGTTGAATTCAGCTTCAAAATGGCAGGGCAGATGAGAAGTACACCTACGACAAGCCTCAACCCAGCCATGGGATACTGATGCCACACTTTACATGTGACCAAAATAACGCACCAAAGCTTTAATACAGTCTCCGAATGTTCCTGCTATAATCATTCCTTTCTGACAGCCTGTCCTTTTCCTTTAATAAGCTTTGCTCATGTTAATACAAGGTGAAATTATTTTTCTTTTGATACGTACCTAACACAGGTTTTTTTTTTCTTTTTTTTCGGAGCTGGGGACCGAACCCAGGGCCTTGCACTTGCAAGGCAAGCGCTCTACCACTGAGCTAAACCCCCAACCCCTAACACAGGTATTTTTAAAAAACTTTTATCCTTCAAAATGTGAATGCTCCTAAGAATAATAACTTACGAAAGTTTAAAATAGTATGAATTACCATGTCTTCCTTTCAGGTGGCACTGGCATGTTAATTAAAAATTTAATGAATATAAAGTTAATTTAATATTTTGGTTCATATATTCTTGAAACATATCTCCAAATGAGACTGGTGGCATGCACCTGCATAGACCATTAACTTGAGTGACACAGAAAATAAAAATAAAGCGGGAACCTCCTCTTCTGAATACTAAGCACAGGAAATGGTTTGTAGAGAAGCTGAAGATTCACAGCAGCGTGAGGATCCCTAATGATGACAAAGCGTCACTTCTTTAGTTCAAAAGTAAGAAAACTGAGCTTCAAAATGAATCAGTGATCTCAGCTGAGTGAGCCAGAGCCGGGGTGAGCCCAAGATCGCCTGGATCCTCGAGTCCCACATTTGAGAACGCAGTAACAAACACTGAGGAATCGTTCCTTCTCTGGAACACATGGTCATGTACTAAGCCAAGTGCCTTCCAGGAAGAGCCTCAATTCAGTATCTGTTCTACTCACCCAAGTCCAGTGAGCAACATAATGGTCTGGTAGAAAACTAGACTCATTGGAATATGCAGAAAACCATGGATCTTTTTCTACTAGTATCAGGTCAGGGGAAACTGAGGAATCTCCATCTGTACTTCTCTTATTCCTCATACATGTTATCAAATTGGTATTAATACAAAAATATTCATAGTAACGTAACTTTCACCTAAAATCCCTTTCATTTAAAAAAACTCCTGTCGTGTATCATTGTCAGTGGAGCAGAAGTCCGTCCCAGTGCCTCCAACCCCACCCTTTACCACCTCTGGAAGTTGGGAAATCTTCTCACAGCATCCTGAAAAAGAGAGAACTAGCCCTGCACCTTGTCTAGGCAGCAGAGCAGAACTGACAGTGGTGGTGGGGCCTCACGTGACTGGGCCCCAAGGACGAGATTCCTTGAGGTGGCCTGGGTGAAGTTTCCCCCAGCACTCATCTGAGGTGGCAGTCTGGAGAACTGGTCCCCAGGGCAAAACAATGAGAAAACTAGATCTGCCCTCTCACTGGCATTCGGGCAAGCCAGCACCTAGTCTGGGCAACAGAGTGAAACTGGTCCTAGAGGCTAAGGCAAGGGTGAGCCAGCCCAGAGAGTGTGAGAGCAGGAGTTGGCCCAGCCCCGCACAGGCTGCAGAACTTGGGAGAGTGGGCCCCGCACCTTAACTGTGCAGCACAGCACAGCTCACTCTGGAATCATGGGTGCCTGTGAGCCGGCCCTGAGGGCCTGAGAGCAGGGAAGCAGACCCTGCCTCCTGCCAATGGTGGTGCTGCATGGCCCATTGGAGCAGTTGGAGAACTCGCCCTGGGGCTACAGAACAGGGATGGGGGTGCACTGACCAGCTCAGCTATCACCCAAGCCTAGATCCAGGGCTCTGAATTGGCCCACCCCAAAATCTGTACCATCTGCAAACTGCAGATTTGTGAAAGGGGCAGCCCTGCTGATCTGAAGCTGTGAGATCTCCAGGACAGGGCAACAACAGGTTAAGTGGATTGATTCTCAGTTGGTGTTACAGACACCAGAGATCTTGAACCAGACCAATGACTCAAGCATAAAACTCTGCAAGAGAAGACGTGTGGACAGAGGGATATACTGTGGCACACACTGTGACACGTACAGCTTCCACAATGAGGTGCTTTCTATGTTTCTGTTGTTACTTTTTGTTTTGTTGGTTTTTTGGGGGGAAAGGGGGGGTTTGTCAGGAGCACGTGTTTTTTAGCGGGTAGGGGTGTTTGCAAGGGCAGAGGGTTGATAGGAGAGTACAGGGAGATGAGAGGGACTGGGGATAATGATGTGAAACACACAAAGAACCAATAAAAAGGTTTTTTTTAAAAAAATAGCAATTAGAGAATAAAGAATCTTATGAAAAATGAATCCCCTCGGTATGTCTAGGTTTTACACTTCTAAGTGTAAAACTCTTCCTCATGACTGCAAAAGGAAGAGGGTCATGCACTGTGTTTCTGTAGGAGGCAAGCACACCTACAAGAAAGACTCTTGCAATCAGATGTTCTCACAAGGGGTATCAACTGATGTATATACATACAGTCATGTGCAACACAGAGACACACCTAAGCAAACAAGAGAGACTCTGGTACAGTTCATTAGCCACAGTGCCTTCCCTATTCTGAACCCAGTCGAGAAGGAGATGCTTGGCGTAATGCAGTGTGCACTTGCAAGACTCTGCTGTCACAACTGCACAGCTGGGCCATGAGCTCCCAAAAGCTTGAAGTAAAACTAAAACCTACTCTAAGATGTACAGACCAAAAGTAATGGTCCAAACAGAAACACTCAGGAATGTATAGGGACATTCAATTTCCAAGTATGGAGCATAACCTCAGCATCGCGGTATGGAGTGCCACTGTAATAGTGTAACTCACGCTTTGTGAGAAGGAAAAGTGTTGCACTATGGTGAGCAATGTACAGTGCACCTAGTAGGGAGGAGCCCATGCCTGTGACAGGAGCAGGAGAAGGTGCTCTGGGCAGATCACCAAGATACAAACCTGCTACATACAAGTAGTAATTTCTTAAAGTTAACCTGAACATGATAAAATTCTGATTCTGTGATGATGTGGCCAAATCCCAATAGGAAAGTAACACGTAGCTTGTGGGATAGCTCAGTCTAGTATGCACTTAGCATGTACAATGCCTTCATCTGCATTTTCCACATTATAAAATAAAGACGTGATTCCCCCACGTACCTTCAATGTTCTTGCTAAAACTCTTAAGAGAATGGCTGCACAAGGGCTGGGCAGATGGCTCAGCACGGAAAAGCACTTGCCTCACAAGCCTGAAAACCTGGGTTCAGATCCTAGAATCCACATGATAAACCTCATACGGTGGTTTGCATATGTGATTCTGTTATTCCCATGGAAAGAGGAAAATCTGATACGAGTGAATTGACCACAAAGCTTGAAAGCCAGTTAAGTAGGAACACACAGTACAGTGACACAAAACAAGAGAGATGCTGCTTCAAAAGAAAAGGAGAAGACAAGTGCTGACTCCCCAGAATTGTCCTCTGATCCCCAAATGTTTATATGCACAAACACACAAGCATCCACATAAACATGCACACATACACTTACAAATAATAGTTGTAAAAAGTAAAATACACACAATCCAATGAGAAGGAATATAGCTTACATTCAATTACACACAAATCTAGTATCATTGACCAACATCTGAGGTTTATGATAAATCCTTAAGTCGAGCCAACAAAAATCTGAATCCATAAGGGTTACAGTACTGTAGAGAAGTTTCTTAGTATATAAGCCACCTCCAACTCCCTTCTTTTTGTTGCATTTCTCCTCTAAAAGCAACAAAAGCTACACCAAGCCTAACGTCAGAAAAGTGGCAAAGCAATGGATAGAACTCATTTGACCTTAGTGTAGGTGGCTTCATCACAAGCTATGTAATTAAATACAACTGTTAGCTGGGGGGAGGGATCCTTTTAAAATAGCAGTGGCCTACATACATAGAGCAGACTAAACCTTGGAGCCACTATTCACTTCCAAACCCAGCCTTTGCTCCAGTGGTTTTGGAGACAGAAATACCACACACTGTTTTGTGTAAAAATGCCCTCTTGACAACATAAATGGGCAAAACAGCATCCACTTCGGGGGGTTAAGTTGTCAGTTTTTCTGTTTCAATTCTAGCTCATGGACAAACTCACACTAACATCAATTCAAATTATCAACTAAAACAACCATGAAAACAGCACTCACCATTTACCAACAGGACTTAAACAAACCAAATTATGCTGTAATGTATAACTGAAACCAGGTTTCCTCATTATTACCACCGTCCATTATGCAGAGGAAAGTAAGGCTCAGCAGAATCCTACAGAAAGGGAGCTGAAGCTTCGCCAATTAGCCTTGGAAAAGCACGCACTCAGAATGTGCCTTGATTGGATGCGCTGTTGTTATCTCCCTAGGGAAAGCTATGATAAAATGTCTATATGTATCCATGAAAAATGATGCCCAGCTCTGTAGCAAGTGGAAAACCCTGAGCTAATCAACCACAGCCTGCTGATTAAACACCACGCAGGAGGCACGTAGGGGTGGCCCACAAACACAAGAATATGGGCAGCATGAATTTAAAGCCTGTGGATTATCAAATTTAAAAAAGTGACAAGTTGGGTGATTAAGAGGTAGAGGTGAATCTGTAAGAGTTAAAAGCAAATATGATCGAGATACATTGTATAAAATTCTCAAACAAATTTTTAAAAGAATGTACACACACACACACACACACACACACACACACACACAGGAAAAAATAGCTCAGTGGTAGAATGTTTGCCCACCATGTATAAGAACCAGTACCACCCAGCGTGTACTATTGGTTAGAACAAAACTGACCTGAGATGACACTAATGTATGTATATGTATGTATGTATATATATAAACATATATGCTAATAATGATAAAAAGAATTTAACTCTAATAACCGTCTTGCCCATATAAAATACTTTTTGTTTATTTGTTTGTTTGGTTTGGTTTTTTGTTTTCTAGCTGAGTAACAAGATGTTAACAAATTTGGTATTCACTTTGTAGCCCAGGCTGGCTTTCAATTCAGAGCAACTCTCCCGCTTCAGCCTTCTATATGTAGGATTGTGGGCATGTATCCATCTTGGGATAATTATCTAATGTTAGGGTAAATTGACATCTACAGTCAGAATAATTTTTGTTCCAAGGATTGTTCTGTGAATAATCATTGACTATATTCTACTAGTGTTCAAAGAATACACAAATATTCATTCTCATGTTTGCACAAAAATGAGTGAGGAGAGTAAAGGCAGCCAACATGGCATTGGGCTGATGTTAAATAATCTTAGCACTGGAAGTAGTGAGAAAAGAGCTACATATTCTTTGTACTTTCAAATATAAATAAAATTAAACCTGTATATCATACAAATACTTTTAAATTCTTAATTTATGGCTCAAAAACCAAGATCTGAATGAGATGACAGAATCCCATTCAGAATTATCATATGAAAATTGTTATGAAGTAAGTCAAAACTGGAATGAACTATGTATTGATCAGAGCCTCATTTAAAAAAATAAGTAGGAAAAAATAAAAATGAAAAATGAAAAAATAATTAGGCATGAATTTAATATCTCTAAATAATTTAAACATGCAAACCTAAACACTACAGTCTGAGTTCTCGGGGACTGAGATGACTGAAGCACTAAAAGCTTATAGCTCAGTGAGTTCCTAAGCTCAACAGACAAGACAAACACACGTGAGAGCAAGCCTATGGCGGGGATGTAAGCAGGGAGAACCCATAAACAACCTGAACATGAACGCGTTTCTGTGTAACTCTTAAAAACATGACCTATAAGAAAAGCCACAGAGCCAAGTGAAGGGACAGAGAAAGCAGACCTCTGGCTAAAGATGAACACATGCTGACATGAATATTCCTAATGTTGCAGTGGCCAGCCCCCAAAAGTACTCACAAGTTGGGACTACAAGCACATCTCTACACAAACCAGTGCGAGTTGTTCCACTTGGGCCTGTGAGCCTCACCTCCTCAGAGGCCAGTAGTGGAGACTCTGCCATTGATAAAAGGCACAACCCTGCTACAAAGTACACCAAAAGCATCAGTAACTCTACTATGCTTCAAGGAGGCCCATCTCTGGAGAAGCATAATCTTGTATAAAACTTGGCCCACAGGAAGCTGACAGTCAAAATGCCTGAAATAGTTAATGGATAAATTGTAAGGAAAGAAAAACATAGGGGGAGCCTACAGATTAAAAGAAATGTAGGATGCAAGTAAGTATTTTTAAAAATCATCAGGATTTTACTTTACTGTTTAATGACAAAGAAGATCATAATAAAGAACCCACAAAACTAATCACTAACTCATCAAAACTGTGGTCACTTATAGATGAAGCAAGCAGTGACTTCCACAGTGTGATAATTTGAATGAGAATGGCTCCCAAGGCCTATATATTTGAACTCTTGGTTACCAGTTGGTGGAATGGCTTGGGAAGAACTAAGAAATGGGGCCTTCTGTCTTAAGAACCAAAGCTGCAAGATCTCCATGACACAGGGCCACAAGAGGATAGCCAGGAGGAGTCCAGGTGCAGATCCAGTACTGATAATGAGACAGAAGCCAGAGGCCTCCAGCCAGACCAATGACTCACTGCAATGAACATTTCAAGGAAAGCTATTTGGGCAAAAGGGGGTACCGTGTGACACACCATATCTTCCATGACAAGGTGGTGTTTTTGTGTGTGTCTGATATTGTTTTGTTTTTGTTTGTTGTTTGTTTACTTGAGGGAAGGAGTTGCAAGGCTAGATTTGAAGAGACTGAGAGATGATGGAATTGCAGTGAATGTAAAATTTTTAAAAAGTCAATAAAAGGTTTTCTAAAGTAATTTTAAAAATTCAAAGAGACAAAGAGAAGTGTGGCCTTGTTGAAGAAGATGTATCAATAGGGATGAGCATTTGCTTAAGCAATTTGCTGGCCCAGACATTTTTGTGTGACTTTAAAATATTTTATTTAACAATATAGACATTAAAAATAAACCAATATTTTAATTAAAAATAAATAAGCAGAAATTTCCCAGCAAAAAGAGGAAGAGAAATAAAACTGTGGTTAGTGTCCCTACATCCTTTGAACCTTCCTATTTATCTCAGAACCCACATAAAAGTGGTTTTTAACCCATGCCTTATAAACAGGATGTCACAGTTAGCTGGAAGAACCCTGATGAATGCTTTAGGGAAGAAAATGATGGTATTTGGTCTTATGATCATTTCAGAAGAAATAAAGTGGTGTTTTCAACCAACTAATTAAGAATTTTGATTAAAGGGATTTTAGACATCATTAAATAATCGGTTGGCTTTCTACATTTTGGTGGCAATAAGTTCAAAGCTATACTACTGAGAAGACAAGAAACGTGCTCAGGATACACCTGTACCGGCTCTCTTCCACAGTGTGTCTGGGCCGCCTCATTACTCTGTTTCTGAAAACAAACTTTAAGCTTGGCCCATGTGTTCAAGGCATGGTTCTCAAGTGCTACTACAAGGACAATTGCTAGCTTGGAGACAGAAGCAGGTCTTTAACTCAGTGCTGACGTGCCTTTGGTGGACACAGAGACCCTGGCCTGTCCTCTCTCTGATGTAACTGGTACTGTCCTGCCTGATCTCTTTCTATGACATCCTACCAAACCGCAGCTGAGTACCCAGCCACCAATCCTAGACTGTGGGCCACCTATCCCTTTCCTCTCTGTGAGTTCTTTGTCCTCAGTCATTGCTGACGGACACAACGTGGTTCTGAAGGAAGCTCTAAACCAGCAGTCTTAAGAGTTCAGTTTAGATTCTGTCTCTGTGGCAAACTGAACGAAAGGCAGACCTTGTCTCTGCCCTAGTTTTCTCACGTGTTAAATGGAAACTGCTAAATCCCGCAGCTTACACTGGCAAGAAAACTCTACAACTGTAATAGGAAACACTTGCCTTAACAGGCAGTAATTACAAACAAAGCCTAGTAACATTAAAAAGAAATACTGTAGGAATGAGTGAAACCTTTTCTAAATGCTACAGTATTAAATCAGTCACAAAAGTTCATTGAAAGCATCCACAAAACACAGCAAATGGGAATTCGGAGGGAATCTGTGGCAGACACAGAATGATGGGCATTCACTTAAATTCTAACAACAGCCCCTGAGTTCCAGGTACCCAAGTCATCATCCCAAGAGTGAGATTACAGCTGCCCCGGACAGAGTCAAGCAGCGCTCAATCCCCAGAGGCTCCAGGTGTAGGAGACAGAGAAGTAAATGCTTACCCCCACTCTGTGTTACCATAATTCAGGCAAGAGACAGAAACAAGAGGCCGCACCAATACGCCAGATTCCAGCTTTCAAATCCCCTCAGTAAACACAAAGGACCGTGTGTCCCTAATGCCTGCCATGGAAGGCTCAGTGAACCCAGGTCTCCCTGCTTCAATTAAATCAATTTAGGGACTATTGCTGGCTAAAGCACACTTCTGAGGCATTATCTCTAAAAATTAAACGTTTTATACGTAACACAGCCTCCCCTACATAGGATAGCAGTCTCAGCAAATGACTCTCCAGTTTATTTTACTAAAAAGAAAGAAAGAGAGAGAGAGAGAAGAAAGAAAGAAAGAAAGAAAGAAAGAAAGAAAGAAAGAAAGAAAGAAAGAAAGAAAGAAAGAAAGAGAAAAAGGCTGTTTCTACACACACCGGCTCAGCACAGAGAGTGCTTACCTAACAATTAGCACACACAGGCCATGTCATGTGTGCCCCCCACAGATAGATCAACTGTCCTTATCCCTCACAAACTGAGATGCTTCCCATCCATATACCTCCCAATCCTTCCGGCACACACATACTGCTGCTGTGCTTACCTGCTTTTCTTCTAGCAGGCATTTTCCCTCTACAACGGATCTCTATTAAGTGTATAGATGCACATAATATCACATCTTAAAAAATATAAGACAAGGGGCTGGGGATTTAGCTCAGTGGTAGAGCACTTACCTAGGAAGCGCAAGGCCCTGGGTTCGGTCCCCAGCTCCGAAAAAAAGAACCAAAAAATATATATATATATAAGACAAAACCTCAGTACTAGAGAGACTGAGGCCGAAGATAATGTTTGGCATTAGCAAGGGGTAACACATAGAGACACAGACATATACAGACATACACCATACACCACATACATACACACATACACACACACACACACACACACACCCCCCTCTCCCTAGGTATGGAGTAAGTACCTCAAGTCAGCATGCTCCAGACAGATCCTTATTTCTTGTTCCCATACCCACACCACTCCACATGTAAACAAACAGAATAGCACCCTATTTCATACAAATGGTATCAATGCACACCCAATAGTCAACTCCCCTGCCACAAAGAAACAAAAGAAGGAAAGAAGGAAGGAAGGAAGGAAGGAAGGAAGGAAGGAAGGAAGGAAGGAAGGAAGGAAAGAAGGAGGGAAGGAAGGGAGGGAGGGAGGGAGGGAGGGAGGGAGGGAGGGAGGGAGGGAGGAAGGGGAAGGGGAAAGGGGGAAGGGGAAGGGGAGAGGGGGAAGGGGAAGGGGTAGGAAGGAGGGCAGGTAGGCAGGCAGACCAGGAACTTCCCTGAACTGCTCCCTCTCAGAGTCCACATTCAATGTGCCCACAAAGGCCACTGTTTCAAGCTTTAAAACAGAATTCAAACTCAAGCCCTTCTCATTGCCAGTACGACTACAATATCTAAACTCAGAGGTTCTTCCTGACCATGAACATGATAATCTCACAACCTCACTCCGGAGATCTTGGAGACTGATCAGTTACTTCACCAATCTCTGATCAATAGTCTCTCCTTTAGAAGGTTAAGCTCGACTGGAGTGAATGAAATATGCCACCTTGGGCTCCATCACCCCCTATAGTTTTTACCAATTTGGCTGTATAGTTGGTTGGTTGGCTGATGGTTTTCAAATTAACTCTCACTATGAAATAAATAGTCCTTAGACTGTTCATCTTGCCTCAGTCTCCCAAGCGCCAGGATGACTTGTTTTTCCTATAATTGAGTATCTCAAAACATGAAGTTGTTATTCATTTCTTAAATATTGATTTGCTTACACACACACACACACACACACACACACACACACACACACACACACACACAGCTGAGAAATTTCCAAATAATGATCATGGGACACACACAGACAAAACAGGGCACTGGAGATGCCCAACAAAATCCTTTCCCATTCAAATGTCATATGATAAAGTTCTCCTTTACTACATTAGTGACGTTTCCCATTGTTGTGACAATGTACATGACAACGGCAGCCTAAGGAAGGAAGGGTTTGTTCTGGCTCCCAATTTGAGGGGACAGTCCAGTCCATCATGGTGAGAAAGGCGTGACACAGTCCAACCGCACTTCTTGCCTCCGCTGCTCTATCTTTGAAATACTCAGACATGGAGCAGTACTGGAATTCCATGATGAATCCGAATCCAAGGAAGCTAAATATGAACTCAAGCGCCTGGCCTCTGCGTTCTCCTTCATCTCATCTTGGGTTGTTTCGTTTTGTTTAATGCATGGGTTCATATAATGCAGCCTGGACATGAACTGTGAGTATCTGAGGCTCCTGAGCCTCCTGCCACCAGCCCTGGGTATGGGTGCTACTGGTCTAGACCATGCACCCACTTTGAGATATTGCTGGGAACTGAAGGCTTCGTATGCTAGGCAAGTTCTCCACCTCATCCTCAGCTTCATCTCTGTTTGCTTGAGGATTTTGGGGGTGAGGGAGGATATTTTTAGAGTAATAAAATATTTTAAATACTACAGCAAGATGGTACACTCTATCATACTGTCAATTTTATCAATATAAAGTTCTTTTTGTTTATTATAAAAACAGCACATGAAACCTCAGGAAAGTTTAAAAAAAAAAAAAACACCATCTAAGAAAACTAAAACATTCTTTAAGGGCTGGAGAGATGGCTCAATGGTTAAGAGTGCTGACTGCTGTCCAGAGGTCCTGAGTTCAATTCCCAGCAACCACATAGTGGCTCACAACCATCTGTAATGAGATCTGATACCCTCTTCTGGTGTGTGTCAGAAGACAGAGACAGTCTACTTATATATAAATAAATAAATCTTTTAAAAAATTCATTAAAAGAAAACAAAAAACAAAGAAGTGTTAAATTATAACCTATAAAAATCACTCTTTTTACCATTATATACAATTTTCAAAGAGAATAATTTTGTTAAAAATCCAAATATGATCAGAATAGTATCACTGATGTTCACTTAGTCCAATAACCTGGGAAGGGAAAAAGTAAAGTTTGCTTTGATTCATATTGGAATTTTATATAAACCAAACACAAAGGAGCACCAGTCCACATATTTCACAGTAATTTCTTTCTGTGCATGGTAGTTTGTACCTCAGGACGCTAAGCCTGAGTGTTGCTGTGAAGTTGAGGCTAGCTTGGCTACATGGTAACTTCCAAACTAAGCTAGGATACAGAGTAAGAGGCTGACTCTCAAAAGCAAATGATAATAATGATGTATGATGAAGCATTTGATACTTTAATGATCTGCAAGACGTGGGGTGCAGCAGCTGAGGAATCTGTCAGACTGAGAGCCTCAGCGCCATCTCCACACAATAGAAGGAGAGAAGACTTTTCTAGAGGTCTTCACACCTCCTGAGAGCTGTCATCTGATGTACACTCAATCACAAACAATAAATACAATTTTAAATTTTTGTTAAAGAATAGATCTACCTGTTGCATGAAATAGTAATAAAAAAGAAGAGGAACATCCCTTGCTATTGCCGGCTACTCTCTGGCCCAGTGGTCTTGCTGCCTCCATGGCCAGCCCCATGCAGGGACCACCCAACTGCTATTCTCCTGCTGTAGATTCTGGTTGCATTCCCAGTCTTCCACCCCTGTGGTTAGCTGTCACAAATCCCTGTAACCCGGCAAAATCAAAACTCTGGAGGCTTGTATTTTATCAGTCAGATTTATAGCAGTAAATTCCCACCCCACAAAACGCCCAGAGATCTCAGAGCCGATTGATATTGATATAAGCTGCCCACTTAGGCTGAACAAATTGTCCTGTAAAAATCCATCCCTTACATGATATTCATCGCTACCTGTGGCTATTTAAAGCCACGCAGATCTGGGTCCTCCTTCTCTTCCTCCATCTTCCTTCCTTCTCTGTCTCTCTGTACTCGCTGTGCCCATCTCTAAAATTCTCAGCCCGCCTTCCTTTCCACTGCCCAAACACAGGCTCTCACCTGCCCTCACCTGCATATCGACAGCAAACCACTCTACCAATTTTTTATATTTCATGTGATTATTACATTTTAGGCAAAGATTCTGTTTTATTTTTAACAAGCAAAGAAAACTTACTGACACGGATGAACACCAATTACTGAGACTTGACTGCAGTGTCTTACATGGGTCTTATTCTGTCAAGTATTTACATGTATAATCACGTGTCATAATTTTTTCCTGTTATCTAAAAATGGCTGGCTAGCCTTGTGAGCACTCGCCATGAATATACCTGGGGAAGAATTAGTCGAGAAATACAAACAAACGTATCTAATAGACAAAGTTCTCAGCACACTGCTTTTGGCAAGGATGTGGGGTGAGAATCGACTACACCAACTACTCCTTGGATAGCACAGTATCAACCTCAGAGACTTTAGGAAAGAGGAAGTAAAATAATGTCACTACACACAAAATGTAAATTCACTTCTGGATCATAAAGAGAAAATGTAAGAGTCTAATTTCTTGTACCAAAACTCACCAATTAATTCATCCAAAAGCTTGAAATGAAATAGAATTACGGGACAGCATGTTTCTTGACTGTGTAGCATAGGCTAATCTAGAACTCATGACCTTCCTATCTCAGTAACACCTGTGCACTGCTATGTCTAGCTTCCTTAACTATCCTCCTCAGTAATTAAAGACAGCCTTCATTTTTACTCTAGCATATACTTTTCGCACTATAGTCATTAAGTTAAGAATCAATGCTTTATTTGGAAAAAGTTAAAAGCCACATGATTACTACACTGATACTTAAATTGTTACAGAGATCAAAGACAGTGTTTCACATTTATAAGGCAACACTTTTAACATTATACAATTGTATTTTAACAAGGATCACACTAAAAATTAGACGTTACAACTGGGTGTGATGGTGCACACCTGTAATGCCAGCACTCAGGAGGCAGAGGCAGGCAGATCTCTGGGCTCATGGCCAGCCTGGTCTATAATGAGAGCTCCAGGGCAGACAGAGCCACACAAAGAGACTCTGTCTAGGGAAAGAAAGACAGAGAGAGAGAGGAGGAAGGGGAAAGGAAAAAGAACTAGTTCTTACAGCTCTAGCTAGCTATAATAGAGCTTCAGTCCAAGTAGGTCAAAGCCTGTCTTAAAACGTTCCTGAAAACTAGGACCCAGCACAGTTGGGTATCGTGTTCTGGCAACAGAAGGGCACATTGCTACTTGGATATTCTTGCCTGATTCCCATCTAGTCAGGCAATAAGTGAGATGTCTTTTCTTTTAGAAAAATCTCTGATCATAACTCTGCCCTTTGTGTTCTCCCTGTCTATGCTTCTGTGAATTCCCACATTGCCGACAGTATCCACACGTTACCAAACTCCATGGTTTAAATGCAGGTCCTACTAAATACTGAGGTACTATAATGTGGTCAGTATGGCTAATCAACTGGATTTTAGTCAAGTTGACATAAACTAGGGTGGCCTGGGAAGAGGAACCTCATTTGAAATTTGAAAGAGAAAAATATATATATATATTCCATGAATTAAATGGATTCCCAGAATCCATGTAGTAGAATGAAAGGACAGACACCTCAAAGTTGTCCTCTGGCCTCCACATGTATGCTTGTGAACACACACACACACACACACACACACACACACACATTTTTAATAATTAGGAACAAAACCTTCAGCGTTCCACTCTGCTTTTGATTGAGTCTCCTGCTGCACACAGCCAAAGCTATTCAAGCTGAATCACCTTCCTTTCACAGCAATGCACTAATGCAGCCCGATGGTGGAGGTACATGCGTTAGAGGCCCAGCACACGGGGGCAGAGGCAGGTGTATCTCTCAGTTCAAGGCCAGCTTGGTCTACAGAGCGAGTTCCAGGACAGATAAGGCTACCCAGAGAAACCATGTCTGAAAAACAAACAAGAAATAATAAAATAAAATAAACATTAACATACGGAGTGAGCCTGAACTCATGCCCACCTCCACCTGACTGCAGTGCGCAGGTCATAAGCTGGCATGCTACAGGCTCCCTTCCCGACCAGCTGTGCTAGGTACGATTCCAGCCCAGTCTCAGCAGTGTGAGTCCAGAGCTCCCGTGTACCGCAGGCGACAGGGAGTACACACTTCTGTCTGCTGTTTACACACTTATTAGCCTAATGCCATTCCAGATGCCGGGTGTCATGAGAAGCTCAGATCTGACTAATGAGGAAGCAGACACACTGGGGAAATGTAATGTGCTTACACCTACAAATACTTCCTGTGCAATGAACTGACAAAGGATTTCCTATACTTAGCGCATACACTGAAAGCAGAAGACATTTCTATCTCACAATCTTGATTCACTTTTTATAGCACACCACCACCACTGCTCAGTGTGTCAGGCAGTTCCCAGGAAAGGAGTGGTTACGACCAATGGAGACCAAGCTGTGTCTTCAAAACAGAGGGGAATGTCTTTACAGATAACAGAAGAAGGGCTCCACAGAGGTTGGCTGCTTTACTAGAAATCACAGATACTTAGGGCCAGAACCAGAAGTGGCATGTGGAATCCAATTCCTAATTCAATGCTTTCTCCTAATACCAGACCGCTTCTAAGCTGCCTATTAAATATTTACTGGGGATACTTGGCCAAACAAAAAATAATCCATTACTGTGTTCAAGTAAACCAAAAACCTTTTAGTAGGTTGGGCTGACAGATGTACACTGTCCTAAATATTGACTTTTTATTTTTTGAAATAAGCTCCACTACTCAGTTATCTCTTCCACTCTTCTAGTCAACAAGCTTCTATTTTATCTGAATAATTTAAACACACCAATTGTTATCAGTTCAAACACACTGGAGAGGGAGTCATAGCTCCAACTGGGCTTATGTATCCACTTTCTGTTTTATAAAAGCAATGCTGAGTAGCATATTTACTAAATTTAAATAGGTAGAACTTGCTTGTATTTCTATTTCAAATGCTACAATTTCTGTAATAAAATAATTATCATATAATGTTGATTTCATCCAACACCTTCATTACCAAGCCAATCAGACTGGGAAATCTCAACTTGAGCTCTGGAAATCAAGTCTGTAGAAGTTATCTCTAAAGGGTGATTCGGATGGGATTTTTGTGTGATCGTCAGTTCGCTCATCCATCTCACTACAGATGATTGGTCCAAGTCAACCCTGTAATTCACCAGCTTTGCCAAGGACTCAAAGGAGAATCTGTACTAACGATGCATGAAGAGACTGTTGCTGAGTCCTTCGTGGAAAGGCAGGCTAGCCTCTTAGCCAATCAGGAGAGAGAATAACAAGAGAAAGGAAAGAGTCTGGGTGCCTAGGAACACCATAGATCTCACTGACCCCACTCTTGAGTTCCCAAGGCCTACGTGAGCCACACACCCCACTTCCTTACTGCTGCAGTGACTCCTGGATGAGGTTCTGGTACTGGAATGAAAGATGGCACAGACAAATCAGTAAATCAAGTTGTACTTGACAACAGTAATAGAAATAAGAGACCGTGAACCTACAGTGCTCCAAAAATAAAAGGACTTTCTTCCCCATCAGATTAAATACCAGCCAATGTGCAAGTTGTCTGTGGAGCAAAGGACTGCCAAGACTTTCCCTTAGCAACACATGACAGCTAATCTGTCAGCAAAGCAAAAAGCATTTCTGCATCCTTAAATAATTGTTCAGTGCCCAGCACACACTTCCAGACTCTGGGGATTAGAAGTGAGCAGAAGCTTAGACAGAAAGAAGGAGTTAACTAACAAGACAGCAAGCATCTTCATGAAGGACCCAAGCAAGTCCTCACATGATCCATAGCTGAACATTACAACCAACTAGATGCTTATAAACAAAATGATTTGGTGAATTCTTCCACTCCAGTGGGAAAAAGCCAGCGAGAAAAAAAGTCAGGGGGAAAAAAAACTAAAAGAGAAAGAACCACAGAGATCAGGCCAAGAGTACAGGAAAGTAACAGAGAGAAGAAATTTGCAAAATCAGACACATAGAGGGACCCACACTGTCCTCAAAATAAAATAAAATTTTTAATTTAAAAATAAAAGAAGGAAAACTGGGGAGGTTGAAATGGCATCTGTTTCCATTTTGTCTTATTAGAACCAGAGCCCAGGGACAGATGGGATGTTGTGTCAATTAACTGGGTCTTGATACAGAGATTTTCCCAACATCTTTCTAAAAATCCATCTCAGAGCAGAAGGAGGAGGAGAAGGAGGAGGAGGAGGAGGAGGAGGAGGAGGAGGGAGGAGGAGGAGGAGGAGGAGGGGGAGGAGGAGGAGAGGGAGGGAGGGAGAAGGAGGGAGGAGGAGGAGGAGGAGGGAGGAGGAGGAGGAGAAGAAGAAGAAGGAGGAGGAGGAGGAAGAGGAGGGGGAGGAGGAGGGGGCGGAGGAGGAGGAGGAAGAGGGGGAGGAGGGGGAGGAGAAGGAGGAAGAGGGGGAGGAGGGGGAGGAGGAGGAGTAAGAGGGAGAGGAGGGGGAGGAGGAGGAGTAAGAGGGAGAGGAGGAGGGGGAGGAGGAGGAAGAGGGAGAGGAGGAGGGGGAGGAGGAGGAGGAAGAGGGGGAGGAGGGGAGGAGGAGGAGGGGGGAGGAGGAGGAGAAGGGGGAGGAGGAGGAGAAGGGGGAGGAGGAGGAGGAGGGGGAGGAGGAGGAGGAGGGGGAGGAGAAGAAGGAGAAGAAGGAGAAAGAGGAGGAGGAGGAGGAGGGGGACCACAAAGTTTCTAGCCCACACTTTCTAACCAGAACAGCCCAGCACAGTCTTGAGACCAACAACAGCTCACTCTGCAGCATATTCCATTGAGGACCCAAATCCAATCAATGTCTCCTGAGCTGAGGAAGCTGACTCACGGCAGTGTCAGGAACGCAGGCAGCCTTCCCTTCAGCACATAGTAAAGACTTGGGAAACAGAGGGGATTTTTTTTTAAAAGAAAAAAAACCATTTTAAAGTAATAAACTCCAAAATTAACAATTCATAACGAAAATTCCAATATCCAGTCTCAACAGTCTAGAAAGCTGTCACAAAGTGTATGACCATACACGTGAAGGAGGCCGCTCGGTGCTTCACGGTTCAGGAAGAAGTCTAAGTCATCAGGGAGCCACTGAACTGCTTGCTAACTATTTGCAGGAAAACAGTAAGGCCTGAGAGAGGAGCACTGGAGAACGGGGTGCCCTTTGACAATATGCTTTAAATCACTGGAGAGAGGAGAGTAGGCACTAGAAAGTTGAAATTTTAAAAGTTATCCTTATACTATTCTCCATATTAAAACAGTTTCAGAGTTTATGTCATAGGCCATGGATATCACTATGGGACTATATGAGACTGGGTTTGACTGTAAAGAAAATACCTAAGATTTTTAACCCACAGCTCTTTGAGAATATACATTTTAAGAGATATAGCAGAAGACTTTAAGATTTTAAAGAGTAAGTTATTCAAATTCCATATATCTATCACATATCTATCTTTTTAAAAATACAGTTGTTAGGCTAGACCTGGCGTTGGGGATGAGACTTGGCATGGGCCTGGGACTCAAGACTGGAGTACTTTCCTTGTAAGCAAAGGGTTCTGGGGTCAACCCTCTACTAACAGCAAAATTCAGAGGTGCTCAAGTTCTCTACAGAATACCATGTACTGTTTGCATATAACTCATGCAATTCTTCTAGAAACATTATATAAACTCAAGATTACGTTAGAAAGAGAATGGAAATGTCTACTCATGGTTGTAAACTATGCTGCAGACAGTTATACTAAGTTGGGATTGGTCAGGCACATGCAATTCTTCCCCTGGTTTTCTTTGTAAATCCTGGGATCACCACCTGCTAAACCCACAGACGAGAAATCCAACTCTAAAATCACCCTCCCATGAGTGAGGAGTGCGTGCTTATCCTTAAATGAAGATCACAGTGACATGTGTAGCCTTGCTTTGGTGACCACCATAGCCATCTCCATCTCTACCCTAGAGATGGCCCAGCACCAGTATTAGTCAATTTTTAACTTCTAGCATGTTCTGGAACACGTGAGGGTGCTCACTGTGCCACATTCCTCATAGCCCATCACAGTAGCTGAGCAGAGAGGTGCATGACTGTTGCCATACTGCCAAATACCACACATACTTCTTTTTAATGCTGTAGATAAGAATAAGTTGGCAGTGGATAAAACGTAAAGCCTCAGATGCTTACTTCAGCAGTGATAAAAGTACTCTTCAGTTGCAGAATAGTAACTTTAAAGGGGATTTATTTCATTCATTCAAATATCCAGCAGCCAAATATTCTGTAGTTCTGTGCAATGGGATTAATGATTTGCAGTAACCAAAACAAATCTCAACAGCCACATAACCAAGGAAGCAACCACAACACAGGGCCACTCACCAGACTGCTAAGGAACAAAGTCCTAGCAGGTGGCCATCCTCTGCTCCAAACTCAGCCATCCTGCACGTGACATTATCTCCACAATTTGTATGGGTTTGTTTTGTATGATGTAACCCCTGGTATCCAATTTTCAAAATTAAAACAAAACTGCCTTTAATGGCGGGCAAACCACAAGAGGAAACATCAATGATAAAAGTAAGTCTGCTCAGAGCTCAGTGAAAAGGGCCAGCCAGCCCCTCCCAAGGCCCAGAGGTACCTGCCAAGCCTTACCCCACCCTCACCTCAGTATTTGTTCAGTGAAGCAGTGCTGAGCCTGGAACAAATCCTGAGGCCTAGTTAAACAGCAGGTGGTACAGCAGTGTCATTTTTTAAGTAACAGATGGCTCACACTTTTCTTGTTTATGACATACAGCCAGGACTTACACAAGTGAAACTGTCTTCCAAGTTCTTTATACAAGTAGCACAATTACTCATGTGACTCACCACTTCGCATCATAAAGACGGCAGCAGGTGGGACAGATGCAGGGCTCCTGGATTATTTATGACTTTGCATAACAGACAGAGAAACCATCCACATGAACACAGATGGAGTCAAGTGCAGTCACATACTCGATGGTATTTCATGTCCTAGGTCATAAAGTCTAGAGGCCAAACCAAGTGAGCATTTGGTTTGAGTAAATACAAATAAAATGTTGCAAACCTGATGAGAGCAGGGAGAAGAGAGGTATGTCCCCTGTCCTTAGAATCTGAAGAGCATTTCCACTAAAGGTTTAAGAATGGAGAGTAAGAAGATTGCTGGGCCAGGAGTCGGCAAAGGACTTTCATTACCTGCATCTCATTACAGTTGTTCTTATTAGGAGTGGGTAATCTCACTGAGCTTAGTGTATGAATTAAGCCGCATCACAGATTTGTTTATACCAGAAACACGCACGTGTATGTGTGCATAAATGTGTGTATGCGTGTGTGCGTGCGTGCATGCATGTGTTTTCAGTACCAGCCATGGTTTCAGGCACCATCTGGGGGTTGGCGGGACATACTCCCTCCTACATTAGAGCTATATATCAAGCTCATCAGAAAAGGAGGGAAAAGATTGAAGCAACAGAAAAGAAGTTAAGCTAAGTGATTTTTCTCCCTCTTTCTCTCCCTCCCTCACAACGTCCCCATTAAACAACTCCATAGCCAAGGTTGATCTCCCTCTATCAAAGGTCAGTAAAGGCCTGGGCATCCTGGACAGAGCAGCAGAATTAAAGAAGCAGAACCTGGACAGGAAATGTGTGGGCTCTTCACAGGGCCCACCTGTCTCAGCCGACTTCCCTCTAAAGTGCCTGGCCCGTGCCTTACCAGGAACACGCCTCTTGTATCACCTCAGCCTTCTTGTCCCTGACAATCAATCAGACAGTGACCGATGGGACCCACGAATAGAGCCTGCTGCCCTTGGCACTTCACAGATGGGTACCCATGTTTGGTAATGTCAGTAACCCAACCCCTGGGTCCGAGATCCAGCTCTTCTATCAACACATGAAGCCTCAGCTGGCAATACAGGGAGATGAAGCCTGAGCTGGCAATACAGGGAGAAACAGGAAACTGGTCCCAAGCAGACTCAAGACCTGCTGTGTCACCGAAACACGCAACCAGGTTAAGGAAGAGGCAGAGGTTCCCACTTGAACCCCTCCCCAGGGACTCCTCTAAAGATCATGAGTAGACTCAGATACCTCACATTTTGGCTTTACCTAACAACTGAATTACTACAGCTATTCTTCCTGGGTAAACTCCAAGTGTTTTCTCAGATGAACTTGTTCGTATGCGGCACTGTCCTGGGGAATGACTTCTCTAGTTGTCTAAAGTGTACTCACTAACGCTGCATGCCAAAACTCCAGAAGGAGCTGCTCCTGGAGGAGCTGAACTACAGTGGATGACACAGTTCTTCACTAAACTTGTACTCTGTGAAAAACTTAGCTGATGATCATCTCATGCGAGACAAATTCACTCTAATCCGCATGCTCATCCTAAAAGCTTGGGACAGAACTGTGGAACTGGGGAAGTTTTTAGCTTCTAGAATATGACACAGGCTTTTCCATCAGGGATTAGCATCCGACTCTGCAAATCTGAAACCCAAATGTTCTAAAATCTAAAACTTTTGAATGTCATATTAGAACACAAAGTAATTCTAATTTCAGATCAGTGTGATTTCTAAATAGGGCTATTCAACCTGTACTTTAGAATTGAAATTATGACTACACAAACATGCACTACGTGAAGGCAAACAGAATTAAATGCTATAAAGTAGTCATTTGAAATGAGAAAAGAGCCAGTTGTTTTTAAATATCTACTTTTGCTGAAGTGTACTGTACCAGCCCTAAGTTAATTGGTTCACATTTGAGGCCAGCTACCCAGCATGCCTTGTAATTACAAACACCATGATCAGTGTTTCGCCAATTTCAGGAGCTTGACCATTTTGTACAACACTTACAGGAAAAATTAACACTTAGAAGAGGGCTGACTTTTAAATTTACAACTATTAATTACCATCCTTCCTTTTCCCCTTTATCTAAGCACAGTCAAAAGCTGTTGCAAGCTATGCACATTTTAATTGAATATGAATTGTTAGTTTCCTTTCATCCCTGTTTTCTGACCCACTTATTCCAAACTTCATACTCCTTGCTACAATTTAGCCAGATGACCAACCTGTGATGGGCGCTGGCTTACATAAATTCAACCACCAGCATGGCCTCCGGGAACTGAACAGTGTCATCCAAAAGTCCATGTTGAAAGACTAAGTCACCCAGAGATTTGGAGAGTCAGATTTAAGGAGACGCAATGAGCAAAGAAGTACTCTTCCTGACCCCTGATATAGAGACATGTTCCATAGGTCCTGTACTACTGTCCCTGGCCACTAGACACAGTGTGGTCCCATCTCCTAGAACCTCCCCCTCCGGCTCCTCGGCCCCAGCAACACTGGCCATGGCTTCCCAAGCATGCTCCTCCATTCTCTATACTTCTGTTTCCTTCTTTAACACTTCAGGTCTCTGCTCAAATGCAATCCTATTAAAGAAGTCTCTCCTAATCCTGCTACACAAAGTTTCATGCATGTCCCATCTCTCCAAGACCTAGTTTTCATATTCTTCACAGCATGGAGTACCTGACTTAAGACTATGTTTTTAGTGACGATGTAAGCTACAAGGAAAAGGGAAAACAGCAACAACAAAAACTCAATGTGCTCACCACTGTATCTCCAGGTCCTTAAAAACAAACAAACAAGTCACTGGAACTTGGCTCAATAAATAATAACATCTATGAAATGTGGACCCTCCCCATGTGCACTCATAAAGTCTTTTGTTCTGTTTAGTACTGAAGGCCCAGTACCTAGAGAAATACTTAATACTTGAGGCGCTGGGTAATTATGTTGAGTGATTTTCAACACACAGGCATGTTGGCTTTTTGACGATTTGTCTGTCTGCTTACAATGAGGAAGATTTGATAAATGAAGTGCATTCTCTCCTGCTGAGCTAAACGTCCACTCTCTGACCTACTATTGTTAAATGCTCTCAAAATGAGAAAAAGCAATAAAGAAATAACTGTATTAGTGTTTAACAGTGTTTAAATTTGATCAATAAATAAAAGTTAACTATTCCCATAATCACTAAAGCTTTTAACTGTTATAAAGATTGAAACTACTGCATATGGACTATATGTAGACACTGACAACTCTAAATGCCCACGGAAACAAAACTGAACACAAAGTACCCGCTTTAACTTACCACATTCAGTCTTCTCATCAAAACAGTCTGGGTTTTTTTATTTTTACTAAATTTGATTAATATCTTATTTTGGCTTTCTAAACAACTTTCTGGCCTTGCTCACTATTAAAATACAAGCAAGACAAAGCTGTAGTTGGGGCTGAAGTGACTACTCCATGGTTAAGAGTGACTGTTGTGCAATCATGAGCACTGGATCCCAAGACTCGACAAGTGGGAAGCAGGCTCAGGCTTGCAGGCCAATGAGGCAGAGACAGGGAGGAACGCTAACCCACCCTAGGAGAGAAAAGGCAAGCCCTGTGTTCAAGGAAAGACCCTGCCTCTAAAGGGATAGGCGGATTGTAAGAAGTCACAGAAACAGGAAGTGGAGCCTCACTGAGGGGTACACCTCAGTCCAGTCACTTACTGCTCTCTCCATGCCACACCAGACGTGATGAGATGCCTTCCCTGCCGCTGTCTCTGCACACTCATCAACCTGCATCCAACTCAACTGTGAGCCAGAGGCAGCCACACATTTTCTTCTGTAAAGACAGACAGGAACAGGCTGAGCAGTAGAGAAGGTCCCCAGCTTCTGCCACACAGATATTCTAATCCACACATGCATTCCCACATGTAAGGAGTAAGTGAAGTCCTGCATGAATGTGTGCTGTTGGCATGGCCTCAGACCCGAGAGAGTAACAGCCTTTCCTTTGTTGAGGCTCAGAGAGATGGCAAAGCCTTTCTCTGGCCCTGTGTGGATAACGACCTCTGTGAAGGAAACGGCTACTATAACTTTCTCTCTGGCTCAGATATTCACATTGTGAAGACTACCTCTACAGGACCTATTCCTACTCAGACTGGTCAAACCTGCCTCCTGTTCTGTTGTGTATAATAACCCTTCCTCCCTGTACAACCATGTATAATAAACACACTAAGCCTCTGGGGCTCTGAGGATTATCCACCCAAGGGCCCAGACCACCCAATCCCAGATTTTCTGAATGTGGGCCTGTATGTTTGTCCTGTGTTTATCACCTCACCACCCTGGTTAAACCCAGGAGAATACAAAACACGCTATATAGTAGGCAGATATGCTGGATGGATAGATGGATGGATGGATGGATGGATGGATGGATGGATGGATGGATGGACCATTAGAGGTTAGGTATATAGATAGTAAATAAAAGATTTTTTTTCAGGGTCAATCACATAACTAACAATAAGAATGTAGATTTGGGCCCGACCCGCAGCAGCTCTCTGCTCCCAGACCCCGTGAGAGAGAGACCCAACCGCCTGGTCAGGTGGGCACTCCTGAGGCTGCAGAGCAGGAAGAGACCACCAACACTGCTCACCCCTGCCCACATCCCTGGCCCAAGAGGAAACTGTATAAGGCCTCTGGACTCCCATGGGGGAGGGCCCAGGAGCGGCAGGACCCCTGCCTGAGACACCACCGGAACCTGAAGGAAACAGACCAGATAAACAGTTCTCTGCACCCAAATCCCGTGGGAGGGAGAGCTAAACCTTCAGAGAGGCAGACAAGCCTGGGAAACCAGAAGACACTGCTCTCTGCACACACATCTCGGACGCCAGGGGAAAAAGCCAAAGACCATCTGGAACCCTGGTGCACTGAAGCTCCCGGAAGGGGCGGCACAGGTCTTCCTGGTTGCTGCCGCTACAGAGAGCCCGTGGGCAGCACCCCACAAGCGAACTTGAGCCTCGGGACCACAGGTAAGACCAAATTTTCTGCTGCAAGAAAGCTGCCTGGTGAACTCAAGACACAGGCCCACAGGAACAGCTGAAGACCTGTAGAGAGGAAAAACTACACGCCCGAAAGCAGAACACTCTATCCCCATAACTGACTGAAAGAGAGGAAAAAAGGTCTACAGCACCCCTGACACACAGGCTTATAGGACAGTCTAGCCACTGTCAGAAGTAGCAGAACAAAGTAACACTAGAGATAATCTGATGGCGAGAGGCAAGCGCAGGAACCCAAGCAACAGAAACCAAGACTACATGGCACCATCGGAGCCCAATTCTCCCATCAAACCAAACATGGAATATCCAAACACACCAGAAAAGGAAGATCTAGTTTCAAAATCATTTTTGATCATGATGCTGGAGGACTTCAAGAAAGACGTGAACAACTCCCTTAGAGAACAAGTAGAAGCCTACAGAGAGGAATCGCAAAAATGCCTGAAAGAATTCCAGGAAAACATAAATAAACAAGTAGAAGCCCATAGAGAGGAGACACAAAAATCCCTGAAAGAATTACAGGAAAACACAATCAAATAGTTGAAGGAATTAAAAATGGAAATAGAAGCAATCAAGAAAGAACACATGGAAACAACCCTGGATATAGAAAACCAAAAGAAGAGACAAGGAGCTGTAGATACAAGCTTCACCAACAGAATACAAGAGATGGAAGAGAGAACCTCAGGAGCAGAAGATTCCATAGAAATCATTGACTCAACTGTCAAAGATAATGTAAAGCGGAAAAAGCTACTGGTCCAAAACATACAGGAAATCCAGGACTCAATGAGAAGATCAAACCTAAGGATAATAGGTATAGAAGAGAGTGAAGACTCCCAGCTCAAAGGACCAGTAAATATCTTCAACAAAATCATAGAAGAAAACTTCCCTAACCTAAAAAAAGAGATACCCATAGGCATACAAGAAGCCTACAGAACTCCAAATAGATTGGACCAGAAAAGAAACACCTCCCGTCACATAATAGTCAAAACACCAAACGCACAAAATAAAGAAAGAATACTAAAAGCAGTAAGGGAAAAAGGTCAAGTAACATATAAAGGCAGACCTATCAGAATCACACCAGACTTCTCGCCAGAAACTATGAAGGCCAGAAGATCCTGGACTGATGTCACACAGACCCTAAGAGAACACAAATGCCAGCCCAGGTTACTGTATCCAGCAAAACTCTCAATTAACATTGATGGAGAAACCAAGATATTCCATGACAAAACCAAATTTACACAATATCTTTCTACAAATCCAGCACTACAAAGGATAATAAATGGTAAAGCCCAACATAAGCAGGCAAGCTATACCCTAGAAGAAGCAAGAAACTAATCGTCTTGGCAACAAAACAAAGAGAATGAAAGCACACAAACATAACCTCACATCCAAATATGAATATAACGGGAAGCAATAATCACTATTCCTTAATATCTCTCAATATCAATGGTCTCAACTCCCCAATAAAAAGACATAGATTAACAAACTGGATACGCAACGAGGACCCTGCATTCTGCTGCCTACAGGAAACACACCTCAGAGACAAAGACAGACACTACCTCAGAGTGAAAGGCTGGAAAACAACTTTCCAAGCAAATGGTCAGAAGAAGCAAGCTGGAGTAGCCATTCTAATATCAAATAAAATCAATTTCCAACTAAAAGTCATCAAAAAAGATAAGGAAGGACACTTCATATTCATCAAAGGAAAAATCCACCAAGATGAACTCTCAATCCTAAATATCTATGCCCCAAATACAAGGGCACCTACATACGTAAAAGAAACCTTACTAAAGCTCAAAACACACATTGCACCTCACACAATAATAGTGGGAGATTTCAACACCCCACTCTCATCAATGGACAGATCATGGAAACAGAAATTAAACAGTGATGTCGACAGACTAAGAGAAGTCATGAGCCAGATGGACTTAACGGATATTTATAGAACATTCTATCCTAAAGCAAAAGGATATACCTTCTTCTCAGCTCCTCATGGTACTTTCTCCAAAATTGACCATATAATTGGTCAAAAAACGGGCCTCAACAGGTACAGAAAGATAGAAATAATCCCATGCGTGCTATCGGACCACCACGGCCTAAAACTGGTCTTCAATAACAATAAGGGAAGAATGCCCACATATACGTGGAAATTGAACAATGCTCTACTCAATGATAACCTGGTCAAGGAAGAAATAAAGAAAGAAATTAAAAACTTTTTAGAATTTAATGAAAATGAAGATACAACATACCCAAACTTATGGGACACAATGAAAGCTGTGCTAAGAGGAAAACTCATAGCGCTGAGTGCCTGCAGAAAGAAACAGGAAAGAGCATATGTCAGCAGCTTGACAGCACACCTAAAAGCTCTAGAACAAAAAGAAGCAAATACACCCAGGAGGAGTAGAAGGCAGGAAATAATCAAACTCAGAGCTGAAATCAACCAAGTAGAAACAAAAAGGACCATAGAAAGAATCAACAGAACCAAAAGTTGGTTCTTTGAGAAAATCAACAAGATAGATAAACCCTTAGCCAGACTAACGAGAGGACACAGAGAGTGGGTCCAAATTAACAAAATCAGAAATGAAAAGGGAGACATAACTACAGATTCAGAGGAAATTCAAAAAATCATCAGATCTTACTATAAAAACCTATATTCAACAAAACTTGAAAATCTTCAGGAAATGGACAATTTCCTAGACAGATACCAGGTATCGAAGTTAAATCAGGAACAGATAAACCAGTTAAACAACCCCATAACTCCTAAGGAAATAGAAGCAGTCATTAAAGGTCTCCCAACCAAAAAGAGCCCAGGTCCAGACGGGTTTAGTGCAGAATTCTATCAAACCTTCATAGAAGACCTCATACCAATATTATCCAAACTATTCCACAAAATTGAAACAGATGGAGCACTACCGAATTCCTTCTACGAAGCCACAATTACTCTTATACCTAAACCACACAAAGACACAACAAAGAAAGAGAACTTCAGACCAATTTCCGTTATGAATATCGACGCAAAAATACTCAACAAAATTCTGGCAAACCGAATTCAAGAGCACATCAAAACAATCATCCACCATGATCAAGTAGGCTTCATCCCAGGCATGCAGGGATGGTTTAATATACGGAAAACCATCAACGTGATACATTATATAAACAAACTGAAAGAACAGAACCACATGATCATTTCATTAGATGCTGAGAAAGCATTTGACAAAATTCAACACCCCTTCATGATAAAAGTCCTGGAAAGAATAGGAATTCAAGGCCCATACCTGAACATAGTAAAAGCCATATACAGCAAACCAGTTGCTAACATTAAACTAAATGGAGAGAAACTTGAAGCAATCCCACTAAAATCAGGGACTAGACAAGGCTGCCCACTCTCTCCCTACTTATTCAATATAGTTCTTGAAGTTCTAGCCAGAGCAATCAGACAACAAAAGGAGGTCAAGGGGATACAGATCGGAAAAGAAGAGGTCAAAATATCACTATTTGCAGATGACATGATAGTATATTTAAGTGATCCCAAAAGATCCACCAGAGAACTACTAAAGCTGATAAACAACTTCAGCAAAGTGGCTGGGTATAAAATTAACTCAAATAAATCAGTTGCCTTCCTCTATACAAAAGAGAAACAAGCCGAGAAAGAAATTAGGGAAACAACACCCTTCATAATAGACCCAAATAATATAAAGTACCTCGGTGTGACTTAAACCAAGCAAGTAAAAGATCTGTACAATAAGAACTTCAAGACACTGAGGAAAGAAATTGAAGAAGACCTCAGAAGATGGAAAGATCTCCCATGCTCATGGATTGGCAGGATTAATATAGTAAAAATGGCCATTTTACCAAAAGCAATCTACAGATTCAATGCAATCCCCATCAAAATACCAATCCAATTCTTCAAAGAGTTAGACAGAACAATTTGCAAATTCATCTGGAATAACAAAAAACCCAGGATAGCTAAAGCTATCCTCAACAATAAAAGGACTTCAGGGGGAATCACTATCCCTGAACTCAAGCAGTATTACAGAGCAATAGTGATAAAAAACTGCATGGTATTGGTACAGAGACAGACAGATAGACCAATGGAATAGAATTGAAGACCCAGAAATGAACCCACACACCTATGGTCACTTGATTTTTGACAAAGGAGCCAAAACCATCAAATGGAAAAAAGATAGCATTTTCAGCAAATGGTGCTGGTTCAACTGGAGGGCAACATGTAGAAGAATGCAGATCGATCCATCCTTATCACCCTGTACAAAGCTTAAGTCCAAGTGGATCAAGGACCTCCACATCAAACCAGACACACTCAAACTAATAGAAGAAAAACTAGGGAAGCATCTGGAACACATGGGCACTGGAAAAAATTTCCTGAACAAAACACCAATGGCTTATGCTCTAAGATCAAGAATCGACAAATGGGATCTCATAAAACTGCAAAGCTTCTGTAAGGCAAAGGACACTGTGGTTAGGACAAAACGGCAACCAACAGATTGGGAAAAGATCTTTACCAATCCTACAACAGATAGAGGCCTTATATCCAAAATATACAAAGAACTCAAGAAGTTAGACCGCAGGGAGACAAATAACACTATTAAAAAATGGGGTTCAGAGCTAAACAAAGAATTCACAGCTGAGGAATGCCGAATGGCTGAGAAACACCTAAAGAAATGTTCAACATCTTTAGTCATAAGGGAAATGCAAATCAAAACAACCCTGAGATTTCACCTCACACCAGTGAGAATGGCTAAGATCAAAAACTCAGGTGACAGCAGATGCTGGCGAGGATGTGGAGAAAGAGGAACACTCCTCCATTGTTGGTGGGATTGCAGACTGGTAAAACCATTCTGGAAATCAGTCTGGAGGTTCCTCAGAAAATTGGACATTGAACTGCCTGAGGATCCAGCTATACCTCTCTTGGGCATATACCCAAAAGATGCCTCAACATATAAAAGAAACACGTGCTCCACTATGTTCATCGCAGCCTTATTTATAATAGCCAGAAACTGGAAAGAACCCAGGTGCCCTTCAACAGAGGAATGGATACAGAAAATGTGGTACATCTACACAATGGAATATTACTCAGCTATCAAAAACGAGTTTATGAAATTCGTAGGCAAATGGTTGGAACTGGAAAATATCATCCTGAGTGAGCTAACCCAATCACAGAAAGACATACATGGTATGCACTCATTGATAAGTGGCTATTAGCCCAAATGCTTGAATTACCCTAGATCCCTAGAACAAATGAAACTCAAGACGGATGATCAAAATGTGAATGCTTCACTCCTTCTTTAAATGAGGAAAAAGAATACCCTTGGCAGGGAAGGGAGAGGCAAAGATTAAAACAGACACAGAAGGAACACCCATTCAGAGCCTGCCCCACATGTGGCCCATACATATACAGCCACCCAATTAGACAAGATGGATGAAGCAAAGAAGTGCAGACCGACAGGAGACGGATGTAGATCGCTCCCGAGAGACACAGCCAGAATACAGCAAATACAGAGGCGAATGCCAGCAGCAAACCACTGAACTGAGAATAGGTCCCCTATTGAAGGAATCAGAGAAAGAACTGGAAGAGCTTGAAGGGGCTCGAGACCCCAAAAGTACAACAATGTCAAGCAACCAGAGCTTCCAGGGACTAAGCCACTACCTAAAGACTATACATGGACTGACCCTGGACTCTGACCCCATAGGTAGCAATGAATATCCTAGTAAGAGCACCAGTGGAAGGGGAAGCCCTGGGTCCTGCTAAGACTGAACCCCCAGTGAACTAGACTATGGGGGGAGGGCGGCAATGGGGGGAGGGTTGGGAGGGGAACACCCATAAGGAAGGGGAGGGGGGAGGGGGATGTTTGCCCGGAAACCGGGAAAGGGAATAACACTTGAAATGTATATAAGAAATACTCAAGTTAATAAAAAAAAAAAAAAAAAGAATGTAGATTTGGGCTGGTGACATGGCTTCAGGAGTAAAAGTATCTGTCACCAAGCCAGACAACCTGAGTTCAATCTCCAGGACCCACATGATGGGAAGAGAGAACCATCAATCACATCAATCTGGCCTCTACATGACAGACACAAACACACACAGACACACAAAAAGGGTGATGATGATGATGATGACAACGACGACGACAATGACATCAATGACGACGACAATGATTCAAATGAACAAATTAATATAAAACTGCCTTAAGAAGATGTAGATCCTTGCTGATTGTCCTCCCAACACATAAGTGTTAACGGATGGCTGCAAGGGTGTCACTATGAATAGGGATAGAACATCAGGGCAAGGTTGTTCTCATTGGGCAGTTGTATTAATTACTTCTCTGTAGCTGTGACAGAACTCCATGACAAAGACCACAGCAGGAGTTGAGGCTTAGAGTACCAGAGGAATGAGAGTCCACCATGGTAGGAAGCACAGATCAGGTAGCAGAATGAGGAAGCTGAGAGATATATCTTTTAGAACAAACACATGCAGACCAAGGCTTTAAAGCAGTGGCTCTTGACCTGTTGGTCAGGACCCTCTTGTGGGTTAACCAACCTTTTTATAGAGGTCAGATGTCCTACATATCAGATATTCACATTACAATTAATAACACTAGCAAAATTACAGTATTGAAGTAGCAATGAAAATAATTTTATGCTTGGAGTCACCACAACAAGAGGAATTGTTTTAAAGGGTCACAGCATTAAGGGGATTCAGACCGATGCTTTACAGTCTCTGAGGGACGTGTGCCCTCAAGGACGTACTTCCTCCAGCAAGGCTGCAGCTCCATACAAACTTCCCAGAAAACAACACCAACCGAAACCAAGTGTTCAAATACAGCAGCCTACGAGGAACATTTTCTTCAAGCCACCACGAAGGTCCTCAGGGCACTAGAGGATGCTAGCAGACATTACTCATTACTTTCCACTTCCTGGCCATGCAGTCAAAATTGCTAAGCTAAGAGTCCCCTATCATTACTACCCAGCATCCTCACAAGAGACCCAAAAGGTATGCTCAGCTGATCACAGCCTAGGCTCTCCCAAACCAGGAGCAGAATAATAGTTCTCTACTTTTAAGTTAAATGAATTGGTGGCTAGACTGATGGCTTGGTGATTCTACCACTGAGATGACCACTCACAACTATCTGAAATACCAATCTCAGAGATCCAATACCCTCTTCAGGCCTCCACATCATCAGGCATGTACATGGTGCATAGACGACATCCATGCAGGCAAAACACTAACACACACACAAAAAATTAATTTTTAAAAAAGAAAATGAGGGGTTGGGAATTTAGCTCAGTGGTAGAGCGCTTGCCTAGCAACCGCAAGGCCCTAGGTTCGGTCCCCAGCTCCGGAAAAAAAAAAAGAAAAAGAAAATTAATTACATGGTTAATTCCTTTTTTTTTTTTTTTCCAACAAAACCATCTTGGAGAGCACAGAGGAACTGTCCGGAATTGGTGCTATTGTGCCCATTTTTGGACAGAACCTTTGATAGGCAGGATAGCAACCTTTTTCTCAGTCAACTGCCAGATAACTGTTTTAGAGTTTGAAGGCTATATGGTCTATGTCGCAATTAAACTCCAGACTCTGCCCTAACAGTGGAAAAGCACATTGGCTAATAAACTTGTCTGTTCCAATAAAACTTTATTAACAAAAACCAAGTAACCAGCTAGGTTTGTTCTGAAGGCTAGAGTTGGCAGATCTCTAGCCCACCTCATTTCCTCCAGGAACATTATCTGAGCCCACAACGACCCAGCTTATGAACAGGCTGTGTGCCAAAAGTACCATATGGTGATGGTTTTGCTTAACTTCCACTACTGTTAAAATACAAGCTGCAACAGAAACAGTCTTACTTTTAGTTGGTAGATTTTAGACAACTAGAGCAAATCTCCTTAGCCTCCTCTGTCCCTCGTGAAAAAACAAAGAGAAGTCACTTGAACTGCCGAGCAACTGCGTCATGAAAGTCAGGCCCCCACACAGTATTGACTTTTTTTTCCTGGAAAACTTTTAACCTGTAGCTTCTCTCCTCTGCCTCAAGATGACTACTGCATCTTAAGTCACCCACCATGACATCACACCATGGTCTTACCCGGGGCTTTAAGAGGGGCCACTTGCCTTTTCCCCATTGTGTGTTTTCATTTAATAAAGCTGGCTTCCTCTAAAAACAGGGAGAAAAACTGGCCAAGCAAAGCATTGGGGGCATGGAATCGGTAAGTTACAAGATCCCTGTTCAAGGAACTCATGTTTTCTGCATTAAGTAAGGATGGAGACAGTGCAGGGATTGGGGAGAAGGAAAAAGGGTCAGAACTTGGAGGGCTTAGCAAGGAATGCAGCATCCAGGCAAACCAATCCTGATGGGCAAAGGTGCTGACACGTGTCCTTCCTCGGCGGGTTTGCTCACTTCTGTACCCACACACCCTACATACAGTCCAGGTGTCACATTAGCTCAGCATGGCAGGGAAGCAGAGAGAGGTGCAGGTGTGACAGAGACTGAGGCACACCAGTGTCTAACAGCACAGGTGCGGGCATTCATCAGCTCCAATCTGCTGCAGGACTGTATCAGTAGGTTTTGCCTAGAAACCAGAAATAATTTTTCTTTTTACATGTAAATCTAACAATTTGTGGAAACACTTCACCAGTCAATGACAACTCAGCCCACAGCCCAGTCATCAGCTTTTTGCAACACTGAAAGTTTTTTAAAATTAAAAATAAAACGCCCAGGCTGCCCCAGCGATAGCCGTTGCAAACATTCACTGTTGAGCGGTTGGCTTCTGGCAGAACGTAAATCAGTGTGGAAACACATCTACAAGTTCCAGCTGGCCCTGGAGCCACACCAGGGGCAGCCCAGTGGGCAGCTCTCTTTCCCACTCATCAAGGTGCCTCGCTGCTCAGCTGGTATCTTGCCTCCATCAGCAGCCTCTCCTACAGCAGAAGATGGGCCTCAGACTATAAAACGAATCTGAGCTTGCCGCGAACTCGGGCTCCCTCACTCAGCACAGGCCTGCCACAGGTTAGGCCTGCCAGCTGCCGTGCAACTTCTGCCCCACTTTCTGCCCAGACCTGTAATTATTTACAGTTCTGCACCTGTCACAATCCTCAAACAATAACTTTCCTTGTTTCCTGGGGTTTACAGACAGTTAGACAAGCTCCGTTCCAAAGCCAAGAGCTCAGGGCGGAGGAGAGAGGAGCGGCTACCATTCTGCTCTCTCCACTTTTCAGGAGAAGTAAGACAGTGGCGAGGAGGAAAGACTGAATGAGGTTCTGAAGGTAGCAAACAAAATACTCAGTCTTGCGGAGCACAGAAATGACCTATGAAATGCTAAAATGGGGACAGCACTTCATCTAGACACCAAACCTCCAGAAGAAGAACTTACAATTGAGAGAAGCATATAGCGTTTAGAAAATGGTCTGTAGGACATTCCAAATACTCAGTAAACATAATTAATCAAAGCATCGCCTTAAAAGACTGGTTAGTCATGAGTGCAGCCACTGAACCAAGGCAAGGTGGGGGGACCGGTTGGTAAATAATTCAGTCGCCAGGCAGAATTAAAGCACAATCAAAGGAAGCAGAGATCGACACTGACGAGGAGCTCTTGGGCCTCTCTGCTCTCTCATTAAGAATGAAACAGTCTTTCAACTGTGGCTAATTCAGGGCACAGAATCGGAAGCTCCAGCTTGCTGAGCTGCTGTTCTCCTAAGTTATGCAACGCTCACCAGAAGGTGCATATTTCTTTAAGAAACAAGCAGTCTTGGATAAACAGGGTGCATCTGGTGAACACATGTCCATGAGCAGGTAAACACATGATTTCAGTAATGACTTCCAACACCATCTGTCAGGCAGGTAGTGTGAAACCTATCCGACAGGAAAGGCAGTTTGAAGTCATTTTTAAGCATGTACACTTCTATCTGCTTAATAAAAGTCAAGATCAAATCACAGGCCTGAAAACCTGCCTCCCTCTGCCCTCAATTTACCTGTGGCAGAGGCAGGCAGGTTCGTGCTTGTTAATACAGAAGATAATACTGCCATACTACTTACAAAGATAGAAACTGATTAATTATTCCCAAAAGAAAACTTATGATTAAAAATGGCAGTAATTTATTCATTGATAATCAATAACTAGCAAGAACAGTCTCTGTAATAAATTAAAGTGTGTCACCTGTCTACAAAATCATCTTACCATTAATTAAGGGATAAACCACACTGGTGACAAGTGCTTTAAAATAATATTCAATATTGTTAACACAACTTAAATAGCATAAACCCTAATGTAAAAAAAAATCACACATGGAAAGAAAAAATAATAAAACACAAAAGAGGGAAAAATTCAATTAATAATTGTGCTCGGTTTGAAATAATTTGAGAGGCTTTTGAAGTTTATCAGTGCTTTCCCCTTGATGAGCATCTGTAAACAGATGACCCTTCATCACTCATTAAATGGCTTATATCATTTAAACATTCAAAGTGAGACACAAGAATACCACAGGATGGTATGACTTCCTGCCTTGCTCACAGATATCCAAGGTAGAATATCTTGAAGGACACAGCTAGAAAAAAAGAAAAGCAAACTAACTGGTGATTTAAGCCATGAATTTGAGTAATGTAGCTTTTACAAGTCTACCTTAAACATATCAGAGGATGTATTTATGAGGTACCTGGAACAGGCAAATTCAGAGAAAGAGAAAGCAGATAGGGGGTTAGCAGGGACTAGGGGAGAGAGGAGTAAAGATTGCTAGGAGGGTTTCAGTTGGAATAATGAAACCAGCTTCTGCTCTATTTTATATATATATAAAATATATATAAATCTTATATATATCATATATCATTATATATATCTTATATAAATCTTATATATCATAATATATATATACATATATATATGTGTGTGTGTATGTATATATATATATATAGGTAGATAGATATATATATATATATATATATAAAATCTTATCTTATCTGGATACAATTCAGAAAACAGATGTCCCTGCCCCAGGGTATGCTTACAAACTAATATTCCATCCAGAGCCATTCAAAATACATTTAACATCAGTAGGCTAGGTCATGTCATAGCATCACAGCACACACACAGCAGAGTGCACAGGATATTTCTGTTCAGACCATGAGGATGACAGGGATCAACAGCCACTGCTACTACCCAACATCCTAACAACAGCATCCTAGGATTGAAAGCTGCTGAGTTCAAGTTTACTTTTAACAACGTGCATGCATATTGGCTTTGGGCCACAATAAGGTTGAAATGTCTTACACTGGAGGCCATCTAATATTTACCTGCCAGAGAAATCAGAAAAAAATAATAGAAGTTGTAGACATAGGTGTCAAGAGGTCAGGGGACATCACTGAACCTGTACATATGGAAACGAAGCTCCCAGATGACATGCAGATGTCACCTCCTCCTCTTGCAATTCAGCATCTGGGCTCAGCTGTGTGGGAAAAGTGTGAGTGCCGAGGAAGTCCTAAAAGCTGGCTTTGACTGCAAGCCCTTCATCCAAATGAAAGAAATGGTAACAGGCCAAATGTCCTCCACAGTCTTTGTGCAATCACTCTGGATATTCTTGTCAGTGTCAAATTTTGCTTAGAAGCATGAAAAAAAAAAAAAAACTAATTCTACAGGTTATGACATGATGCGTTTTTCAATCTTGAAAAAAAAAATGTTAACTGTGTGTACATCTTTCCCAGTTATTAGCTCGGGAAAGTAGTACTGCAAGACAGAATCTGAAAAAGATCTTCTGTTCTTTCAGTAAACCAAGAGAAAGTCACAAAGACTTCTACGTAGGCTTTGTGAGTTTTGGTACACTGGGGAATAGCACACTCATGGCTTGTGATCTGTTTGGTGACGTCCATGGCTATAATGCCCCATTAGTAAAGGCAGAGACAGCATGCACTGCGGAGGAGGACCTCTGCACACTTCAAAGCATGCACCAGAAGCACAGGGAGCTATAGAATTCTCTGTGTGTGTGTTTGTGACAGTCAATCTGCGAGACTTGAGTCACCTAGGAGCGTGTCATTGGTGGTATTTGCAGAGACAATGAACTGAGGGGGGACGGCCTCCCAAGTAACACAAGGTAATCTGTACCTACTGACCAGATATAAAAGAGGTCCTAGAGAGAGGCACCATTTGTGCGCCTGCCTCAGCTGCCATTCTTCGGGAATGCATCTATCGCTGCTGCTGCTGTGACTGCTGACATCAGACTTTCTTTAGCCTCCTTTAAAAAATAGTGATTCCATAGGAATCTTCCAAGCTTTCAGTTCCACATTCAGACTGTGGAGACATCATCTTCCCAAACCAAGCAGCCATCTGGTTCTCTGTCCCTCTAGGAACCAGACAGCCATGGCTTAACTATCCAGCCCCATCATGCAAGCCAAACTAATTCCCTCCCTACTCCACTCTCCCAGGGTACCCTGCCTACCTCATGCTCCTATTAAAGAAACATTAGGAGTGTTTCCAGATCCAAAGTAAAAATCTGACACTCTGATGAAAGCAGGAGGCAGGTTCTTAGAACCATGCCAATGGTGACTCCTGCCTTGTAGCAGTGGCCTGTCAACTCACCCAGAAGCTTTTGTGAGTCAAGCTGGCCCAGGGCATCACATGTCCAGGCACTAAGAGAAGCTCTTACTATTAGATTCCCATCATCTTCAGGACATAAACTGCACATGCCAAAAGCAGGCAAGGATCTCTGTAGGCCTGACCTTCAGAAAGTGAAAAGAGACAATTTGGGTGTTGTCATACACACTAACATTAAATATAGAAACTGAAAATAAATTTACACAGAACACTTGTCTCTGGGAGAAACTAATTAATATGGAAAGAGAATTCTGTCATTTATTATGGTTTAAGGTTTGTTTTGTTTGTTTATGGAGGACTATGTGGCCCTTTACACAAGCAAAGAAGGGGGGAATAAAAAGGAAAACAAAATAAAAAATCAAACAAGCAAACAAACAAGAGGGCATTACTTAATCTAGAGAACTCACTAAGCAGATCAGACTGGCATGACACTCAGAGAGCAACTAATCCCTAAGTGCTGGGATTCAGGGCATGTGCCACCATGATCAGCCATGGTTTATACTTTGTAAAACAGGTATACCAGAGGATTTCAGGAATCTGGAATTAAGCTATAAGAATTCTCTTATTTCAGCTGGCAAATTAACAGAATCGTTTCTAGGTTCCAGAAACCTGACTAATGGTATTTGCAACAAGAAAAGGAAATAAATGTATTCACATTTGAAATATGTAAATTGGAATCAGGGTAGATGAAGAAACTCCTTAGACCTTCAAGAACTACCCACTTGAAACCAGATCCCGGGAGGACACCAGCCAGCCATGCTAGTCGAGCTGGCACATTCCAGGCCAGGGCACACTTTATCAAAAATCAAGGTAGATGGCAAACAACAGTCAAGGTTGAGCTTTGACCTCTAAGTCAGACACAGAATACCATGCCCAGAAGGAATAATGAAACTGTCACAAAAATAAAACAACAAAAATGTTTTTTAATATTTTCTTTTTAATTTACCCCATACATTACTTTAACTGACCTAAGGACATGTGTACTCACTCAGAAGGCAATTAAAGACTGTAAGGTGTAATTTTTGTTATCAACTTCACCAAAACCCAAGCAGCCAGGGACATGTGAGGAATTTTCTTGACTGGACGTTTAGGTAAGAAGACTGACTCTAAATCTGGACCACTGGTAGCAGCAGCCCACATGAAAGGACATGAAAGAAAGAAGCTATTGCTTTTTTGCCTTGCTTGCCCTCACTCTCACTGGCAAGCTCATCTATACTGCTCTGGCACTCCTTCACCAAGAATCAGAACCCACTTATCCTCCAGGTCTCTAGCTCCAGGCTGACATCCAGCCTTATGGACTGAACAACTCCTGGATTCTTGGCATTTCAGTTGTGAGACAGCCATTGTTGGAATACCAAGAACACAGTCTGTGAGCAGCTATTTAAAAACAAACAAACATGATAGATACATACATACATACATCCACATAGATAGATAGATAGATAGATAGATAGATAGATAGATACATACATACATACATACATACATACATACATATACTAGATACAGACAGATAGATGATAGATAGATAGATAGATAGATAGATGATAGATACATACATAAATACATACATATACATAGATACAGACAGATAGATGATAGATAGATAGATAGATAGATAGATAGATAGATGATAGATACATACATAAATACATACATATACATAGATACAGACAGATAGATGGTAGATAGATAAATAGATGATAGACACATACATACATATATACATATATACTTACATACATACAGATACATAGATACAGACAGATAGATGATAGATACATACATATATATACAAACATACATACAGATACATAGATACAGATGATAGATAGATAGATAGATAGATAGATAGATAGATAGATAGATAGTAGATAGATAGATGATAGATACAAACATACATACAGATACATAGATACAGACAGATGATAGATAGATAGATAGATAGATAGATAGATAGATAGATAGATAGATAGATAGATAGGAGATAGATGATAGATGATAGACAGTTAGACAGATGATATAGAGATTAGATATATTCATTGCATCAGTTCTGTTCCTTCAGAGAACCCTGACTAACTCAAACTGACAACTAGAGATAAAAGTGAGAGGCCTTTGAGTCTGGCATGGAGACCATGCTAAGGTAAATTCTGCCAACTGAAACCTCCAGCTCAGAAGAGGGACCTTCTGTACCTCCTGCTTTTTAGTACTCTCTCCCTCAGAAGACAAGGCAAGGTGGGGAGGGGCAGAATCAAATGGCAAGCCCAGGTTAATCACACTAACAAGAAAGTTTACTCTAACTGCTGGCTGAATCAAGTATCTATCATGCTGCCAGCCACTGACTTCCACCCTTCCTCTCCAGGTACTCGGGCTCGGCTGGCCTTGGAGCATGGCTCAGAGTAAGCACTATTATCAATCACCCTCTCCAGCATCACTGGGCAGAAGGCAGGCTCCCTCGCCCCATGCCATCTGCACACACACCTGCTCTCAAAGGCACCGACTGCTTAGGGTCTGCTGGTTCAGAGATGCCCAGGCCCAGAGAGCCCCACTGTGAACTCAGATTTCCTGCAGGAACTCACCCAAAGACCTAGAAAGAAAAGCTAGAAAGCGCCAAAGAAAAGGCACGGGAGAAAACTCGGCAGTTTAAAGATGTGAGCAGTGTCACCTCCTGGTAGAAGGGTCAGATAGCACCACAGTGTAGAAGAACTTTGAAGCCACTAAATTCTATTAGCACAGGTGTATCCTTATCTCTAAATTCGACGGAAGCATTACTGAGTGCAATATGCAGTTCATTTTAAACTATATTCATCACTGCATCTGTATAAAATGATTATCATATGATATCGTAATCCTTGTCATTCTTATAATAATTAAAGTACTTAATCAGATAGTGGAGGGAACATACAACAATCACTTAGTGAAAATACATTACATGTTCATAATAACCTCTTCTCAAGGTCTGGGTGTTAAAAAGTGATGACTGTTTCAGTGTACGTGGTAAAGTAGTTAGGACTGTAAACATTTTCCACAGCTGATTCTCTATCCAAGATGCTCATATGCACATACCGAGAGGCATGGACTGTGTAGCAAAGACAAAACAATGGTAAATAATCCCGGTAGCTGTAAAGACATTCAACTCTATTTATGGGTAGGTGGGCTGGCCCAAAGGAAGAAAGACAAGGACAATGAAACAGTGGTCTTTCATTCCCACAACCATTTGGTTGGCACAATTGCAGCTAGTAACAGTAAAAGCACAGGTCTGTGGAAAGTAGGAGAAGAAGAGGAGGGAATGATAGAGCCAGGGGGAAAGAGCTTCTTTGATAGTATACAGCATTATTCATTCACCTTTTCTCAAGAATAAATTGGCTACTCTTAGGAGAGTTATCTCTCTTTGTAACTTTTTATTAATTCTTTGTGATTTTCACATCCTGTACCCCAAGCCCACTCATCCCCCAGTTCCTCATATCCACCCTCTGCTCTTGCAGCAAGCATCCTCCAAAAAAGAAAATAAAAAGCAAAATAAATAAACTAAACATTCAAAAACTCTCCTCATGAATTATGTCACAATGTGTCCCACAGTTACCTTTGTACACACTCATCTTCACTTGCAACATTCATTACAATGAGTCATTGATCTAGCTCAAGGCCTCTGGCATCTGTTACAGTATCAATACTGGATGCTCTCCGAGACTCCTCTTGGATATCGTGTTGTTGCCTTGTGTCATGGAGATCCTGAAGCTTTGGATCTGCAAGACTTGCCCTTTTACATGCTACAGCAATTCAAAGATAGGGTATACATTTGGGTGGACAAGTCAACGCCCTGAATCTGGGCCTGGGTAGTGGCTGAGTTGGTCAGCATGCCAGCTCTCTTGCACCTACACCATGAGAGCAAGCTCTCCAGCACTGACTGCCCTGGCTAGCTCACCCAATGCCTCAGCATGCAAAAGGCTAGGCCAGCTCTCCCACTCTCACACCATTGGGGCCAACTCACCTGCACCTTCCCCATCAGGGCCAGCTTTGCTGTGCTGCCTAGGGGAGGAAGAGGAGGTCCTGCACTTGAGTGAGGGGCAAGGGTATCTCTCCTGCTCTCATGACCTGAGGCCAGCTCTCCAGCCTACTGCGGTGAGCGGAGAGGTATCTCTCCCTCACTCAAACTACCACATGGCAGACAAGTGGCAAGCCCAGTTCTCAAGTGGGAGAGAGAGAGTTAGTTCTTCAAATGATCCAATTTGATACAATGTTCACCTTCCAGAATCTTATCTACACAAAACAAAATGTGGTAACAATAAACTAAGACAAAGATGTTTGTCCAAAGATATTCATTTATTTAACTAATATGTTTGCAGTAGTAAATGAAGAACTGAAAAAAAATGCAAGCACTCAAAGATAAAGTAATAACTAAAGGTATTCATAAAATTAGATATAGTCATTTAAATAGACATTAAATATGATTATGTATAAAAGTTTTATCTATATAGAAGAGAAGCTAATAAAGAAAAGACTAGATGAGCATTTATTAATGTTACCTAGAGAAACCAGCATAAATGAGTAATTTTTAAATCATATCTTTCAAATGTTCCATATTAGAATTTTTAATACTTAAGAAGAAAAATAGTTTTTAAAGTCCATGGATTAACCACCACTGTGATTTCTGAAAATTATTTTTTACACTAAAACAAGCTTCATAAAATAAAAGCTATATTCAATAGAGAATTCTTTCTCATATGATTCTGACATTTTCACTGAGAATCTGTATCACATCATCAACATTCACAAACTGCCACCAATGGTAACTTCAGTGCCACCCAACCACACTAGGAATTACACAGTACACATGACCTAGACCACAGCCGTTCCTCAGCAATCTTGTCATACCTAAAATTACTACAGGAACTTACCATTCAGAAATAAGAATTTAAGAAGTTTGTAAGCTGGTCTTTCACCCTCCTACCAAGTAAAAACTCTAAATAAATGAAATGATCAACAATTCTCAGATACATAAGAGAATTAAGGCCATAGGATACACTACTGCCCTAACATTAGGTAGAAGAGAATTATAATTTGCCAAAGAGGCAGTCACAGAAAGCCGTGCTATCAAGACCCTAACTGTAATTAACAACTTTCTGGGGGTACTGTATGGATAATTTTGGAGTTAAAACTCCATGGCACAAAATGACTCTGTCAACTGTTAGTTTTATTTCCAGGATGTTAATGTCTTTCACAGCAGATACAGAAGCCCCTGGGAAGCTTCTGGTAAGACCAAAGTAAAGAAGCCACTTGTAAACATACCACAGCACTCAGTTCCTCTAGATTAGGAATGTCCCAAAAAGAAAGTAACTAACCACAGCCTAACTTTCTGGGTTTTGACTATTTGATCTAGGACAGGAAATACCCAAGATCAGCCCCCCCCACTCTCCCCCCCCCCCCCCCGCAGCCTTCTAGTTCTTTCTACCCAGGGAGAGGGGACAAGGAACCCCTGTGGAGCACAAACTACCAAGACACAGAAACCTGTTCACAGAACTACAGAGCACTCCTATACCATGCACCTTGCTACTACAGTACTAAAGGCTGATTTACACCTCGGTTCCTTTACCCAAGTAGACTGTGCTTGTATATCAAGAAAACATCACAAAGTATGATTAAAAGCAAAAGGCGAGATCTGAAAAGAAAGCAAACATTAAAAACAGACCTAGATATGGCAGGCACGTTAGGCTAATCAGACCTGGAATTTAAAACAACAATGATTAATATGCTAATGTCTTTAATGGATAAAACAGACTACGTGTAAGAACAAAAGGAAACACGATACAGTAAGCCATTGAGGCAGACAAGGTATGCTTCTCCTGGGTTCAGTAGGAGACTGAACATAGCTGCTTACAGGTGCTCTGAGCTTGAGGGTACTCAACAGAAAAGAAAAAATTAAACCAAATACAAAACTAGAAAATACAAAGTTGGAACTTGAAAAGCTATAAAATAATTTTTAAAAAAAGGGGAGGTCAGTAATGAGAAAACTAGAGAAGATGTTGCAAAGGAAAGCTCAGAAGGGATAGACAAAAGACTGACCACGGAGAAATTCCTTGACATTGTCATGCACCATCCAGACCCAAGGAGCTCAAATACCCTGAGCAGCACAATGCCAAAGGAGTGGTTAAACCAGAAAAGTGTAGCAAAAGCTGTCCAGGAAAGCCCTGGCCAGGGGAGGACACCTACAGAGGAGAACAAAGGTAGGAGCTACTTCTGACTTCCCTACAAAGGCCATAGAAGCAAGGAAAACATGTGTGGAGTGTTTCACTGGGGCATAAAGCTCTGAACTCTGAAATGCAAGATTATTCTCTAAGAAAAACTGAGGATTTCACCGACATTAAAACAGCTTCTTGAGAAATGTGAGAGGTTCTCCACTGAGAAGAAAACCATAGAGGCCAAAGATACAGACCTGCATGAAGAAGGACTTTAACGAAGCAACAGTGAAGGTAAAATAGAAAATTGTGATTTTCTTGTACTTGACTGAGCTAAGAGGCAGGTTTAGAATTATATTTAAAAAAGAGAACAATAGTATAACAAATAAACAAAAGCCACAGTACCCCAATTTGTTCATGGGTACGTGTAATCATTAATTTTGATGCACACATACAAGACACAAAAGTAGGGGGTGAAAACAGATATTCAACCACACGATAATCTCCGCTGTGCCACAAGCCATAAGACAGATGTAGATAACACTTTACGCTGCTGCCAAGAAATATATACAACTTTTATAATTTCTAAAATGTATACGGGCAGTGCCTGCAGAGCCAGAAGATACCACATTCCTTAGCCTTAGAGCTTCAGGGCATTCTGAGCCACCAGATGTGGTCTTAGTACCTGAACTCAGGTCCTCTTCCAGAGTAGCAAGTGCTCTTTACTATGATGCTCCAACTCCACAGAATTACTATACAGGGTTACAATATAGCGAACATTCATAAAAACACATACAGACCATGCACCACACCATTTATAACTGGGAAAATAATCCACACCTGCAATGGTGCTAATAAAGCACAGCTAAGGCGGGGTTACATCACACAAACACTGGAGACACTGTGAGAAATGAGTCCACTCCGTATGAATAGCATTGCCTTCCAATAAACTGGGTATTGTATTGAAATGTGTAACCACTGATGATTCTGTGTTTTTACATACATACATACATACATACATACATACATACATACATACATACATACATGTGTGTGCTGGTGTGTGTGTGTGTGTGTGTGTGTGTGTGTGTGTGTGTGTGTTCATACTCAGTATGAGTTAACAAACAGTCGGACCAGTAAGGCTTCTGGTCAATAACAGACTATAATAGTTGAGTTCTGAGCAAGTCAAAGTTGCATGTTGAAAAAGACCTGTCTGGCCTCAAACTTGCTATGTACATAGACCTGATCTTCAGAAATTCTGATCCTCCTGCCCCCACCTCTCTAGTGTTGAAATTACAGGTGTGAACCATCACTTCCATTTTTTTACGCAGTGTTAGAGATTAAACATGGGACTTTATACAGGCAGCAAGGCAGCTGCTCTAAGACAATTACAACTACCCGCAGCCTCACATAGCTGCTGGGTGGGCACACCTCTGCACTTTTCAAGGTCCAGATATAACAAAATATGTATAAAATCTATATAAAGAAAAATTCAAAGCTAATGCATAAAATCAAAGAAGAACTTAACAAACACAGGGTAGAAAGATTTAATACTGTCAAAGGTTACTTCTTACAAATGTGACCAATGTAGTTAACACCACCCTGCTCAGCAGCCCACCATGTTGTTTTGTGGATTGTCAAGTAAAGGATTCTAAATAAGGAGAGTCAAAATACCTAATTGGCAAGATGGCTCAATATATAAAAGCACTTTGGCACATACCCTTGGGGACCTGAATTGCATCCCTAGATCCAAAGTGAAAGGACAGAGCCAACTTTCTTTTTTTTATATATATAAAGGTCTTTTTAAAGATTTATTTTATGTATGTGAGTGCATTGTTGCTGTCTTCAGACACACCAGAAGAGGGCATCAGATCCCATTACAGATGGTTGTATGCCACCATGTGGTTGCTGGGAATTGAACTCAGGACCTTTGGAAGAGCAGTCAGTGCTCCTAAACACTGAGCCATCTCTCCAGCCCTGCCAGAGCCAACTTCCAAAAAGTGTCCTTTGACATCCATAAGGACTCTGTGGCACAGTCCCATGAGCATGGGTACACATGCAAACACACACGCACACACACACACACACACACACACACACACACACAGAAAGAGAGAGAGAGAGAATAGTTAATAAGAAGAAATTTAAAATACAAAATTGATTTAAAGAGTTCCGAAGATCTAACAGAGTGTGTGCTATTTGCAAAAGAATAGGCAAATGAATCAGTGAGCAAAACAAAGAGGCCAGCTGGCTGGAGAGCCGCTGGGTACTACTCACTGCTCTGCTCTTGCAGAAAACCTAAGTGCAATTCCCAGCGCCTGTATCAGGTGCTTCGCAACCACGTGGAACTCTAGTTCCAAGAGAATTTGATGTCCGTGGCCTCATACGTGATCATAACTTAAAATAATTTTCTACAGGCACCATTCCACAGAGCCAGACATGATGGTACAGTTCTGTAATCACAGCTACCTGAGAAATAGATGCAGGAAGATAATGGGTTTATAACCAACCTGGGCCACGAAGTAACTTCCAAGCTGGTTTGGGTCATGTCCTGTCTAGAGGGGATTGGGAGGAGTGATAGGGAAGTACAAACACAGAAAGACGTTCTTTGTCATATGCTACTAGAAAAAAGTACAGAATGGTGGTGCCTCTTGCAATGGACAAAACCAAGAAAACGCAATGCTGCCTATACACCATTCACTGCTGCCGTCATTCCGAGCAGCTTGGCTGGGGAACTAGACTTTCTTTTTGCAAAATTAGCAATCAGACCCTTCCGTGTCCTCTCTAGAGGTAAAAGATCCAAAGTCTTATGGATCTTTTTGCATGTGAGTTTCAGCCCATTCCCTCACAATGGCTGAACCTTGCAATCAAATGCCCAGCAGTAGGGGAATGGACAAACGGTACAGGCAGATGGCTTTGCTGGTGATAGGGCTGCATTGTCCCTGTCACACCCTCAGAACAAAGCTACCATGCCACCTGCTAACACAAGATGACTGTTCCGGAGCCTAGGTCTAGCAGCAAAGAAAACAAGGCACAGACGGCCGAGCTGGCTCGCCTAACACTAGGCAGGAAATCTGCCTTACTCACATTTTTGTCCTGGGCCTCCAACACAATGACTGGCATAAAACACCAAAACAGTTCATTGGCAAAGCACAGTGAGAGAGAGAGAGAGAGAGAGAGAGAGAGAGAGAGAGAGAGAGAGAGAGAGAGAGAGAGAGATACACAGAGAGGGAGACAGAGAGATGCAGAGAGAGAGGAAGACAGAGAGATAGAGAGATAGAGACAGAGACAGACAAAGAGAAAGAGAGAGAGAGAGGAGAGAGAGAGAGAGAGAGAGAGAGAGAGAGAGAGAGAGAGAGAGAGACACGCTCATCTGAGCTGGTGTAGTTACAAGGCAGACAGAAGGGTCTACCCAACAGGAAGTGAGTGTCCCCAAAAGTGGAGCATATTTAGAGCTAGTGCTACCCAAAACATTTCAGGAACTCTTGAAGCAAGGTAACACAGCATGCTTTGTGGGGGCTTCATCTCCGTGGACCTTTTTGTAAACCAACTGCAAATACTTTCAAACCCTAGGAAACAACAAAGACAAAAGCCAACCAAGAGGGAGGAGGCTTTAGCTACGAGTCTCAAACAAACATGTTGAAACAAATCAAAACCCTGCGCCCTTCAGAGCCTACTTCTGACTGTTAACAAAATACCAATTGTTCACTAAGACCTGCCATGCTTTGGTATGTTTAGTGTCAGAATTGTTATTTTGTCTTCTTAAAATTACATCCTGATGTCAGGAAACTTTGATGGATCAAACAAGACGCATCTCTGCAGCTAGCAAACAAGAAACACAGGTTTAAATTTTGCCCAGTTACAAACAGCCTCGCCTTACTGAACAGAACAAGCATTGTTAGCTGTATTTTTTTTTTTCATGTTTTTAAAGCTCCAAGATTTGATCCAAAAGTGCCCTGTTGGTGCCAGCTGTGCATATAAAGCTGTGCTCAGGGAGCAAAGATTTCCTTTTAACCAGAACAAAGTACTTTCAAAGGAAAGGGAGAGGGAGACAACATACCCCTATTAATAAGACCTTGCTTATAGAAAGAAAGGTTCCAGGCAAGTGATAGCCCATCCTAGTTTTAGCCAGCCATAGAAAGAAGCAGTACTGAAATAGTCATGGTCTGAGCAAGTGAACATGAGAAATCAAGCAGTGTGTTCTTGGTAAGAAGTTCTTCCTCGGTTTTCCTTAGTCTGCTGCACACTCATGAGGAAAGTCATCACAAATGTATCGCCACACCTTCAAAGTCTAACAGCACTTGGGGTCAACTAAGAGAACGGAAAGCTTTTAAGACTCAACACTGTTGATAACGTCCCTGTAATCTTAAGTGTGTTTTTTCAATACAGTTCAAAAGTAGATTCATTCAGCTTGCAGGCATTAAACAATGTTTTATACAGGAATCCTTCTCTAAAGCCATTCAACCTTAAAATGGTTCATTCACAATGGAAGCATGAACCATGTGTGTCTCCAGCCCTAACAACTGTCCAACACTGAGATGACTGATACTTTCTGAAGGAACAGACACAGGATCTCCCCACGAGATAGTGTAAAGCACAGGCACCTCTAACCATAGGGAATAGTGCTGCTCATACCCACAAAGTCAAAGTACTAAGAGAAAAATGATCTGTTTAATGGCATTTGTACACTGACACTGATTCTAAAAACTCCTTTATTCATCAGTGCCAAAGGAAATGAGCTCCTAGAAGAGATCTAGGTCTCACCTGAAGAGGGCGGGGACCAGAATGCTAACACCAGGGAGGGCAGTGAATAGTGAACACAGATTTTGCTTAGCAGGTTTCCCACTAAGGCAATGATCTTTCCTTTCATTGACTATTAATTAATTTCTGAGAATTCATTTGCGCTCTAGATTTGAACATATGCCTTCTAAAAGTCCTCCTAAGTAGGCCCATCCAAAAATAACCTCATTTGTCATAAATACCATTACAAATTACCAATAAACATTTAATAGTGGGTATTCAACAAAGGCAGGAAAATACCAAAATAATAAGTTGATGGAAGAGGTCACAGGCAAAGACAAATAAGAAAGGAAGGCAAGAAAACAGTCTTAAAACTAGAACCCTAGCCAAAAAGGTTTTTTAAGGCATAAAGAAAGAGAACCTGTCAAAGAACTGTATAATCGATGTAATTGCATCAGAGAAATTTTCCTTTCCTTTAAGGGAGTCTGCAGGCTGAAAGAATGAGCAAATTTAACTGAGACAATCGATTCTAAGACACACCCCTTCAAAAGGTTTCAAAAATAAAAAATGACTCTCTAAGAAGAAAAAATAAAGTAATGAACGAAGGTTTAACTGGCACCAGAGTTGTCTAAAACAAATTCAAGTGTAGTATAGACCAGCCATGGAGAAACATCCTCCAGGGGTGCAGGGAAAGGGGTCTGTGAGAACTAGGACAAGGACAAGTTTGGAGAAGACAGACAGAGAACACAGAAGCTACGAGTGGAGGTCAGAGCCTGTTCAGAGCACTCGGAAGACCCAAGTGCTGGCCAAAAGGTGAGCAGAAACAGTTGTGCATGCATGAGGCTGCACATAAAGGTGACAAAAGGAATGGAGGCCACTCGTGCTGTGCCATGGTGAAGAATTTGAATTCTCTGTCAGTGCACTGACATTGTGGGAAACAGGCAGGCTTTACGGTGATGGACTCACTCGCATGAGCAAAAGCTGTTGTGCGGACAGAGCATTGGGGCAGCAGCATGGGAGGGTGCTGCTGTTTTGGCAAAATTTAGAGTAAGAATTAAGGAAGACACAGTATTTATTTACAGCTTTTGGGGGGAGGAACTAATGTTTAAAGTTATGACCAAAGAAGGTGCAGAGATTAATACCATTAAGAAGAAGCCATGCCCTTTACAGCAGGACAATAAGAAAAATGCTTTGAATGTCGTTAGGCAATCAGGGGGGTCCTACCAACCTCAGGACGGAAGACAAAAATGTATAAACAGTTACAAAGGTATGCATTTGAGAAAGAAGACCCATACTACTATCCTACACACTCAGAGTCACCCAGAGATTTGCTCGCTGATAGCTGACCTATATGTTCAGGCAGAAAGATGTACAGATGTCACTGCAGTCATGGTCCAGGTAGACTCTGGTAGATTCCAGAGTGAGCACATTACAACTGAGCCTGCTGGTGCTAGTTTTGTGTGAATAGAGAATAAATAGGAGAGTGGTCGAGCCATAGAGGCTTCATAATGCTTAATAAAAATACTGAGTAAATCCATCCGCCTTCTGTAAGGTTAGTTAACACAGTGTTAGGATGAGAAATACAAAATGAAAAGAAAAGCAGGGGAGGACTGAAGCAGCAGGATGGCTGCTTCTACAAACTGTAGTGAGAACAGAGGAGGGTTAGTGTCAGACTAAGAGAGTAAACCTTTATTTTAACTATAAAAGTATACTAGTCATAACCAAAATGAAAAAAATAAGTATCACAAATTTAGCTCCAGGGGGCCTGGTTAATACACACACTCAGTATGTAATCCTTTGAACATTTCACTTAGTCTGAAATTATGTCAGAATGAAACTTTAACAAAGAAGAGGACACATAAAAAAGACACTGTCTCTGACCACATGGCATCCAAAACTGACACAGCCACCATACAAAACGAGGCAACCTGAGTAAAGACCGAGCCGGTACACAGAACATGGCATGACAGAGAAATAAAGGTAGAAAGGTTAGACAATACCAGTACCCGGGATGCCTGACAACATCTTTGAAACACTAAATTAATCAAAGGTGGAACTACCCATCCTTGAAGCTGTTTGTGTCTTGAGATGATAAATTTTCCTTACAGCTGGCAGAGGCAGCTATAAATTAAAATATGTAGAACCAACATGGCTTGAGAGTTGAGACGGGCCTAAGATTTTAAGGAAATAATACACCAACCACTGGCAGTTATCTATGTGATGGGATTACCGAGCCTACCGAACTGTATTAGAATTGTTGAATTGTGTCTTTATTCTTTTACAATACATTTAAGTGTATAGGTATTCTGTCTGTGTGTGTGTCTATACACTACATGCATGTCTAATGTCTGCGGAAGTCCAAAGAGGGCATTGGATCCCCTGCTGAAGTCACAGATGGTTGCTGACCACCATGTTGGGTGCTGTGAATTGTGGTCCTCTGGAAAAGCAGCCAGTGCTCTTGACTGCTGAACCATCTCTCTAGCTCCACATATGTTTATTAAGAGACCACCTTCTAAGAGCTTATTAGTATGCCTTATTACTGTTTGAACTGACAAAGCCTTCAACGCATAAATATCCAACAGTTTTCTGTGAAGTTAATATCAATTCTCTCTAGCATAGAGCAAAAATTAGCTGGCTCAGTGTGATGCAAAAGTCATTTAATTGGAAAAATCAGAAGAATGCGATTTGAAACTGTTACAATTTGTTGGCAGGAACAGGGAAAATTGAAGTCAATTGAACGGGATATTCACTGTCAAATGTGGGAAACATTCCATACATATTTAACATGGAGGCCAAGGAACATAAACATTTATTTCAGATAAAAGCTACGGGCCTGCTATCTTAAGGTTAGTATCTGGAATGTGTCTCTTCTGACTGGACCGAAAATAGAAAGATGGGCCAAATGATATTTTACAGGAGTGATAAGAGAAGGCTAGAAGATTCTATCTTAATTGACAGGGAGAACTAGTTAAATCTTTAAACAGCAGCACATAGACTCCAGATACATCCAAAACATCATCTGGGCATATTTCTGTGCATTTGAAAGGGTTCAAGGAAGGGTAATGTCAACACAGTCACTAGTAAGAAGGATCTTTGAAGTACAGTGGTGGGTGGGCCTCTGAATTCTTCTCACTGGACAGTTTGCTGTTAGCGGACTCTGTGTTAGGCCGTGCCAGAGAGGAAAGCACCCAAACACGCTCAGGAAGGGGTGTACAACTCACTTCCTGTTCTAAACGATGACGCGACAAACAGCGGTATGTTCCAATCCTCCCAGGCAATGCTTCTTGTATGTGTAGGCCAGGTCAGAAAACTCAGGATTGCTAGACGAAGGAGCACGTGTGTTTGGATTTTATATTACTTAGCAGTAAGTCACCTTCCAAGAAAATTATAGCAGCTCAAAGTCCCACCAGCAATGAGACACCGCTAACACTTCCTTACATTCAGGAAGTCTGCACCTTAAATTCTGGTGAAGTTAAAAAGCAGAATCTCACTTAAACAGTACCTTATTTTTATCTGTGTGGTGGTAAACATTAAAAAAAAAAAAGTTTCCTATTTATTTGCCACTAGCACTGCCTCGTCCAGAAACTGCATGTTCTTATCCTTTGGGTTTGGAATTAAAGCAGCTCTTCAATATCATTTATCTTTCCTTAGAAATATATGTCACTAATACATGGAAAAATGAAAAGAATGCACAACTAGTATATATGTCAAGGTAAGAACGTTCATGCATAAATGAAAGCGCTTGTGTACAGTCACAGTGAATGATATATATACATATATGTGCATATATGTATACAAATGATGTATATGAGTGTGTGTGCATGTGCCTGTGCCTGTGTGTGTACTGATTTTTCATTTTTGATTAATCATATATGAGCTTCTGCAGCCCACATAGAAATTTCAGTCACCAAGTAGAAAACCCCTTTGCTCTCTTGCTGTGCTACTGACTGCCAGATGTAGCTGCCATTTTGTGCAGGAGCTGCAAGGGCTAATAGGTTTTTCCCCAGCACAGGCCTCTCTGCACAAAGGATCGCAATGTGCTGTGTACATTGCAAATGTCCCATGCAATCTCCCATCAGAATCCAGTTTAATTTTTGCATACAGTGTGTTTCTCTTTCAGCTCCTAGTTACTCGTCTTATTAGGAAGTGTCACACATTCTGGAAAAGCATGTGGAGCATGGGGCGCTGCTGCTCTTGCTTGGTGAGCTGTTCCACACTTGACATGTGTCTGTCCTCCTTACCCAGCACTCCCAGTAACTGTGCACGGCCCTCTCAGAGAGTCTGCCTGAGCACTTTCCGTCTCCAGCCTGGCTCATTATCAGGTCTTACTTCTGTCCCACATTAGAGGACTGTACTAACTGATGCAGAATTATGTGTGGCAGTAATCACAGGGGTCATGGGCTTCTCTTAAAGGTATACTGCAAAACAAAAGAATATATAAAATGCTGAGTGTCTGATGGAGTTCAGAAGTACTGGCCACGCCTACGGACAGAAAATAAAGAACCCCGCCCCATCCACATTTGAGGATTTTTATCCTCTCGACCATGATAGGGCCTCTGCCAAGTCGACCTACACAGGGCACTCTCTTCACAGGACTCAGAGTCTTGGTGGCCTTTCTGACACCTGGCCTCCCTTAGTCACATAAGCAGTGGGACAATGAAGGGAATCCAAAACATCTCACTGCCCTTAATCATCCTAGATTCTAAAAGTCTTGACTAGAAACTACAACATTCAAACTAGCCACTGCTGACTACCAAGGTGGCATATTTCCAAGTCTTCCTTATTTGATACTGAAATGATGACGCAAATGTTAGCAGCCCAGAAGAAAGAGAAAATGTTAGCGTTTCTAAGAATTTGCTCAATGCAGTATCCACCAGCTTTGCTCTTACGACTTGCTAATTAGTTTATAAATTTTACTTTGATGACCCTATATTACTAAAGGAGTAAAAATGAACATTATATGAGTAGCTAAGTTTCAATTATGAATGATTAAAAAACTATAAATACACTGACACAAACATATTCTCATTCAAAGAAAAGCAGGGCTTTTTCTTAACTATTATAAGATACGGACAGGCACTTTAAGACAGCACCAAATTAAACTTTCCTGTTTTACTATAATCCCTCTTCAACTGATATAAAAAGATATCTTACAGAAAACAATGTATAAACCTAACACACAGTGGCTGGTTGTCACAAAGGATACACTAGTGACTTCTAAAACAGACAGTTAAAGGAGTCCTCGACATCACTTCCATTTATATTTTTTCCCAAGACAATTCTATGTGATTCCATCATTACAGTTCTTAATGTAGTGACATTCAAAAGAGCCTCCTAGAACAAGAAAGCACTGAGCCATCCCAACATGAACACGCCCAGTAGCTGACAACCACAGATACAGAAGGCAAACTGTGAAGGTGACAGTGAGACCAGAATTTATGCGTTAACTTCCCTCTGACGCAATCCAAGGGCAGCAGACAGCAGTGAACCCTCCCCACAGAGAAGATTTCCAATTCTTTTACCTAACTCTCCATGCGTAAGTTAACCCTAAACTCTGACATTTCGTCCTCAGAACAGAAGAAGCACTGTTCCCAGCTGCCACTTACTTTTACAATTAGACAAGACATTGTTTTCTAATATTATAATTTTTTTTTGGTTCATTTTTTCGGAGCTGGGGACCGAACCCAGGGTCTTGCGCTTCCTAGGTAAGCGCTCTACCACTGAGCTAAATCCCCAGCCCCCTAATATTATAATTTAAAATGAATTTCACTCTCATATAACCTGCTCCCTCCCCATAGTATAAACTCTATTCCTGCCACCTAAATTCTTTTCGAATTTCTGGTTTCTAAGCCCTGGTTATGATGTTCGTATGAGAGTATGATCTCAGGAGTTACATACACACTCTCCTTACAGAATCCTTTTCAGACATGGCCACTGTAGGTGTTAAGAGTACCAAGCATGTACAAGTCCTAGTTGTGTTCCAATGCATTGTAGAACATCAGAGCCGTGAACTTCTCCTATGCATTTTGCTATTACTTCATCAGAGACCACAAATGAAGAAATGTTCTCAAATGCCAGTCAACTATGTTATTTCTTAAATAGTCTGAATGCAGGGAAGGCAAAAAGGTCTGCGTGCAAATGCCTTAAAGACCAGCTCTGACATTCTGGTCCTGGTAAAGATAGAAAGATAAACAAAATGTGCATCTTACCACAGCACTTAGACCTGTAGCAGAGCCATTAAGTCAGCCCCCAATAAACAGTGTCTATTTCCTTTCCTGCAGAGCTGTCAATCTGTTGAGAGCAACAATGGACTACATCCAAAAGAAAGAAAAACACTGTGTTTCCTGGCCTCTTTCACATGCAGGTGGTTCTCTCATTAAGGATCCAGACAAGAGAGAAACACTGGTTTTGAGTAAAACTTTCTAGAAAGCACCTTTGAAAAAGAGGCAGTATCAGCTGGCATACTCCTCTCTCCTTCCTAAAGTTTGGAAACACCGTGCAGGAGCTGGGGAGCCAGGAAAGGCCACTGATAACACAAACACCTCAGTCCCTCAGATCCCCCAACGAGTAAACCAAACTAACAACTTGGTAACTGTGAAATTGGCAATATATCAGAAAAATAAATCCCCCACCTTATTTAAATCTCTATTTATTAGGTTTTATATGACATTTTCTGAAGTTAAGTGAAAGCAATACAATCTAATAAGAAAGAGACACAGAAAAGGTTCTTAGAAAATCCTCAGAGGAAGGCATGGGTCTGATGGAGGCAGGCAGAGGGGAGAGGGGATGAGGAACATAAATGCCCAGGGAGGCGGATATACAAGTCAGTCCAGTCATTTGTTCAAGCATCATCATCCTCCACAAGATGAGCCACTGAGACAGTGGCTGTCCCTGAGAGCTGAAGGGGACACAGACAAGAAGAACATTACAATAGTTACGGTAAGGGGAGGACACCCAGCCTGCACTGGACTGTGCCTACCTCTTCCTTCTAAGACTCATCAAGCTTATCTCCAATGCTACGGCAGGGCCTCAGCGTGAAGTTACAAAGGGGAATGAACTTTGAGGATTCACACCATGGCTATTACCTCAGAGTCCTAAAGCATTCACCAGCCAAAAGCTGAGCTGCATTACTGCCTGAAGATTGTATTTTTACTCCACTGCCACCCTAGCCAGTTTTCCCAAATCACAGAAAAGCATACCTCCATGCACTATCTAGGCAACCTCAGCAGTGTGCCCCAGAAAACACCCAAAATTATAAATTTCCATATTTGGATAGCATGTGCTAAGTGGAAATATGGAAGTTCTTGTCCATTACTCAACAACTCTATGGAAAAATTAAGAAATATCAGGTTTGTCATACTGGCAGAATACAGTAGGGAGAAAGTCTTTTCCGGGCTGTTTATAAACACACAAGATTTAGGAGAATGTCATTCAAACAAACAAAAAACAAAACAAGACAAAAAAAAAAAAACAGGAAATCACTTGGCTCAAAGACCAGGCTTAGATTAAGGTGAGTTCCTCTCCAATCCGGCTAAAGCAAGTTTCTGCACGCCTGCCGGAGCCTCCACCTACGGGGCTGTTAGGACAGCGGCCAACACGTGTATTTAATTCTGTAAGGATTCCGCCATCAGCCAGCTGTTGCTGCTCATAATACACTGACCTCTTTCACTCACTCTCTTGCATAAAACGGCAAAAACAAAGCAACTGTTGATGCGACAGTAATCATGAAATATGCAAAATACTACTCTCCAGAAAGGTTTCAGATAACTACACAACTCGGCTTTGCATTTTAAAGTGATTTGCTCCCTCCCTCGCAAGTGCTTTTCTGTTCCTTATTTGCAAATTCAATGACTGCTCTAACTGTAAGTTCCTTTTTGTCTCTGTACCTTTATAAAGTCAACCATTAATTTGAGTACATTTCCTACCTTCTCTTCTGAATTTCTGACTGGAATACACACGAGCTAACTGTCTTCCATCCTTCCATACATCTCTATGCTGTGCTTACAGGATGAGCAACGAAACACAATGTCCTACATGCCTGTCTCACTCAGTCCCTGCTTTCAAGAGAAAAAGAAATTAAGTTTCATTTGATGTGCCTAGAAAGTTCATTCCACCAGTAGTACCCTCCATTCCAAAGTTCCTCCAGGGGTTGGGCAGGTAACAAAGTCCCCAAAACAGCAGAGAGAGGACTAAACAGAACTAAGACAGATAAATAAATGCACACAAAACACATCCACACACGAGGAAGGGCAACCAGAGCTAACCATGAACAACTCACCAGAGAAACTGGACTTCATCGGTTCACCCCTGACTAGTTACAGCATATCTGCCACAGAGCTGCGACACCTTGCACTGCCAGTTTGTCTTTCCTTACAGAGCCGTGCCTTCCCTCACTCTAGACCCTAACATACCAGGTTAACTTTCCCAATGCAATCCTTCCTCACTAGTCTTTTGTCTTCTCTTCAGAGATCTGGTGGCTTTTTCTCATTCACAGAAACTATAAACAAGTTGATGTCCAAATGCAAGGCAATGCTGTGGTGTTAACAGTAGACCACACAGAAGTGACAATGGCCTTGACTAAGACAGTGACAGCGAGCTGCAGAGACAGTGTCAGCAGGAGTGACTCTGATCCTTCCCAGAAAGGAAAACTGAATTGAGGCAAATTAAACAAACGTGTATGAAGTAATAATCATGGCTCTCAAGCTCAAGGCAAAAGACCACAGTTCCTTCCCTCTGACTCAAAATGACCCAGGAGTACAATCCAGAAGATGCCCTGGCTGGTTTAGTTTGGTAGAGAAAGAGGTCCTGACATTCACAGCCCAGAGCTACCAGCATGGTCAGGTGACTCCAAGACACAGGTTCTCTTAATGTTGTCATAACATCCCTCAGGAAAGAAACTGGAAACCAACTGTGACCAAAAAAAAAAAAAAAAAAAAAAAAAAAAAAAGCAGACTTTCACCTCTTCAGGACAAGAGAGGCCGATTACTTCCTAGTCTCTAAGTAAGTGTCAGCACTTCTTAAAAGAGAGTCCTCAACACAGGACTTGAAAATTAATAATGTTCTCTCTCCTGTTTATAAAAGCACGGCAACCTTGTAGACCATGCTCAAAGAACCTTACTCTATGAATGGAAAAAGATAATCACAAGCTACAGTCTTAGGGTCAAAGACTCCATACAGAAGACCTTCTTAAGCTGAGGCAATGGTTGAGAATCTGAATTCAATCCTTAGAACTGCTGATTTAAAAACGTACATGGTGGTGCGTGTCTGTAATTGAACACTAGGGAGAGAGAGACAGAAGTATGCCTGGGATCTCATGGCCATAAGTCCAGTCAAATCAGTAAGCAACAGGTTCCATTAAACACTCTGCCTCAAAACGTGAGAGAGCAATTGTGCAAAATACCTAGTGTTAGCCTCAGACATAAAGCCACGTGCACACACACATACACACACACACACACACAGGGCAGCAGGTAGGGGAATATGTGCAGACATCTTGTGTGCTTGCAAAATTTTACAGTCTGAAGGAAAGAGAGAATGACAGAAGGGAGGTAGGAGAGGTAGGCAAAGAACAAACAAAAGTATTTCATGTTGAGAAATTATGTCTTCTATTGTGTAGCTGCAGGGTGAGAGACATGAAAGGGATTTTAAAGAGGCCAAATGATGAGAAAGAAAGCCAGCTCTGTTAAGAGTGTAAAAGGTTACTTACTATTATCTAAAGCAGAAGCTTGGGATAGAACAGATTCTATTGAAATGGCTTATAACTGGCTCGTATAATTAGGTAGAGCATAGGAGCCTGCTGTTTTGATGCTGTTTCAAAAGGAACCCTGACCACCAGCAGGTAAATGGCAAGAGGCTTGGACTGGAAAAGAAGAGAAATAGGCTGAAGGGCAAGAAGGAAGGAAAGAGGAACAAAGAAACTTCCAGATGATGCCACCAGACAATCCGAGTCAATAGTGATGGCTCAAGTAGCAAGGAGAAAGGGTCCCCAGCACTCCAGGAAACTGAGACAGAAGGATTAAAGGCTTAAGACCAGCATGGGGTAGACAACAGGACACACACAAAACTACACAGGCCAATACTCCCAACTAAGGGCCCCAGAAGGCTGGTGTGTAGCAATGGCTGAAACACCAAGACTGCTGTGGTGTAGGAGAGCCAAGGATTCACCACATCTGCCTCTTACACTGGAGATAACACAAAACTGAGACTCGAGCCAGGCATACAACTAGCTGAGGTAAAACATCTACGTTCAGGAAAACACAGCACTAAAAACCAAACGTGGGCCAGAAGAAGGTTCAGCAAGTAAAAGCGCTTACTGCTCAGGCCTAACAGCCTAGGTTTGGATCCCTAGAAACCATGCAAGAGTCAAGCAAGTGCAGAAGCGCAGGCATCTACAATCCTGCCGAGGCTGCAGGAAACAGTGGCTGGAGGCAGGAACATCTCAGAGGCCAGCCTAAATTCCTTAGGGAAGGGTAGGACAGGGTAAGAATGTCCTGTCTCCAACAATGTGGCCAGACAAGGACTGGCAACTGAAGGTTGTCCTCTGACCTGCTCCACAAGCACGCTGCGGCCTGTGCATGTCCACACTCTCAGCAACATTCTCTCCTTTTCTTCTTGCCCGTGTGTGTGTGTGTGTGTGTGTGTGTGTGTGTGTGTGTGTGTGTGAGAACAATTTTCATTAGCTAACCTTCTTATTACAAAAAGCCAAATGAGGCCCAGTGTGGTTTTATTTTCTAATGTCAATTTTTTCATTTAAATGAAATGAAAATCAAAATTAACCACAGAAATTATACTTAAAAAATCTAATAACTATTAGTGAATCTAGTTAACAATAGAATCAGTTGAGTTTTTCCCTTTCTTTTAAACAGGGTTATTAATTACTGAGAGGCCACGCCCTTGTCTGTTCTTAACAGCTCAGCTTATTTTATAAAGCAATTTATTCATGGGTTCTGGTTGAAATAGCACTCTTTTACCTCTGACAATTTATGAAGAACTCAGAGATAAATCCACATAAAACAAACAATATTTCCACTGCAGGAAGGAGTGTAGAACCATTTTTTTCCTGCTAAAAAGAGCATTGTATAAGGGACTCCCTGTAGAGAAAAGACACCACAGGAAGCAGGTAACCTGCACTTCAGGCCCACCTTTCCCTGCTGTGCCCAGGTCTCTATTTTCAACTATGGCAAATCATTTTCCTTGGCTATCTAACCAGTCCTGTCAGCTTTAGCATACGTTTTTCTGGGCAAGGCCAGTTCAAAACAGGAATGACTCTTGTCTGTCTGCTACCGGTGTGGCCATTTGGGTAATAATGTACAAGGTCAAACAGGGGTCATCAGTCCATGATCAAAGCATGCTGACTGCTCTGCCTGTCTTTACATGGAACACACAAGATGTGTTTATTTTTATCAGCCTCTGCATGACCCCCTTAGGTGGCATGAGAAAGACCCCACACTTCTGTAAAGCACAAGTCAAAGGTTTTTCTGATTTGATACTCTCATTAAGAGCAATTTTTTTTCAAACTTTTGATCTTTTTCATTTACTCAAGTTAAAGCCCATACTGTTTAAACCACGCTGGAATAATGGATGAAACAGAAACCTGGTACTGACAGATGAGGAAACAGAGAGATCTGACAGGCAGCATCATGAAACACAGGTCCCTTAGCAGTTTTTATGTGAAGTACTTCAGCCAATAACAAGAGTTCAAAGTTCAAGGCTGGCCCAGAAAGGCAACTTCATTTCTATTTTTGTTACTTAAAAATTCTATGATTTCATCAATCTGATCAATAATCTACCATAAAAATCCTCAGGAACATTTTTAAAAAACACAGCTAGGTTGGGGATTTAGCTCAGTGGTAGAGCGCTTGCCTAGCAAGCGCAAGACCCTGGGTTCGGTCCCCAGCTCCGGAAAAAAAGAAAAAAAAAACAAAAACAAAAAAAAAACCACAGCTGTCTTCTTACACACACGCTCACACACATGCACACACGCTCACACGCTCACACACACGCTCACACACACTCACACACACTCACACACACACACACACACACACACACACACGCTCACACACACACGCTCTGCTGGATCTTACAGGAGACTTGTATCAATCACATGAAGAAGACAACCTCCTATCACTCATCCCTGTCCCTGCTGTCCCTGCTTCAGTGAGGTGGATCTACCTCATGGTCCAGGAAACAAAGGATGTGATGGACAATGGGTAACGCAGGGCAAGCAGTGGCTAAAGACCAAGAATACTCTGGAGAGGAACAAAGCAGAAGTGACAGACAGGGCAAGGACAGCACGTGCACAACATGCTCCAGGTCCTGAGGAGAAACTCAAGGGTAGAGAGTTAGTGCTATCCCCACACCAGGGGACTTGTTATTAAATATGGATAAAGCAAAGCAATTATTGTGGATAAGGGATCCAGGGGAGAAAAAAGGACTATAATCTTCTAAGAGAGACGACTGGCCACCACAAATGGACAAGCGGCATAGTATCATATTCTCCTTGAATTTAAATGCTACTTCATCTATTGAAAAGCATAAAGCAACACAAAACACATCCAAGAATGAAGTCTGAAAGAATGGATCCACAGAATGACAGCTGACAAATGTAACTACATATCGTTGCATACATGTAATAGCATATTAATACATAAAGGTCACAAAATATTCATCTTTACCTTTTGTTGTTAGGAGATGGCAAAAAGTAGGATGGCGTGTGTGTAACGTCTTCACATATATAAGTATCACTTGTACCTAACATGTTCTCAGTGTAAATTGTTTGTATATGATACATGATCAGATTTACTCTGGAAACAAATCAAACATTAGTTGAAGTGCTATTTTATTAACAATTGGCTATATGGATCAAAAGCCTTTAAAGCCATTAAAAATATTTAATCATATATAATACTCCTTTTCCCTTGTCTTCATTCAAGCAGAGTTGCACATTAAAGAAACCCTTGCTTACAACTCTTAGCTTTGTGGTGTTACCAGAACAAACTTTCCGTCCGCGATTAGTGGTGCTTCATCATGCCCCATACTGACATCGAGGCTCATTCACCAAAGGGAAGCAACTGCTTACATGCTCAAAGACAAAACCCACGAAAAGAAATGGGGGGACTTTCCTCTTTCCCTTTCATTCTTTCCTTGTGTTTTTATTTGGGTCCAGGCTGTTCGTTGTTGTGGTGACACTGTGAACTGAACTCAGAACACCAGACACACAGGCTTGACTGCTGAGTGATTCCTGTAACCGCAGACCCATGCTCTATGGCGGTGAGCTGGAGGAGCAGTTCTACAGTGTCTGCGTAATTCATCTGTCTTACAGACAAGGTCGTGAATATGACAGATTTCTCACTCTGAAAGGAGAGAGAGAGAGAGAGAGAGAGAGAGAGAGAGAGAGAGAGAGAGAGAGAGAGAGAGAATAATTTCCTGGAAGTGAACAGCACCATCCCCTGCTATGGTTTAGGACTTTTCTTCTGGAGTTCACCTTCCATTCCTTCTCTGTCCAGCCTTCCTACCTCCTGCAGTGACTCAAAATTTTTCTGTTCCTGCTCAGTTAAAAAGAATGCCACCCTCCACTCTTGACTGCACATATATAACATACACATACACAGGTGCACACATGCACACATATAAATTGAAAATAAATATTTAATAAATAAATAACAGAAGTAATGCTAAGAAAAGGTCTGGCTGGGAAGGCGAGGGAAAACAGGTAACAAAGACATCTGGGACTGACTAGACCTGGGAGTGCTGAACAGCCATGGAAAGGAGCCAATGGAGCTGGAGAGACTGAAAGCCTGGGAGGAAATAATAGAATAAGGTTTCTAAGGAATCGGGTAGAATAAGATTCAGAGCATATGTGAAGAAAGCATCTTCCACACGGAGGGGACAACCCAAGCAAGGATCCACACATCAGTTCCCTACTGGTGTTCACGGGCCCACACGGCACCACCTAGAAAAAGGCTAATGGGCGGAAGGAGGGCTACAGCAAGCAACTTTACCAGGCCTGCCTGCCTCCCCCAAGAAGAACACAGAGCTCCAACCAGACAAATCACTTCTCAATTGCTCAAATCGCACTGTGAAACTCCACAGTGACACATTGTTCATCAGACATATCCACATCGACCGCATCTTAGAATGATAGTAAGGTAACTCTTAGATCCTAGAAGCCCACCTGGGTAGGGCTTCACTGGCTTCCTCAACCCAGTTGTGACGTTATTATTTGTTAATAGAATAGAGTGTTTTATCTTAAAAACCACTTAAAGTCTAACTTATACTTTTGTTACATACTAAATATCTAATACTATTAGGAGTCACTCAGTAAAAGGCAAAAGATTTATGTGAGCTGAAGAGAAATCAGAGTCGTATGAGAAATCTTTAAAGACTTATTTGGAGATGCAGAGAGAGCTCAGTGGATAAAGGTCATTCCCACCAAGACGTGAATTCAATCCCTAGGACCCTCATAACAGAAGGACAGAACTGACTCCCTCGACTTGACCTGTGACCTCCATGTGCACACTGAGGTACATACACACAAATAAATTTGTGGTTTTTGTTTTTTTGGTTTTGTTTTAAGTAAAGGCTTCTTGGCTGACACTAGTTCCTCCATCAATTATGTAAAAGGAAGAGAATGGGATCCCTTACTTACTTGATTGAGTTTCTGAAGTGGTCTTCAGCTGGGTTCTTCACAGTGCAGCTGTTCAGGAGCCACAGATCTGCATCTGATGCATTTTCTAGTAAAGGAAAGAATGAACACAAAAAGAAAAGATAAATATCACATCTAGTCACTTCAAAACCATGCAGGTGCTTCCCCAGGCGGCAGGGGGATGCTGGGGACAGTGTTAGCAGGAATGTCAGTCAGCGTGAGCACCGTTGCAGCACTGACAGTCAGAGCTCTGGTCAGATCGGGTTTGAAAACCTGCAAATGTCATGATAGCCAGATGGAGCCTCTGCTTCAACTTCTCCTTTAAAACCCACATTAGTTAAAGCTGTTCAGTATTTCAGCAGGACTTCAATGAACATGTGTATGTGAGTATGTGTGCGCACGTGCGTGCGTGCGTGCATGCGTGTGTTGTGAGTGTGTGAGCGTGTGTGAGCGTGTGTGTGTGTGTTGTGAGTGTGTGAGCGTGTGTGAGCGTGTGTGTGTATGTGAGTGTGTGAGCATGTGTGAGTGTGTGAGTGTGTGAGTGTGTGTGTGAGTGTGTGTGTGTGTGTGCGTGTGTGTGAGCGTGTGTATGTGAGTGTGTGAGGATGTGTGAGTGTGTGAGTGTGTGTGTGAGTGTGTGTGTGTGTGTGTGTGTGTGTGTAGGTGTGAGTGCTAAGTGATATCTGAAGTGTACCTAACAATGAGAGGTTGAAGTGTAAACCCAGCACCATACTCTATGGCAGTGAGCTGGAGTGGCAGCAGTTCTACAGTGTCTACATAACTTTTATCTGTCCTATAGACAACGTTGTGACTCCGTGTGACGTGACATTTTCCCATGGTTCCTGTGGTATCAATATAAACAGTGGGACTGTTGAATCGAAGACTAATTGTTGAAATGTCCTTGCAGACTGTTAAGCACCCTAGGCAGGGTATATCATCATATAATCCGTGAACAGGACCCCTGAGCTGTCCTAGCCTTTTACTAGATGGGTTGTCACCCTCTGACCTCTTAACAATCTGGTGGAAAAAAGGGTATCAGGGATGGGTCCAAGTAAATTCCTCGCATCATGACTTGAAAATCTTCCACACTCAGTTAGGGAGTTCTCCTACCTTCTGTGCTTTCAACTGGGCTGCCGAACACTTACGGAAACATCTAGAACAGGCATCACAATATTTTCCTCAGTTCATTTAATTTTTTTTGTCAGTTTTCATGATACTTTTCTATTTCTGAGGCATCACGTTGCTAAAATTTTTCTCCTTTTATTTCCCGAAATTTGGCCTTACAACTGTGACTCACAATGAGGGCACTTCCCTTATCCGTGACTGGAAAAGAACATGCCTGTTCCTACCAATAGGACATGAATTTGCATTTTGATTCCTGATGTTAGGCATTTACTCTGGCACACAGGGATGTTACTGAATTTGTAAAGTAAAGTCAGTGCTTGCATTTTCCTATCAAGTTGGAAAACAATTGTAAGTGTGATGCTATGTAACATAAGCAAGGCAACAAGGAAAACTGTCGCTCCCTCACTGCCATCCATGCTGAAGAAGCTCTCAGCAAGGCAAAGCAGAACAGCAACCAAGCATTTAATATTCACTGGGACACTTGGATCACATTTAACATATAACATACATGAATTCAACATACACACATATACATATATATAAAACAAAATTTTCATTGATGAATAATAAGATAATAAGAACTAGAAAGCTTGTAAATCTATTATAAAAAGACAGCTTAAATAAATACATAACTAGTGGTTGGATCTTAAGTATCCCCCAAAGGGCCATGTGTTAAAGTTTGGACACTGGTACTCAGCAGTATCAGTGACAGTAGAAGAATATTTAGGAGGAAATAAAGTACAGGACGTTATGATTTGCATGTGAAGCCTATAGAAGGTTGAACACTTGATCCACAAACTGGCACTATTTGGGAAGGTTATGCGACCTTAAGAATATGGGTCATAGGGGTTGAGGATTTAGCTCAGTGGTAGAGCTCTTGCCTAGCAAGCTCAAGGCCCTGGGTTCAGTCCTCAGCTCCAAAAAAAAAAAAAAAAGAATATGCGTCATAGATGGAAAAAATGGGCCACCAAGGGTCAAGACATGAGAGTTACAACTGACCCCTGCTTTCAGGCACAGTGCATCTCCCTCTCTCTCTTTCCCTACCCATCCCCTTCACCTCCCCTCCCCTTCACCTCCCCTCCCCACTCTTCACCTCCCCTCCCCTCCCCTCCCCACTCCTCCCCCTCCCCTCCCCTCCCCTTCACCTCTCCTCCCCACTCCTCCCCTCCCCTCCCCTCCCCTTCACCTCCCCTCCCCACTCTTCACCTCCCCTCCCCTCCCCCTCCCCTCCCCCTCCCCTCCCCTCCCCCTCCCCTCCCCCTCCCCTCCCCTCCCCTCCTCTCCCCTTTCTCTGCTAGCTGATCCATGGAGTCACCATGCCTTCCCCAGTGATACCTCAGATTCATTAGTGGAAATAAATTCTTTCTCTCTGAACCTGTTTCATAACAGGTTGATCAGACTTGAGGGAGTTACTAAGATTGTGATCTCTCTCTCTCTCTCTCTCTCTCTCTCTCTCTCTCTCTCTCTCTCTGTCCCCTGTCCTCTCTCCCTTCATCTCCCTCATCTCCCTCATCTCCCTCATCTCCCCTCTCCCCTCCCCCCTCTCCCCTCTCCCTTCTCCTTTCTTCTCTCTCCTCTCTCCTCTCTCTCTCCCTCTACTAACTCACAATCATGAACTGAGTAGCTTCCTCTATTCATCAAAGGTCCAAATGCAACAAAGAAAAGCAGCCATGACCTGGAACCCTGAGTCAAAATAAACCTTTCCTCCTTGAAGGTGACCTTCCCCAGTGTGCTGTCACAGTGATGGGAAGCCAACTGACCACAGACTGCAGTTGAAACACCACGTTTAAAAAGCAAGATAAATAAATCCCCAGGGGATAACTTGTATGGATCGGTTATATAAAGTGAGACAGAGCAAGGTATTGAAGAGTATATCCAATTTGTGTTTTAAATGACAAAGAAGAAAAAGGAGAAGACGATAAAGGCAAAACAAACTTTCTAGACACATGTATCCTAGGTATCTAGCTCTGAGGTGAGAAGAAAACGCATTGTCTTTCAATACTGTTCTGTTGTATCTTGGTTGGCTGGTTGTTCAGGGGTGTGTGTGTGTGTGTGTGTGTGTGTGTGTGTGTGTGTGTGTGTGTGTGTAAATGTAGCTATATGCATCTGGGCACACATGTGACTGTCACCAACAATCTGTAGGAATCAGCTCTCTCCTACCATGTGAGTTCCAGGAATCAAACGGAGGTCATCAGGCTCGACAGTAAGCTCCTCTATCTGCTAAGCCATTGCATCAGGTCCTACATCTAACTTTCCGTTTTCTCTGGTTTTAGTTCAGCGTGCGTGAATGCCGATTGGTTTTTTAATTTAATGTTTAAGAGCAAAATAATGCTTTGTAGAGGGCCGCAATAACATTCGCCACCACTAGATGGCGCTGGCTTCCACTGCGCCCCACGTGGAAGGCCGAGCTAGACAAGATGGCGCCGGCCGACTTCCTTTCAGGAAGTTAACTGTGTGCGCATGTGCAAGAGTGCCTTCGTGCCAGGTCTTTGCCCACTCCGGGGCGTGCCTGATGAGATCATGAGTAAGCGACCAATCATGTGTGGATGCGCCGCGCTAGGGTATATATAAGCGCGCCATGCTGGCGCTCGGGGCTTCTCCTTAAGATATTAATAAAGTTTGGTCGCAGCTAGGATTCCTATGTCCCCACGTGTTTTCTTGCTGGCGAGAGGGAGCGCAAGGGACAGTGCTTAATTTATACCCTCTCACATACTATTTGAGTTTTAAGATTTATTTTTTTATTTGGTGTATACATATGTGGGGGGGTGGCCACATGAATAAAATGCACAAAGAGTTCAAATGACAGTTTCAGATCCTTCTGGAACTAAAGTTACAGGTGGTTCCTGACATGGTGCTGGGAACCCGACTCAGGTCCACCTCAAGAGCAGAACATGCTCTCAGCTGCTAAGCCATTGCTCTGACCCCTGATATGACTTCTTTTTTTTTTTTAAGAAAAATAGCACATTTGTTTATTTTTTTTGTTTGTTTGTTTGTTTGTTTGTTTGATGGTGGTGAGGTACTTGTCACAATGTACCTGTGAAGATCAGAGAAAAACTTGGGGAAGACATATGTAATAAAGTCTCGGGGATGAAACTCGGGTCCCCAGGCTGTAGCAGTGAGTGTCCTTTACCCACCAAGCCATCTCACTGGCCCTATTTGGCTTTATTACCTTAATAAGTGCGTGCACATGAGTGCATAGAGGTCATGCAGAGGTCACAGGAGAGCTCGCAGGAGTAGCTCTGGAAACTGCTTGGCACCAGACCACTGAGCCATCTCACTGGCCGTACCTGACTTAGCAAACCACGGATTGCTTTCTTTTCTCTGGAATCGGTAAACCTGTTTCATCTCCTTGACTCCTTCCTAACAGTACATGGAGTCTCCCACTTCCTTTTCCCTAAGGTGAGAACATGAACTACCTCCTTACTGTGACCCAGCACGAAAGCAAAGACCTGACAGACACCACCTGCTTAGAGCTGTGGTCACTGAGCCAGGAAAGAGATGTCACCAGCAAACCACCCACTCCAAGCATAAGGAAAGAGGAACAAATACTTGTTCTAATCAAAATGCACTTAGTTTCTAAACGATTTCTTTACACACAGTAGAAACTGCTTTTAAGTCCACGGTAAGAAAACCCCAATCGGTAATAGGCTCAGCACTGACACTGTTGAATATATTGTGTCAGGTGGGAAGCCATCCATGCCACATACAACTCTCCCTGTGTGAGGAACCTTAAATTATACCCACTGTCAGAGAAGGAGCCTCAAAGCTTAGAAGGAAAAACAACTTTCAGAAAGTCACCGGTTAAGGGACGGGGAAGGATTAGAAGTCCAGACAAACTGACTCCACAGATTGTGAACTTGAGGCAGTCAGCATGTCTCATTAGAGGTTCTCCACCTCTTGACCGAAACTAATGCAGAGTGTATCTAAGAACAGCGCCAACTTGGCCTTGGAATGCTGCGTTCAAAGTATTTCTAGGCTTCTGACACAGCTGCTCCTCCATGTCCAATATTTCTAAGAATTTTGAATGGGCCAGCTTTGGTCTGCTCTCATCCAAGGTGGGCAATGAAGAAGTAACAAGAGACTCTGTGGCAAATGAGAGTTATTAGTCTGAAGCCCAGACACGCCTGCCGGTGTCCCTGCTCTCTGCAGGCATCTGCATGGCACGATTCGGCACCAGGCAGAAAAGAGCGTTTTTCTTGTACAACTGCTCCATGCGAAAGACAGCAGAGGAGCAGCAGTAAGAAGCATATATTCACAGACTGAAACGGAGGGTGGTTACGCTGGTGCACATACTAAGTCAGAGTGAAGAGGAGAAAGTTTGATTGTTTTGGCCCCAAAAGCATTTTGAGTGTTCTTTACCACAGAACTCTGGAAGAGTCCAAACAGTTTAAATGTCTATTAAGCTTACTCAGACCCAAGGAGTTTATTTGTATAATACAAATCACTGAGAGCCTACTAAAAACTTTGAGAGTAAACTGCGCATTAATGAGAGAATTTAAATGTACCAAAAGGTGTATCTTGGAAACGATAACTTCGTAAGACCAATAAAAGATAACTTAAAATGCTGGTCCTCAGCTAACTTTTCCTCTACAGGTCACTCACTACTCTTTTTGTGGCCAATAAAATGGTATGGACTAACTACGCTGTCTCAGTCTGTTCTTAAAAACCGCTGAAAATGACTTATTAGAAAGTAGTCTCCCTTTAGCCAGCTATGGAGGATAAGGAAAAAGGATCAGAAGAAAAGATGGAGGACAGAGTCCTGGAGGGCTGAGAGAGTCCAGACTTCGTGTCTAATTCTGAGCAGGAAGGGCCCTCAGCTCCAGAGTGCTGGTCACTGTGGAGACTCCCTGCACAAAGCAAGATGTAGGAAGTCTCTGGCAGGTTATCCCATAATTCTTAATACTCCTAATTCATAATTCAAAATGCTCCTATCCAGTGTTTCACAGAAGTAGGATGAGAGAACTAAAAGTCAGCATGAACTCTATTTACTAAGGAAGGAAAAAGAATGTCTCATTTAAGTGATACGTAAGCTGGCAAAACTCCGCCAGCAACTACTGAACCTTCATTGTATAACTCTCCTGGTCATAATTAAATGAGAACACAGGACAGCCATGGACCCGTTACAGAGACGAGCACTGCTGATATTGTTTCTCACTTCTAATAGCCATGATGAGTCTCACACATAATGATTCAGAACTCTAAAGACTCGAAAACAGGGCATCTGGTGGCCAAGGCCAGGATACCTGTGCCACCATCAGCCTCTGCACACAGCCACTGCTCACCCTTAGCTGCCTAGCTCTTTTCCTGCCGCAGTATACCTTCAAAGCCCGTGCCTTAATACATTAAAGTCCAAAATACAATTTGATGTTTAAATTTATATATTCCACATAAAATAGCTTTCTTCATATACCCTAAAAGTGATAGAACAAAAGGACTTCTATTTAGCAAAAGACCTAAACAAGCCCGAGACCATCACTCACTTGCAAATTGCCAAAAACATCTGGTTTCTGTCAGATTGTGTACAGTCCCCAGTTGTTTATCACAAATCAGTAACTCAAGTCATCCACTAGAAGTGGTGCATTTCCAGGATCAGAAACAACCCTGGAATACAGGGAAGGTTAATACGAGGGTCACTTCTGGATTTGACTTAGCAAGTTTACTGGGTCAAAACAATAACCAATTTGGTTATTCGAGGAGTTGGGGAAGGGGTGCCATCCATATGACATGGCAAGATAAAACAGATTCGATGAAATGAAAAGAGGAATATCATCAAAGATCTAATAAACAAAATGATACCAAATATGTAAAACAAGGCAACAAAATGCTCACCACCCAACTATGCAGATCTGAATTCCATGCCCCAGAATCCATGGAACAGAGCCAGGAACTGTGGCACACACCTTAATCCCAACATGAGACAGACAAAACAACCATCTCCCTGCAGCTCCACGGGGCCAACCACCTCAGCCCCTTTGGCAAGTCCCGAGCCAAAGAGACCCTGTCTCAAAAAGAGAAGGTAGAGACAGCAAAGGAGTAGCTGGAGTTTGTCTTCTCACTTCCACACGTACGAACTTACACACACACACACACACACACTGGGGAGGGGGACAGGCAGAGGGACAGAGGGAGGAGTGGGGGAGGGGAGGCAAAAGGGAAGGGAGGGAGAAGGAGAGAGAGCACAAAGTTGCTTAAGCTTTATTTCTCAATATTCATCCCAGACCCACATTAGATTTTTTAAATTACTCCGAGAAAGAAACAAATTGAACAATACAGTTACTTGTTACTGACTTGTTAATGAATGGAAATCACTGAAATAGGTATATCACGACAGCTAAAAGTACAGGCATATTTCATCAATGCAACAAAAGTAAATGGCCATTTTAAGGGTAAAATATTGCATTATAATTCTATTTTAGGTAGCCCATACCTATAATCAAAGCACTCACTCGGAAGAGTGAGTTTTGAGGCCAATCTGAACAAATGAGTAAGTTCTATGATTGTCTTGGCTACAGAGTGAGACACTGTCAAAAACTACCCAAAACTTACCAAAAATAAAACACACTACTTGGGAAGGACAGCTATTTAGAAAGCCTTATGCATTTGCCACAATACCTAAAAGCTTCTTGCACTAAGAAGGTGGAGAGAGGGGTTGGGGATTTAGCTCAGCAGTAGAGCGCTTGCCTAGCAAGCGCAAGGCCCTGGATTTGGTCCCCAGCTCCGAAAAAAAGAAAAGAAAAAATATATATATAAGGTGGAGAGAATTATTTTGACTAAAAAAATTTTTTAAAGAAAAAAAATGACAAAGATGACCAAAGGCAAGTATGTCCTATGGAACGTCTCTGAACAAGCGCTGGGGTTTCATGGCTCAGCCATCAAGGGCGCTCGCTACTCCTGCAGACGGCTGGCGTCTACACTTCCTAACACCTACACCAGCACCTCACAATGGCCTGGAACTCCAGCTAGAGGATCCAACACTCTCTGGATGCCATGGGCTCCCACGGGCGAGTGCACAAACTCACACAAGTGCTCCTGTGTAAACACTGCTTACAAAAAATGTTAAATTTATTTTGATGTCTTGCCTCAGGACATTTTCTAACAACAAAGTCAAATACAATGAATCATGGTTCCAATTTTGCCTCAGAAAAAACAGACAACATAAAACATTAGATGGAAATAATAAAATGGCAAATAATCCAATATAAAAATGAGTGAAAGATCTAAGTAGACACTCGTCCAAAGCTAGAGAAAGAGCCGGTGAGTGTACAAACAATGCCCCACAGCGTTAGCCATCAGGGAAAGGCAAAGGGAAACCACGGAAGAGGACGGATTCACACCTACTGGGACGACTACAGTTTCTAAGACTGTTTTAAAGATGTGCTGGCAAAGCTATGAAGACACTAGAACCTGGGGAACTCCCAGGCTGCAGATCATCTGTCAGAACGTTTAGCTGCTTTGCAAAAATGGCCTGCTGGTCTTTTAACTATTAAACACAATTACCTCACAATCCACCAAGGCCTCTGCACATCTGCCCTAGAGATGTGAACGCATGCTCACACAGAACCCTGTACGTCAACATTCACGACGGTCTGAGAGCCGGAAAGTAGAGAAAATCTAAACAGCCATCAACTGATGGATGGATAAATATAACCCAGAATAGACAGCGAAATATTACTGACCATGAAAAATGAGGGATGACAGAGAGAACACAGATGGATCCTGAAACCCTATGCTCAATGAAAGACGTCAGTCAGGCAAGCCCATACACCATAACCAAGGGTCCAGATGAGACACAAACACAGAACAGAAAAAAACGGCAGACTGCCTAGGGCTGGGGAGGCAGAGGAGCAGACATTACGATGACCTGCGGCTTATTCTTGTGGTAATGGAGGTGATTCTAGACTGACAGTTGCAGCTGAGCATGGTAACTCATGCCTGAAATTGCAGCACTCGGGAGGCTGAGGCAGGAGATCTGCACCAATTCTTGGGTAACCTGGACTACATGATGAATTACAGGACAGCTTGGACTGCAGAATTGAGACCATGCTTGAAAACAGATAATGGCCATGGGGCCACCAGAATCAGAAAGACAACTAGAAAAACAGTCTCAGGAGACGCTGAGGCCAGCTCCAATGGACAGTTTGGTATCTCTTCCAGGATAACGTCTTGTTCTAACAGGAAGAGAAAACAAAGATGGCAGTCTTTCTTCCATTAAGATACATGTATCAATTACAAAGAAATTAAATTTACTAAAAGAACACCAACAAAAGTCCTGTTTGAAGGATTTAAGGGATGCATATAAAGTTGATACAAGTGTACAGTTGAGCAAAAGTAAAAGGAGATTGCTTTAACAATAGAGTAGTAGGAATGTCAACTAAATGTAGGGGCACCAGCATTTGTATAAATAGAATTCAAACTTTAGAAATCAGGTCTTCCTAGATTCTGAAGATCTGGCCATGAGTCAGGGCTTAGCAGGTGTGTGTTCTCCCCCAGGCCTGAGGTGTACATCTAGAGGTTTTTACAAATCTCTGGATACATGTTCTGTATCATCTGACTCACTCAAACACCCACTGTAGCTCTAATTCTGCCTTGAGAGGGGCTATTTCAATAGTTAAAAGGTAAGAACATACGTGGTCGAGTATGCTGTTAATTGTGGGAAAACTGAGACGCAAATAGAGAAGGTATTTGGAAAAAAACAGAAGAAATCGGTAACTAACTAGATCTCCTCTACGACAAGAGGAAGAGTTGAAGATTTCTAATCTATAAGGCTAATAAAAGGGGCCACTCCAAAAAGGAACAGACTGCAGGAAGGGCAAGAAGAGGAAGGTATTCAGCATTAGCCCTGCTCACTCCAAGCCCTGTGACAGATGAGCGGGACTATGCCACAGCAACCAGAGAACATGAAAGAGCTCAAAAAAGGTTGATGTCACCCCAGATGACGAACAGCAAATCTAGGGTGGAAAGGACTGTTGTATCATGGAATAAAAATCATCAGGTAGGTAGGAATACACACCAGAAGCATCATGGTGAGCAGGACTTGGGAGGGTTTGCTTTATTGAGCAATGGTGACAGAATGATTGGCTCTGAGGGAAGGGAAAGCAAAGGCCTCTTCTCTGCACTCTGAGTCAAAGGGGTCTGCCTACAGGTCACGAGTGCAATCAAAACGCTTAACTTGATTCCCTAAAATCTCACCATCCATCTTCATCAGAGTTGAGGAAATTCTAGTTATAAAGCAGGCAGGGTAGAAACACTCTGTTGCCTAGGGCATAGACAGTCCACTGTGCAGTAAATCTAAAGGAATTCACACCCCAAGCAAAGTGAGATCAACAAACAGAAGCAAATGCACACTGATAACAAGTCAAGTTGAAGGAAAAATGAAAAAAACATGTACAATAACACTTCTTTAAAGAAAATGAAACCCAAATGTATTTCTCTAACAAAATGCCCCAATGAGTGCAAAAAAAAAAAAAAAAAATCCTATCAAATCTCAAGGCAGAGAGGGGTCAATTTCTTTCAAAATCCATATAAAGAAGTCCAAACAGTAGTTAACACAAGTAGAACCAGCCTCTCCAGCTGCTTTAGAGATATACGTTGTATCTGTGGTAATGCAGACCTTGTAGTCAAACATGGCTGCAGTGGAGTCTTCTAAGGGCAGACACAGGACCAGCACACAGTTAGGGGAAGATGAGCACACACCGGAACAGGAACTCTTCAGCACACACCCTGCACCACAGAGCATATCTCTAGACCGGGGACTCTGAGACTCCAGTTCTCCGTCTCAAGAGGGTTTGTTAGAGTTATCACGGTTTTAGCAACTCCACTTTGCTGATACTCTGAAAGCATAGCTCTAGCCAGTCCTGATGGAGAAACTATGTGTTGTGGACTGAGGCAAGATCGGCAGTTGGTGGGGATGTATCATCTCCCTCGGAGTACTAGAGACTGCCTTTCTGTAAAGTGTATCTCTAGGAGACACCACCAGAACCAGAAGGAAACAGACCGGATAAACAGTTCTCTGCACCCAAATCCCGTGGGAGGGAGAGCTAAACCTTCAGAAAGGCAGACAAGCCTGCGAAACCAGAAGAGACTGCTCTCTGCACACACATCTCGGATGCCAGAGGAAAAAGCCAAAGACCATCTGGAACCCTGGTGCACTGAAGCTCCCGGAAGGGGCGGCACAGGTCTTCCTGCTTGCTGCCGCTGCAGAGAGTCCCTGGGCAGCACCCCACGAGGGAACTTGAGCCTCGGGACCACAGGTAAGACCAACTTTTCTGCTGCAAGAAAGCTGCCTGGTGAGCTTGGGACACAGGAAAGCAGAATTCCTCTAGGACTGGGCACGTTCTGTGTTTACCGGAAGTCCCACACCCGCGGATCCCCGCCTGCAGCAGCTCTCTGCTCCCAGACCCCGTGAGAGAGAGACCCAACCGCCTGGTCAGGTGGGCACTCCTGAGGCTGCAGAGCAGAAGAGACCACCAACACTGCCCACCCCTGCCCACATCCCTGGCCCAAGAGGAAACTGTATAAGGCCTCTGGGCTCCCGTGGGGGAGGGCCCAGGGGTGGCAGGACCCCTGCCTGAGACACCGCCGGAACCTGAAGGAAACAGACAGGATAAACAGTTCTCTGCACCCAAATCCCGTGAGAGGGAGAGCTAAACCTTCAGAGAGGCAGACAAGCCTGGGAAACCAGAAGAGACTGCTCTCTGCACACACATCTCGGACGCCAGGGGAAAAAGCCAAAGACCATCTGGAACCCTGGTGCACTGAAGCTCCCGGAAGGGGCGGCACAGGTCTTCCTGGTTGCTGCCGCTGCAGAGAGCCCAAGCCCGTGGGCAGCACCCCACGAGCGAACTTGAGCCTCGGGACCATAGGTAAGACCAAATTTTCTGCTGCAAGAAAGCTGCCTGGTGAACTCAAGACACAGGCCCACAGGAACAGCTGAAGACCTATAGAGAGGAAAAACTACACGCCCGAAAGCAGAACACTCTGTCCCCATAACTGACTGAAAGAGAGGAAAACAGGTCTACAGCACTCCTGACACACAGGCTTATAGGACAGTCTAGCAACTGTCAGAAATAGCAGAACAAAGTAACACTAGAGATAATCTGATGGCGAGAGGCAAGCGCAGGAACCCAAGCAACAGAAACCAAGACTACATGGCACCATCGGAGCCCAATTCTCCCATCAAAACAAACATGGAATATCCAAACACACCAGAAAAGCAAGATCTAGTTTCAAAATCATTTTTGATCATGATGCTGGAGGACTTCAAGAAAGACGTGAAGAACTCCCTTAGAGAACAAGTAGAAGCCTACAGAGAGGAATCGCAAAAATGCCTGAAAGAATTCCAGGAAAACATAAATAAACAAGTAGAAGCCCATAGAGAGGAGACACAAAAATCCCTGAAAGAATTACAGGAAAACATAAATAAACAAGTAGAAGCCCATAGAGAGGAGACACAAAAATCCCTGAAAGAATTCCAGGAAAACACAATCAAACAGTTGAAGGAATTAAAAATGGAAATAGAAGCAATCAAGAAAGAACACATGGAAACAACCCTGGATATAGAAAACCAAAAGAAGAGACAAGGAGCTGTAGACACAAGCTTCACCAACAGAATACAAGAGATGGAAGAGAGAATCTCAGGAGCAGAAGATTCCATAGAAATCATTGACTCAACTGTCAAAGATAATGTAAAGCGGAAAAACCTACTGGTCCAAAACATACAGGAAATCCAGGACTCAATGAGAAGATCAAACCTAAGGATAATAGGTATAGAAGAGAGTGAAGACTCCCAGCTCAAAGGACCAGTAAATATCTTCAACAAAATCATAGAAGAAAACTTCCCTAACCTAAAAAAAGAGATACCCATAGACATACAAGAAGCCTACAGAACTCCAAATAGATTGGACCAGAAAAGAAACACCTCCCGTCACATAATTGTCAAAACACCAAACGCACAAAATAAAGAAAGAATATTAAAAGCAGTAAGGGAAAAAGGTCAAGTAACATATAAAGGGAGACCTATCAGAATCACACCAGACTTCTCGCCAGAAACTATGAAGGTCAGAAGATCCTGGACTGATGTTATACAGACCCTAAGAGAACACAAATGCCAGCCCAGGTTACTGTATCCAGCAAAACTCTCAATTAACATTGATGGAGAAACCAAGATATTCCATGACAAAACCAAATTTACACAATATCTTTCCACAAATCCAGCACTACAAAGGATAATAAATGGTAAAGCCCAACATAAGGAGGCAAGCTATACCCTAGAAGAAGCAAGAAACTAATCGTCTTGGCAACAAAACAAAGAGAATGAAAGCACACAAACATAACCTCACATCCAAATATGAATATAACGGGAAGCAATAATCACTATTCCTTAATATCTCTCAATATCAATGGCCTCAACTCCCCAATAAAAAGACATAGATTAACAAACTGGATACACAACGAGGACCCTGCATTCTGCTGCCTACAGGAAACACACCTCAGAGACAAAGACAGACACTACCACAGAGTGAAAGGCTGGAAAACAACTTTCCAAGCAAATGGTCAGAAGAAGCAAGCTGGAGTAGCCATTCTAATATCAAATAAAATCAATTTCCAACTAAAAGTCATCAAAAAAGATAAGGAAGGACACTTCATATTCATCAAAGGAAAAATCCACCAAGATGAACTCTCAATCCTAAATATCTATGCCCCAAATACAAGGGCACCTACATACGTAAAAGAAACCTTACTAAAGCTCAAAACACACATTGCACCTCACACAATAATAGTGGGAGATTTCAACACCCCACTCTCATCAATGGACAGATCATGGAAACAGAAATTAAACAGTGATGTCGACAGACTAAGAGAAGTCATGAGCCAAATGGACTTAACGGATATTTATAGAACATTCTATCCTAAAGCAAAAGGATATACCTTCTTCTCAGCTCCTCATGGTACTTTCTCCAAAATTGACCATATAATTGGTCAAAAAACGGGCCTCAACAGGTACAGAAAGATAGAAATAATCCCATGCGTACTATCGGACCACCACGGCCTAAAACTGGTCTTCAATAACAATAAGGGAAGAATGCCCACATATACGTGGAAATTGAACAATGCTCTACTCAATGATAACCTGGTCAAGGAAGAAATAAAGAAAGAAATTAAAAACTTTTTAGAATTTAATGAAAATGAAGATACAACATACCCAAACTTATGGGACACAATGAAAGCTGTGCTAAGAGGAAAACTCATAGCGCTGAGTGCCTGCAGAAAGAAACAGGAAAGAGCATATGTCAGCAGCTTGACAGCACACCTAAAAGCTCTAGAACAAAAAGAAGCAAATACACCCAGGAGGAGTAGAAGGCAGGAAATAATCAAACTAAGAGCTGAAATCAACCAAGTAGAAACAAAAAGGACCATAGAAAGAATCAACAGAACCAAAAGTTGGTTCTTTGAGAAAATCAACAAGATAGATAAACCCTTAGCCAGACTAACGAGAGGACACAGAGAGTGCGTCCAAATTAACAAAATCAGAAATGAAAACGGAGACATAACTACAGATTCAGAGGAAATTAAAAAAATCATCAGATCTTACTATAAAAACCTATATTCAACAAAACTTGAAAATCTTCAGGAAATGGACAATTTCCTAGACAGATACCAGGTATCGAAGTTAAATCAGGAACAGATAAACCAGTTAAACAACCCCATAACTCCTAAGGAAATAGAAGCAGTCATTAAAGGTCTCCCAACCAAAAAGAGCCCTGGTCCAGACGGGTTTAGTGCAGAATTCTATCAAACCTTCATAGAAGACCTCATACCAATATTATCCAAACTATTCCACAAAATTGAAACAGATGGATCACTACCGAATACCTTCTACGAAGCCACAATTACTCTTATACCTAAACCACACAAAGACACAACAAAGAAAGAGAACTTCAGACCAATTTCCCTTATGAATATCGACGCAAAAATACTCAATAAAATTCTGGCAAACCGAATTCAAGAGCACATCAAAACAATCATCCACCATGATCAAGTAGGCTTCATCCCAGGCATGCAGGGATGGTTTAATATACGGAAAACCATCAACGTGATCCATTAGATAAACAAACTGAAAGAACAGAACCACATGATCATTTCATTAGATGCTGAGAAAGCATTTGACAAAATTCAACACCCCTTCATGATAAAAGTCCTGGAAAGAATAGGAATTCAAGGCCCATAGCTGAACATAGTAAAAGCCATATACAGCAAACCAGTTGCTAACATTAAACTAAATGGAGAGAAACTTGAAGCAATCCCACTAAAATCAGGGACTAGACGAGGCTGCCCACTCTCTCCCTACTTATTCAATATAGTTCTTGAAGTTCTAGCCAGAGCAATCAGACAACAAAAGGAGATCAAGGGGATACAGATCGGGAAAGAAGGGGTCAAAATATCGCTATTTGCAGATGACATGATAGTATATTTAAGTGATCCCAAAAGTTCCACCAGAGAACTACTAAAGCTGATAAACAACTTCAGCAAAGTGGCTGGGTATAAAATTAACTCAAATAAATCAGTTGCCTTCCTCTATACAAAAGAGAAACAAGCCGAGAAAGAAATTAGGGAAACGACACCCTTCATAATAGACCCAAATAATATAAAGTACCTCGGTGTGACTTTAACCAAGCAAGTAAAAGATCTGTACAATAAGAACTACAAGACACTGAAGAAGGAAATTGAAGAAGACCTCAGAAGATGGAAGATCTCCCATGCTCATGGATTGGCAGGATTAATATAGTAAAAATGGCCATTTTACCAAAAGCAATCTACAGATTCAATGCAATCCCCATCAAAATACCAATCCAATTCTTCAAAGAGTTAGACAGAACAATTTGCAAATTCATCTGGAATAACAAAAAACCCAGGATAGCTAAAGCTATCCTCAACAATAAAAGGACTTCTGGGGGAATCACTATCCCTGAACTCAAGCAGTATTACAGAGCAATAGTGATAAAAACTGCATGGTATTGGTACAGAGACAGACAGATAGACCAATGGAATAGAATTGAAGACCCAGAAATGAACCCACACACCTATGGTCACTTGATTTTTGACAAAGGAGCCAAAACTATCCAATGGAAAAAAGATAGCATTTTCAGCAAATGGTGCTGGTTCAACTGGAGGGCAACATGTAGAAGAATGCAGATCGATCCATCCTTATCACCGTGTACAAAGCTTAAGTCCAAGTGGATCAAGGACCTCCACATCAAACCAGACACACTCAAACTAATAGAAGAAAAACTAGGGAAGCATCTGCAACACATGGGCACTGGAAAAAATTTCCTGAACAAAACACCAATGGCTTATGCTCTAAGATCAAGAATCGACAAATGGGATCTCATAAAACTGCAAAGCTTCTGTAAGGCAAAGGACACGGTGGTTAGGACAAAACGGCAACCAACAGATTGGGAAAAGATCTTTACCAATCCTACAACAGATAGAGGCCTTATATCCAAAATATACAAAGAACTCAAGAAGTTAGACCGCAGGGAAACAAATAACCCTATTAAAAAATGGGGTTCAGAGCTAAACAAAGAATTCACAGCTGAGGAATGCCGAATGGCTGAGAAACACCTAAAGAAATGTTCAACATCTTTAGTCATAAGGGAAATGCAAATCAAAACAACCCTGAGATTTCACCTCACACCAGTGAGAATGGCTAAGATCAAAAACTCAGGTGACAGCAGATGCTGGCGAGGATGTGGAGAAAGAGGAACACTCCTCCATTGTTGGTGGGATTGCAGACTGGTAAAACCATTCTGGAAATCAGTCTGGAGGTTCCTCAGAAAATTGGACATTGAACTGCCTGAGGATCCAGCTATACCTCTCTTGGGCATATACCCAAAAGATGCCTCAACATATAAAAGAGACACGTGCTCCACTATGTTCATCGCAGCCTTATTTATAATAGCCAGAAAATGGAAAGAACCCAGATGCCCTTCAACAGAGGAATGGATACAGAAAATGTGGTACATCTACATTTTCTACATGGAATATTACTCAGCTATCAAAAACAACGAGTTTATGAAATTTGTAGGCAAATGGTTGGAACTGGAAAATATCATCCTGAGTGAGCTAACCCAATCACAGAAAGACATACATGGTATGCACTCATTGATAAGTGGCTATTAGCCCAAATGCTTGAATTACCCTAGATCCCTAGAACAAACGAAACTCAAGATGGATGATCAAAATGTGAATGCTTCACTCCTTCTTTAAATGAGGAAAAAGAATACCCTTGGCAGGGAAGGGAGAGGCAAAGATTAAAACAGAGACTGAAGGAACACCCATTCAGAGCCTGCCCCACATGTGGCCCATACATATACAGCCACCCAATTGGACAAGATGGATGAAGCAAAGAAGTGCAGACCGACAGGAGCCGGATGTAGATCGCTCCCGAGAGACACAGCCAGAATACAGCAAATACAGAGGCGAATGCCAGCAGCAAACCACTGAACTGAGAATAGGTCCCCCGTTGAAGGAATCAGAGAAAGAACTGGAAGAGCTTGAAGGGGCTCGAGACCCCAAAAGTACAACAATGTCAAGCAACCAGAGCTTCCAGGGACTAAGCCACTACCTAAAGACTATACATGGACTGACCCTGGACTCTGACCCCATAGGTAGCAATGAATATCCTAGTAAGAGCACCAGTGGAAGGGGAAGCCATGGGTCCTGCTAAGACTGAACCCCCAGTGAACTAGACTATGGGGGGAGGGTGGCAATGGGGGGAGGGTTGGGAGGGGGACACCCATAAGGAAGGGGAGGGGGGAGGGGGATGTTGCCCGGAAACCGGGAAAGGGAATAACACTTGAAATGTATATAAGAAATACTCAAGTTAATAAAAAAAAAAAAAAAGAAACAAGCATAAAAAAAAAAAGTGTATCTCTCAGGAACGATGACACGGAAAGCAGACTCTGGTTAGCCACCCATCAGATAGATTATTCAAATATTGTTGGTCACAAACTGAGGGTTTGATTCAAGGTCCTCCATCTCCACCTGCAGCTGGAAAGGCTAACTCAATACTTCAAGGCATTCCTCCCAGCCAGAGTGGCAACAGATCTGGGGGGAGAGCTGTGCTGCATGGCTTCCAGAAAGGCTGTAGCCTCCGACTGTAAGGAGGAACCACTGCTCACCATCACCCAGGTCACACAGCAAAAGGAAAGGTCCCAGTCAGCAGCAGGCTTCCTGCCACCACTAAGAAAAGGCCAAGGAAGTCGCAGAGCATCAGCCCACCCAAAGGCACACAGCCAAGGCACCCAGCAGATATCTACCTCCAGGTTTTCTCACATAAAAGTCCCACTCTCTTCATTATAAAAAGGTACAAATGCCTATTGTAAAATTCTTATAAGACTTAAAATTTCTGCAGGGATTGTGCTTCCGAGGTAACTAGGTATAAAAATAAAGAGAGAAGGAATATGTTTGGTGAATGTGTAGTCAGGTGTGAGGGGAAAGGGGCTCCTCCACGGGCCCATGCTGAGGCATCCTGTCCCATGAGGAACCAGCCACAGACAATATACTATAGAATAGAGTTTATTCAGGGCATGGGGAGGGGAGTTGAGAGGGTAGTAGAGACAGAGAAAGGCAGAGAGAGAGAATAGAGGAGTAGAGGCCGGCCATGAGCATGTGGAGAGAGAGAGGGAGGAGAGGAGTGGTATGAGAGGACAGAGCTAGAGCAAGAAGGCAAGAGAGAGCAGAGGGGGCAAGCAGCCCCTTTTATAGTGTCAGGCACACCTGGCTGCTGCCAGGTAACTGTGGGGCAGAGCCTAGACACAATGCTAACAACTATGACCCTGTTGGTCAGGGATTCCTTCAGATTCATTAGACATACAGAAACCCTTCAGGAAGAACCCTGCTGTGCCTGTTTTGGACTCTGGTTCAGGTTTTTTTTTTAATATTTTATTTATTTATTATATATGAGTACACTGTAGCTGCCTTTAGACACACCAGACAAGGGCATCAGATCTCATTACAGATGGTTGTGAGCCACCATGTGGTTGCTGGGATTTGAACTCAGGACCTCGGGAAGAGCAGTCAGTGCTCTTAACCACTGAGCCATCTCTCCAGCCATCTGGTTCAGGTTTTGACAAATAATGCAACTCACTTATTTTCAAAGATTCAACCATAAAGGAAAAAATGAAAAAAAAAAAAACTAAGATTTCCTCACTATTACATAGTGCCAAAATTAGTAAAAGGTTTAAAAAATAAAAAAATCAAGAATAACAAATGTGACACACAGAACAAAATACCTAAGAAAGTTTTCCCAGCTCCTTATCAAAAACCAACCTAACTCCTACAGTCCATTGACTCTCACAAACAAACCTTAAAATTCAAGTACAAGAAATCATTACCGCCAAACATGGCTGGAAAAATACTCCTACAGCTCTGCTCAGTTCAAAGAACCTTGTGTCTGGTACAGGGCAGCTCTCATGCGCCCCCTGCAGCATTCCATGTGCTTCCCAGATACATTCCAGCGGGTTAAGAGTCTTTCCTACGACAACTCTGCTTTCAAGCTCTGGGTCTTCTGACAAATCTTCTCTGCAAAGAAACCTCAAGTTGTCTTTCAATGGCGGAGCATGTCCCTCACATAATCTGGACTCTTGGTAGTGGACTTCATGGCTAAGGCTGAAGGAAGCGTATACAGTACAAAATCTCAAGGATGAAACCATGGGGGCGGGAGACTCAGTGGGTAAGAGCACTTGCTCTTGCAGAGACCTTGGGCTTGGTACCCACATGGCAATTACAGAAGATGCACTATTCTGGCCCCTGGAAATACAAGGCATACACATGATACATATACAAACATGTACGCAAAACATGTATACATAGGAAAAATTTTAATAATGAGCAGGTGTGTTGGCACATGCCTTTAATCCCAGCACTCAAAAGATAGAGGCAGCTGGATCTCTGAGGTTGAGGCCAGCCTGGTCTACAGAGAAAGCCTGTCCTGAAAAAGAAAGGAGAAAAGAAGGTCTGGGAGAGGAGGGGAGCAGAGGGAAGGGGAGGGGGAGGAGGGGAGGGGAGGGGAAGGGAGAGGAGAGGAGAAGAGGAGAGGAGAGTAGAGTAGAGGAGAGGAGAGCAAAGGAGAGGAGTAAAGAGAAGAGAAGAGGAATTTTTTAAATCTTTTAAAATAAAATAAAATTTTTTTATTTTTATGTATGTGCATGTGTCTGCATGAGTGTATGTCATATGTCATATGCACACTACATGTACAGGCATTAGAAGAGGGTGTCAAATCCCAGGGAGGCAGCAGGTGCTAGGACTCAAACTCGGATCGTCTAAAGGACACCAAGTGCTCCTAACCTGATGACCCATTTCTCCATCCACGAAGAACGGAACCATTTCATCTTTACGTCTAAGTGCCAAAGAATGAGTTCAGTGTCCTTCAAAGGTCTAGATCTAGAACTAGACAGCCATGTTGCCTTCTAACATGGAAAGCTACTTGTAAAATGAAGCAGATGATAACGGACCTCTTTGTCACCTTGACTGGATTTCGAATCAGCATGGGAGCATGCATGTCTACGAGGGTGTTTTCAGAAGGGTGTAGCTGAGGAGACTGGGTGGCAGCATCCCATGGGCTGGGGTGTGAGACCTAGGTACCTAAAGAGCAGAAAGCCAGCTGAGCACCAGCACTCACCCTCTGCTCCTGGCTCTGGATGAATGTACTAGCTGCCCCCTCCTGCCACCATGTCATCTCCTACGTGATGGACTGTTTCCTCTCTAACTGTGAGCCACTTTTAGTCAAGATATCGCTTCCTCCCTTAAGCTGCTTAAGCAATCACGTATTTTCTTTCTCACAGCAACACAGTGTCCTAACCCTACCACTTGGAAGGCAATGAGGCTAGATTCTACCCTTAACAGGCAGCAGCCAAACCATCAGACTCAGTAAGTGCAGGAAATAAACTTTAATCAATAAAAAGAAAGTTAGAAATAAAGTAATTGCAAAGTAAAGTACAAAAAAAATCCATTTTTGTCTCTAAGCCCACATCACCCTGTTTAGCAAACTATCTCATAGAAAACTAATTCTAAGTCAGACCCCGGAAGTCAGGTGTGGCAGACATAACAGAAAAGACAATGCAGAGAATACTATTTTTAATATACAGAACTAAACTAGAAAGAAAACCGAGATGCTACAACTAGCCAAGAGTCCTCTTCTAAGGCTCCTAATTAGAGCTGTACAGAATGTAAACTTTCTGATGTAACAGTTTGCATTTTCTTTTAAGACAGTATTTGGGCATCTTTACTATAGCAAATTCTGTATGGAACTCTACCCTAAAGCAATTCATCGATTACAAATACCTTACTTGTACTTGACACCATAGAGAAAACAGATCTAAATATTAAAAATCACTTAGGAGAGTTGAAAAACACAGAGCACATTTAAGCCAAACAGAATAAATGCTTATTAAACTGAACCTTAAAGCAAAATATTGACTTTTTATAAACAAACCACATAACCTGACTCATCTGAAACTCCAATTTTTCAAGGATTTGCCATAAGTCACAAAAGATACCCAGTGAACATAGTAACACCTGTTTCCCTGGTGGGCACTATGAGAGTCCAAGTGGATTAACACACTATTGGGATCCTTAGCACTATGGGAGTAAGTATGGACTTACAGACTGTTGGGATATTTTTTGAAGATTAATTTATTTTATGTATATGAGTACACTGTAGCTGTCTTCAGACACACCAGAAGAGGGCATCAGATCCCATTACAGATGGTTGTGAGGCACCATGTGGTTGCTGGGAATTGAACTCGGGACCTCTGGAAAAGCAGTCAGTCCTGTCAACCTCCGAGCCATCTCTCTAGTCCCAACTCTTGGGATTCTTCCTCAATGAAGTAGCACAGAAAAGAGAAAACACATACATACTGATACAATAATTTACCTGACTCCACCAATAAGTCATTCTCCTATTTGGTAAATAAAGGAATTCTGGTAAATAACACAATAGCTTTATGATGCATTCAAGCCAGCAGCTGACGTGGAGTGGAAACTGTAGGGATATAATTACAAGGCCATGTCTGTCTCTCAGGAAGCTCTATTTTCTCCAGGGGAAAGAGAATAATTTTCCCAAGGATCTCACTTTCTGTAATATTTCCATCTGTGATGTTTCATGGCTTTATCTTATAAACAAATATTGTGTTTTGAATTAGGTGTGTTGGCGTTCTAAGTAATAGTGTTAGTACTCAGAACATAAGTGCACAGGAAGTATCTTTGATAAAGCTTACTCATGATCTGTGCCAAAAAGCATAAAAACATTAGAGGTAGAATTTTTTTTTGACAAAATAATTATTATAGAGGCTATTGCACGGCCCACTCGAACATCAGCTCTTGAAGGGATAATTAATAAACAGAAACTTGGGTTTCCACACATTCTATGGGGATTTAATGCTAAGCAGAATTAAATTCAGAAACCTGTATAAAATATGAATACTAAACAATCTTTGTGATTTGAAATGCTTCTCAAGATTCATTTCTCGGTTTCCCCATACTCTTTGTTTATGTTGCTGCTAATTCTAGGCCTCTCGCCTAATCAGTGAGCAGGCCGACCATTCTCACAGAGAATCCAGTGGGAGGTGGATTGTGAAAAAATTACTAAGGTGGGGGGAAGCAAGAACCCAGTTTAGCAAAGCAGGACCTTCAATCTGGACCCCCAGAACAGAATCAAAGACAGCAAGAAACATCTACAGCAAACGCAAAAGAAAAAACTGAAATCTAATACACGTCCATCTTGATGGACTGCTAAGAGGTGATTCTCCATGGCTCCCAGTTCTCAACACTTCTATCAGCTGACAGAAAAGTTTCCATTCTTCCTCACTGTCACCACAAACAACCAAGTGCCCAAAACCTTAAGACTTGGAAAAGAAGCCTACAGAACCCCAGTTCTGTAAGATTTAAAATCGAAGGATAAGGGGACTCCACAGTGGTTACCCTTCTTACAAAGGAAGCACATGAAGAATAACTAGTGTTCCTTAAAAGCAACACAGTGTAAGCACAGCTCGCGCTTACAGGGCATGTCCGTTGTGCCGTATGTGAACATTTCATCCCACACCTTGGATAATCCTTCATGCGGAGTTCCACTCACGAGAGCGACCTCAGCGGCCGAGATCACGAGTGAGCAAACAGTGGTCCTCGGCAATCTGGCTCTGGCTCTGCAAGCTGATTACTACTTTTATGAAATTATTTTAAAGCATCTCAATATTGATCAATAATAAAAAAAAAACAAGCACAAGCAGGCACCACAACCATGTTGGCTTGAATAGGAAATGCCCCCCCTGGGGCCAAGCCTTTTAACACTCTGTCCCCAGTTGTTAGTGCTCTTTGGGAAAGTTTTGGGGAAATGCAGTCTGACTAGACAAATACTTCACTGGGGCAGGCTTTGAGAGTGTATAATCTGGTCTTCTTTCCTGCTTCCTGTTTGGGGCTGACGATACCTCTTCAGCTTCCTGCCCCTGACACCATGCCTGTTGTTTGCTGCCACGCCTCTTCCCTGTCACAGACTCATTCATCTGGCATCATAAGCCAATATAAATTCTTTTTTCCACAATTTGCTTTTGGCCATGTACTTGATCAGAAAACCAGGAATTAAGTAGTAACAACGGTAGAGAAACCACTGACTCTACCGCTAATAAATACCTACTCCTACCTTGACTGACTTTGTCAAACACACAGTGAGCACCTTGCACTGGATATTTGTAATTGCTATATCCCTCAGTGAACTGTAACAGACATTCAGCAAGGTGAGAATACAACAGTGTATTATAACAAGTCTTTTGCACACTGACAATCCAAAACTGGAAGACTGGGCCATGATGCCACATCCAAATCCCCAGCTGGACCGACACAGACAGAGTTAAATCATATACAGATCATCGCAAGATTCTTCAAACAATATTCCTCTCTTCAGACAAGAATGTATATTGCACCAAAATGTGGAGCTACTTTTATGTTAGATTTTGGGGAGTGGTGTTTGCTTGTTTTTTGAAACAGGGTGTCTACATAGAGAGCTAGCTACCTTGAAACTTCCTATGTAGACCATGCTGGCCTCAAACTCACAGAAATCTTCCTGCATCTGTCTTCCAAGTGCTAGATTAAATGTGTGCCAGCACGCCCAGCTAAAACTATTTTTGTATTTTTATTAACACTGAATGGACTTTCTGTAACAACCAAATTTGACCAGAACAATCTGTTCTAAGAGGAGTAATGCATGCTTTGCCCTGGAAAGATTCATATTTCATTACCTTACTAACCAACAAAACACATTTAATTCTTCTTGCCCTAGAAATCCATATAAAAACAATACAATTACTCACCCTGAACATGTTAGGCACAAAAACATCTTAATGAAAAGAGCTGGCAAAGGCAACTAAGTAAGTGGTTTCTTTCTTCTTGGAAAAAAAATTTTTAGGAAAATCACTTCTAATGCAAATAATAGCCAATTAAATTGCTTCATCTATAAAGTAAAAGAGTTGCACTGGATGACAGCTCAGATAGCAATCAGACACTATGGCTGTATTTAAACAGACATAATAAATCTGGCAAGGCAGCTAGATACGAGCAGAAAGGGTTTTAGGTGGATTTTTTCCAAGCCTCAAAGTTAAAAATGGCAGAATATAAAATCATAAATTCTGTCTTTCTCAAAACCCAGTAACTAAACAAAGAAATAAAATCACCAACAAAAACATCACGAGGTGTCTATGGAGAGAATAGACTCAAACTAGACAAACTTGTATACTATTGAAAATTAACATACAATTTACATAACAATGAGTTAGGAAACAATTACCCATGAATACTTTCTTCAGGTCAAAGGAGAAGACCTATGTAAATCAAACAACCCCAAGAAGGTTTAAAAAGATCACAACTTGAGGAGCCCCTCTCTTACATAAGGGAGGGTGGTCAATGAGTCCTCCTAAATCTGGGTCCTAGACTAAACACCAGAAAAGAGATCTGTGGGTGAGAAGCACTGCCAGAGCGCTTTCACATGTTGACAGAAGGTTTTTAGGTAGAAGCTATAATGAATTCGTATTGGTACATATTGGTTCAGAAACGTACACACATGTACACAGATACAGATGTCCTTGATGTGCCATCGAGTATCTAAAAGAAAAGCAGATCCACTACCTGGTACCTCTAGCCCACCACACTTGGTCTCCATTGAAAGGAAACACCTCCCCTCAGGAAAAAGGCTGATTAAGGACCTGGCTGGGAAATGCAAAAGATGAGGCTGAAATATCTCACAGAGCCGGGTGGTGTGGCGAAGACACACAGGAAGCCATTACTGAATAATAACCAAATATAAAATCAATAGGCATCGGCAGGCACAATACTTAAAAGGTAATAGCTACCATGGGATACGAAAGTGAGGAGGAGGAGAAACATAGCACATGGATGGCAATGCGACTGCAAGTCTACATTTGATGACATCCCAGATGGGAGGCCCGCACCAGGACACAGAACTTCTGGAACCACAGTGGTGGCACCTATCTGAGTGCAGGATGTACACTCTGTGTACCTATCATAACAAATAAAGACAAAGGCAAACACCATCAGGACTGTGTCAGACGAGAGAAAAGCCTAAATGGCACTGATGCTCCTATTGAAAAAACTAGAAAAAAATAACCATTTCAGCAATTCCAAATTCAGTAGCTCTAAAAGGATGGTAATATATAAAAACACCGATTTTATATTTTATATAAAATATATAAAAAAAAAAAACACTGGAGCACTTGATGCTCTTGCAGAAGACCAGGGTTCGCTTCCCAATACCCACAAGGCAGCTCAGAACCACCAGTAACTCAGTACAAGGGGATCCAATACCCTCTCTGGCCTCCATGGGCACCAGGCGCACATGTGGTACATATACAAGCATTCAGGCAAAACACCCATGTACACAAATAGAATCAAGTAAAAAAAAAAAAAAAGAAACTTGTAACAACAGGGCATCTTTTAAATCACTTGTTAACTGTATGTTGTCTGAACTCCACATGTGTGCCACAGTATATATGCACCTGCATATGTGCATGACCACACTTGAATGTATGTAATGAGAATTTCAGTTTCTTAAAAGCCCAGTCATGTTATATGAATTTGTTTTTGTTTTAATCCCAGATGTGGGATATGGGGCTGCTTTAGATTGTCTACAGTCACTATGATGGTCTCATGATCTAGGAGGGGCATGATTTTCGCCAGCTACAGATAGTTTACATTTGGAATTCTGGAGACTCTTGAGAGAGTATAAATATGAGAGAGGGAACTGTAGCAGCTGTTGTTCCCCCTGCTGCTGCTGCCGCCCCCCATTGCTGCTGCTGGTCCCTGATACTGCTGGTTCCTGCTGCTGTGTTTGCTACTTTTGCTTTTGCTAGATTGCTGGACTGCTGGACTGTGGATTGATGAATTGGTGGATTGGTAGATTGCTGGATTGCTGGACTGCTGGATTGCTGGACTGCTGGATTGCTGCTTGCTGGATTGCTGGACTGCTGGATTGCTGGATTGCTGGATTGCTGCTTGCTGGATTGCTGGACTGCTGGATTGCTGGATTGCTGGACTGCTGGACTGCTGCTTGCTGGATTGCTAGACTGCTGGACTGCTGGACTGCTGGGCTGCTGGGCTGCTGAGCTGCTGGATTGTTGATTGCTGGTGGCTGGATAGATATATCCTAACGACAAAGATTGGACTTTCCCATAGGAACTCGATGCCCCTCATCAGCAGGAAGTAGTCTGAAGAGGTCTATCCCCCCTTTACCTTCTAGCCTTTTTTCTCACCTATCTAGTGGTGATGGGTTGGAAGGTAGAAAAAGGTGGTACAAAGTAGAGCCCAATAAGGTAGCCTCCCCCAAAAAATGCCTATATACAGGGGTGTGCTAAATATAATAATACATCTTTGGGAAGCTCTCATAGACCCAACCAGCTGAGAACCTATACACCTCAGTTGACTCAAACAGATTGTAATAAGACACATAGAGTCCCCAATTGGTGGGGGTGGGAGGGAGATAGTCAAAGCATTACAGATTTGTCCAAAAAAAGGAAGACATTAATCTAATTTGATAAATTTCAAACCAAATCTGTATTCACTTCACACTGTCCCAAGTAGCTGGAGGAACACATCTGAAAAGTAGGCCTATTCAGCAAGAGGGTTTCTCATTCTATTACCCTTTCAGAATGTATTCACCACATAAAGTATTTGGAAGCACTCCGTGTGTGTGTGTGTGTGTGTGTGTGTGTGTGTGTGTGTGTGTGTGTTGTGGATTACCCTAATATAGCTAGCTACCATATATTTTAAGCACTTCATGTGTGTCTGTGTGTCTGTGTGTCTGTGTGTCTGTGTGTGTGTGTGTGTTGTGGATTACCCTAATATAGCTAGCTACCATATATTTTAAGCACTCCATGTGTATGTGTCTGTGTGTGTGTCTGTGTGTGTTGTGGATTACCCTAATATATTATATATTATTAATATATACCCTAATATATATACTACCATATATTTTACCACACATGGTTCTATTATCACTTTTGGTGTAAGAACACCCACATGATGTTGACATCCCTTCTCTTGACTTTAAGAACTTAATGTATTCTATGCTCATAGATCAGGAAATTTCTTTAAGAACTTAATATATTGCTATGCTCATAGATCAGGAAATTTCTCCAGCCTCATCAGAGAAGCCTCTTCTTGGAGTAGATGGCAGTTAACACAGGAATCTCAACTAGTCAACACAATGAGTGCCCAGCCTGAAATAGGATCTACGTATCACAACCCTCCACCCCAAGACTCAGTGATCTTCATGGAAGAAGGAACAGAAAGATTATAAGAGTCAGAGGGGAGGATGGATGACTTCAAGGAAACCGTGTTTTCTACAAAAGACAGGGCAGCTGCACGGATGAGCCTACAGCATTTGTGACAGCACGCACAAACCTACACCAGCTCAAAATCAGCAGACAGAAATCTCAGCAGAGAGAGGGGGGATAGCACGAAATGCAACTGCTAGTTGAGAAGCCATTGGCAACTGATAACTACTGGGAAAGGGAGTCAGTTTTCTTTATAGTATAACCCTGGGTGGGTCAACCGCACTCCAAGGAAGACCCACTCCCAAGAGTAAATAGGCAGCCCAAACTGGAAGTGATGGGCTCAAAACAGGATGGGTAGACGGGTGAGAGTGGGAGACAGTGGATCTGGGGAGAGTTGGAGGTAGACAAATTCAACCAAAATATTTTTGTGACAAATTAAAATACACGCATCAATCAGAAGGCAGAGGCAGGCAGATCTCTGAGAGCTTGTTTACACAGTCCAAGGCAGGCCATCCAAGGCTACAGAATTAAACCTGTCTCAGATGATGATGATGAAGATGATGACAATCAGTTAACACTATTATCACCACGTGTGATGGCTTGCATGCACTTGGCCCAGGGATTGGCACTATTAGAAGGTGTGGCCTTGTTGGAGGAAGTGTATTGTTGTGAGGGTGGGCTTGGAGACCCTCCTCCTAGCTGCTTGGGGATGCTCAGTCTGTTCCTGGCTTCCTTGGGGTAAAGATGTAGAACTCAGCACCTCCTGCACCATGTCTGCCTGGATGCTGCCATGCTCCTGCCTTGATGATACTGGACGGAACCTCTGAACCTGTAAGCCAGCCCCAATTAAATGTTGTCCTTTATAAGACTTGCATTGGTCATGGCGTCTATTCACAGCCACAAGACCCTAACTAAGACACCATGTACAACAGAGCTACTATTGGTCCTACTACTCAGATGAAATCTTTATCCTTAAAAGATTTTCATGAATTAAAAAAAATGTGCAGCCCATTCTAAAGCTGCCTTTGCAATACATATCTGAGGATATCTCTGAGTTAGCACAAGTACTAGCAGTAAAAAAACATTATAAGGACAGCTCGCAGAACAGACTCTGAGTTACAAAGAGAATTTCAACTGAAGCACATGTTTACATAAACTATCTGTAGCCGTATCTTTCCTCTTCCGAAACTGATAAAATTAAAACAAGGCACTAAGTTCAGTACTGTATATGAAACATATTCCTTAATAGACCAATTCTTAAGAAAGCAATCAGAAATTTGACCAAAATGTTGTTGATTTCAACATTGAGCCCTCTCTACTCTCAAAAGTCCATTGCACTGCATTGAAACAGTTTCTGAACTCACCTAGGCATCACTCACAGCTCTACCTTTCACGAAGGTCTTGGTAAAATCACTGCACACCTGGACACTAACAAGTACAGACCCACAGTCTGTAGGAGGTCTCCCCTCACGTGAACTCGGGGGAAGCTTCCTGGCAGGATGGTAGACAGTTAAAGGGCCAGTACAGCACTATCTTCTGCCTTACAGGGGAAGGCATTCCAAATGGTAGTCCCAAGGGGATTTGTCTCTGTATTTCAGATCAACAAAACAAATACTTTGCTATCATCTAACTATTTTTAAAGTAATATCTATAAGGATGAGGGTGAGTAATGGCACAATATCTACAATTACTTTAAAATCTTTCAACAGAGGACTAAAGATAGAGTTCAACAGATAAAGTGCTTTCTGGGTAAGCAAACCTGAATTTTTTGAATCCCCAGAAACAAACAAAGCCAGCTGGAGTAGTGCACCCCTGTAGTCCCACTGGACCTATGGCAAGGCAAGAAGTAGAGAAAGCAAATCCCTGCACACTCGTGGGCCAGCTAGCCTGTCTCAAACAAGGTAAGAGATGAGGATGGATACCATGCAGATACTATAGCATACATAAGCCCACACTCGCCCATAGGTACATCAGACACATAACATCCAAGTCCTTCAACAAAAATATAAATAACAAAGAGCCAGGTAGAGGAGGCCTGTGATCCCACCTTCCAGAGGAGACAGAAAGATGGAGTTCCCGACTATCCTGTGGTAAAATCAAACAACAGCTAAAAGAAGGGAGCCAATCTTAAGCACTGAATCCCCTGGGGGGGGGGGGGGCAGGGCGCTTCTGAACTAGTTCCCCCTCTTGTGAGAGACTAAACATTTTCATAATAAACCATCAGCTCTGAAGGATGAAAGAATACAAATACACTTAGAAAGTTTGTGTATGATCATAGTGGCATTTCAAATTAGAGTTGAGAAGACAGATTACTTAATAAATGGTATCAGGAAAGACGATTAGTCATCTGGGAAGATGAGAGCAGGTCCATCCATCACCTGTAAATCAGAGACAATCCCATGTAACTGATTTAAATGTAAGAAAATGAGAGCATTAGTGTAATAGCAGGAATAAAACCCAGGTGACTGCTGTCATCTAGACCTTAAAAAAAATTTTTTTAAAAAGGAATAAAATAAAAAAATCAACTGTGTAAAAGAACAGTAAGTTTCTTCACAACAAGGGCAATCAAGAGTAACAAGTGTCTTATGCCCAGCTGATGTCCCCAAGAGAATACCTACAAAATACTAATCACCATCCAGTAAAATAATAAAAGGCTATGAATAGGTTACAGAAAAGGAAGTAAAATGATGCTTATGAGAAATGCAAATCAAAAGACACTAACATACCATTCTTCATTCATCAGATTAGTAAAAACCAAAAGGCTCATAATGTTACCACATAATGTTAGCCAGACTCTGGGGAAAATAACAAATTCATATACTGCCGATAGGAACGTAATTAATACACTCTCTACAGAAGGCAACATGTCTATAGTAAAATTATAAATTTATACACATTTAACCCAATTATTATACTTACAGGTATTTACTCCAAAGATCAGCTACATGTGTGCAAAATGACACACACATATTACACCTACATACAAAGACAGAGGAATCACTGAAGCATCACTGGTGGTAGCAACAGACAAGAAATGGGAAGTCTAGAAAGGGCTGGGGTTGGAGAGATGGCTCACTGGTTAAGAGCACTGGCTGTTTTTCCAACAGGTCATGAGTTCAATTCCCAGAACCACAGTGGCTCACAACCATCTGTTATCAGATCCAATGCCCTCTTCTGGTGTGTCAGCCACAGTGTGCCTATATACATAAAATAAATAAGCCTTTTAAAAGGAAGGAAGGAAGGAAGGAAGGAAGGACGGAAGGAAGGAAGGAAGGAAGGAAGGAAGGAAGGAAGGAAGGAAGGAAGGAAGGACAGTCAGATGGACGGACTGGTTAAGACCATGCTTCACTGATATGGTGGAACACAGCACTTAGAACAAACCTCTGAGCCTGCTGGGTATTGAAACCCCGAGCCCTGTGCATGCCAGGCAAGCAAAGAGTCTACCATGATGCTCTCCAGCTCATCTACTCTCTTGCCAAACATTCTTTCTGATGAACTTACACTCTGTAAATTAAATATGTATTCAGAAATCCATTGCCAGCATTAGTTTGATAGTGTAGAATTTAAAAAACTAGGGTCTTTGTTATACACATTATTAATTTTAGTCTAAAACACGTAATGTGTTTGTTCTTGGGTTACAAGGAAAACCTTCTGCATCCAAGTTACCCCAGTAATACAGTTAGCTGCTGAAATACATTTCTCACATGGAAATAATCTTTCTTGTCTGTCTTGTTCTCCCGGGGACTAGTAAGGGAGCACACCCTTCCTCAAACAGCTGTCCAACATGCTAACACATAGGTGCCGATGAGTAAGAAATAACACATGCTTTGTCTATGATTTTTCCTTAATTAAAGCAAAGTGATTGACAGTTCTGAGTAGAGGAAAATTGCTGTGGAGTGGGCAAGAAGGAACTAAAAAAGCCCTTTCTCTAACAAGAAAGCAGGTTAGGAAAGCAAATCAGGTAAGCAAAGGACAGCAGTGGCAGAGCAAGCCTAGAAGACCTTCAGAAACCTAAGAAGAGCAGAAGTCACTAATGGCAACACGCAGTCATCCTGGCACACAGACGATATTGTGGGACTGGAGTGATGGTTCAGTGGGTAAAGCACGAACCACTGTTACAAGAGGCCTGACTTCCAGTTTCAGCACCCACATCTGGCAGGTCACAAACACCTGTAACTCCAGCTTCAGGGCCTCCACAGGCGTGCGCACACACACACATATATATACATACATAAATACACACACATATACATACATACATAAACACACACATATACATACATACATTAACACACACATATACATACATACATACACACACATATACACACACATACACACACACACACACACACACACATGGGCATGCACAATGGGGGCAAGATAAATAATATTAGAAAATGCTAAAATATGTAGAGTCTTCATTAAATGCCTGCAACACAGATTTTTTTTTTTTAAGGCATAACTAATGTGTGTGGAGTAGTAAGCAAGCACACAAGAGTTAACTGCTACCAGTTAGATTCTGGCACACCATAGCCAAGCGAATTCCAGAACACACAATGGAAGATGTAAAGAAAGGGTAAAGAGAGAGAGAGGCTTAGAGTGCCAAGCCAACAGAAATCAGAAATCCATAAATAAAACATTGATATGAGGGCTGGAAGATCAGTGCTTAAAGCTTTTACCAGTGCTCAGAATGGAAAGACAAGTATGCTCAGAGGAAGCTGACTGGTGAGACCTGCCTAACCAGGAAGCCCTGGACCCGAATTAGAGATCCTGCTTCAGTATGTAGGTAGAGAGTAATCAAAGAAGACACCTAATGTCAGCCTCAGAGCCCAGCACATACATGTTTATTCACATCCATATATGCACATTTAAAACATGTGAGCCATCTCTCCAGGCCCCATTATGACATCTTCATGCAGATGCTTCACCCCTTGATCCTTTCTTACCCTCCCTTGGAACCTGCTAGTCCTCTCCCTTTTCCCACACAGTGTCTCTTCTAATCCCTGTGTTACATAAATTTATCTAAGTCTGAATTATTTAATATGATGATCCCAATTCTGAAAATGATGTCTGACAATCATAGTGTTTATTTTATTTTCATAATATTGTCCCAAATCTATACACATACACAAAAGAAAAGATGCCTTTGAGACATCATTCTTGTAAAGGTTTGGCCTAGCCACAAAAAGTCCTTTGCCAGCTCTTGATATGACAGATGTGACCAGAACACCAATAGTTTGATAGCACTAGATAAAAAGTATATCATACAAACCTTTCTTAATAACTTAATTATGATATTTACTCTTACAACGCGCTGTTCTTGCTGAGTGTAGATGAAGACTAGACAAGCATCCTCATGTTTTTTCCTGATCTGGTTTCCCAAGGCAGCCCCAGGTCCAATTGTTTGACTAGACCGGTTGTAAAGTGCTTGACTGCAGGCAACCTCAGACATACTCTCACCTAGCCAGAGCTCACAAACAAAAGGATAATTGGCTTCCTCTCTACTGGTCTCAGCCCTAGTTTTAACAGATGGTGCCATTAACTGAGGAAGGTTTGGTACTGAATAAAACTAATGACAAACCATATGTCAGTAACAAAACAGTGCTCTTGTCAAGGATACAACACACGAGATTTCATTTATGTGTCTGGTTTCGGGATGGGGACACAACAGGATAGTGCAGTTACATAAGCTGGAAGTAACCAGAACAAAGCCTGGAATGCCTGAAAAGCAGAGACAGATCCTCAGCTCCTTTCCAGTTTCCTAAAGGTCCAAGGCACACATGCTAACTTCATCCTTACAGCCCAGGGGGGCCCATCTCCATTACTTCATGATCTGTCTGCACCTTGACTACAAGCCTCAGACATTACTTAAAGTAATGATACAGCTTGTAAGACAGACACTCAATTTCTTTCTTCAGCACAGTTCTGTCTGTCCAAATGATGGTACTTTAGCAACTATGCACACATTCATTCTTTGAGGAACAACAAAATATACTAAGATTTAAAGTACCCCGAGTTATTTCTCGATCAAACACTATCTCAGAAGCTGGGGCATGGTGGTACAGGTCTACAATTCCATCAATAAGAGACAGAAATTAGAGTCACGGGCTGGATCCATGCTAAAACTCTCTCAAAGTAAAAGCTAATTCAGTAAACCATTGGAAAATAATTCAAGCAGACATTAGATGTATCCAACTTGACCTTATTATAACAAAACTGGACAAAAAACGTGCAAAAGGAATGTAGCCGGCTTTATCATAAGAAGCTCACTTCCACAGGGCTACACTTCAGGCCAGATGGTGGTGTCTGATGTTAACAACGGAACTCCCAGTGCCACTTTATGGCATAAAAATCTACTGTAACCTACACATCATTTAACCAGACAGCATAGTCAACTGATAAAATACGCATTTAAGAGAATGAAACAACCTTAGTTAGAAATGTGTGGCCATTTCAACAAAGTCAGTACAGGCATTTGAACAGAATCTCTTCAGGCAGAACAAGGGGAATGGGAAGCCGAGTCTAGAAGGCACACAGCCTACAACCCCACTAACCTCAGAGCTGATGTAAGAACAGTTTCCACCTCGCCGTCTGTCGCCTCATTCAAGGACAAAAATCTTACCCTTGACTTCCAGGAGAGGCAACCATGTGTGTGAGGACACTGGGAATGTGTGTCCAGGAGCCAAAGTCCCAGGTCTAATACCTGCCCACTACCCGAAGTCAATGAACAGTCTGGGAGTCTCCATTTTTTGAAATGAGATCACCATCATTCAACTAGCAGCATTTGTCAGAAGGCCGAGATGAGATGACGCATGTAAAGCCCATGGCATCTGTCAGGCAAAAGACATCCCAATAAATAAATCCCAAATTCCTAAGGCTCATAGGAAACCAGGACAGCATCAAAACCTCATTGTCAAGCATGGAGTTATACAATTTTTACCCTGAATCTAACTGAACTTCGTGACGCATCTCTTAAGCTTAGTTTTCTTTCCAATTCATAAACAGCCTCTCACCAGCATCTGAGAAACAACATGTTCAGCCTGATAAATTTTCCAACAACCACTGAGAAGATCTCCAATCAATACGCAACAAACACAGAAATATATCCTGAAGACAAGACCTGAGGAACAAGGGGCTTCAAACACAGCTTTGGAGTCTGCATTTCTCTCAGCCTATCCTATTTACAAATGATTCTCTGGAGCTCAGAGTCTAGCCCCAGACTTCCCTCTGACCTTGAACCTCTCCAGGCTCAGCTCCTCTCGTTCCACAGACCTGCACATGGCTGGATCCCACCTGTTTTCCCCTTCCTTGTATTCTACTATTTATAAGAGAAATCTGCAGAGACAAGTCTTCCATAAAAACATAATTAAGAAATGGTTCTAAATAATGAAAAGCAGGTTCCCATTATGCAAAAATGTTTCAACTTTCTTAGTAAATATCTTTTCTATGTTTGATCTTAGCCTATTCAGGGTTGCCTAAATATATGATCTCAGATGATTCATTAAAATAACAGCATTAAAAAAAAGAAACAGGCAAAAAATATACAAGAGTGCTTTCAGACCCTGAAGCTGACGGGGTGAAGGACAGTGAGCCCCTGAGAAACAGAAGACAACGGTGAATGATTTCCATGAGGCCCACGCCTGGCTTTTTCCACACTGAGCTGCAGTGAGGATACTGAAAAGAAAAGGTTAGTAGACCGAAGGTTTGCAGTACAAGCTTGGGGTCCAGAATTGGGGTCCCCAGACCATGACCCTCTCTGTAATCCCAAAGCTAGAGAAACAAAGATGGGGGATCCTGAGGGTAAGCTGACTACACTAGCTACATTGGCACACTTATGATTCAGTGAGGCTCTCACACACACACACACACACACACACACACACACACACACACACACACACTGCCTCAGTAAACAAAGAACAAAATTAAGGAGCACACCTAACATCAACTCCACAGCACACTGAGACACACAAACAGAAAAAATGGAGGTGATAGCGCAGAGCTCACATGGGGCACCTGCTCTTTCAGCCACGCAGGAAACTTGATGAATCGTGGCCCACTGGGTAGTACACAAAGGACCTGACTTCAGTCCAAGGGACTAATCAGTCCTAACTAAACAAAACCCTATTCCACGCAAGAGAACCAAATGCTTCTAAACAACTACAGCCCAGATCAGAACTCAAGAATATGCATAAAAGATACAAAAATACCTACTAGAAAAAAGTTACATTGGTTTGACTCTAACATGAGTGACAGAATAAGGGAAATGTTATCTCAAAATACAGAGAAAAATCAGAAAACAGGTGACCTAGTAATGACGACAATGTTCTAATTCAGACAATAACAACAGTATATTGTTATAACTGTGTTAAATAAATTCAAATTTTAAGTGGAGCCTTCTAAGATGTTCAAGAGAGTGGAAGCCAACCCCAGCTGAGGCTCTAGAGATGAAACTGAGTTGTTCTGCTTCTTCGGCTGGCAGAGAGAACTTTATTCTTGAAAGTTGTGAGCTGGTCCTTTCTTGACTGATCAATTTTTCTGTTAACCTTTAAGACTGGGGATGGAAAGGCTAAGAAGTGCCCAGAGGATCCCATGCCTAGATGTCACCTCCCTGGCACCACTGTGGAACAGAAACTCAATCCTCCCAGATCAGCACTCAGGATCATTCATTCCTATAAGGCTACTGTGGGTCATTGCTGACTCACTGAGGTGAGAACCCAACCAGCCAAGGAACGGTCTCATCGTTTGATGCAATGGAACTACTGTTCTCTCCATGGAGACAGTCGCCGTTTCGGAACCATGACCTCGCAGAGAGCAGAGAGGTCAATGCTGACATGGCACAAAGTGAAAGTTGTGCCCAATGGGTCTGAAACTCAGACTCATCAGTGTGAAAAGTATCAGACATAAACAAGTTAAGGAGAGGAAAGGTTATTTGTACTCACAGCCTCAGGGCCCTCACTCAGCCCATGGTCACATGGACCACGTTTCTGTGACTGCAATGAGGCAGTGCAACACAATGGTCAGAGTGCACAGGAGGCTGTGCTCTCATACTGGCCAGGAAACAGAAAAATATAAAAGCAGAGAGCAGGGTGGACAAGATACAGCCCTGAAGATATGTCCCCAGGTCTACTTCCTTGGGTAGGCCCCACCTCCTACTTTCTAGAACCTCCCAAATTAGTGTCGCATGAGTAGGAACCAAGCCTTCAGTACAAGAGCCATGAGGGAAGGGCATATACAAATCACAACGTGGATCACTAGGTAAAATAGTAAGCAGCTCTAATTTTTACCCCGATTTCCAAGGCCACGGGTATGATTACTAGAGAGACGACAACACGTGCAATGGTCTTTGATCCACAGAGCACACTGCATCCTGGGAAGAAGCAAGAACATCCTTTCATGGTACTATCTCTCAACTAGCATTATGCAGTGGCCAGAAGGGATACAATCCAGAGTGCCCTACGAGTAGACAAGGATTTCTGAATCCACAGATAATGGTGCTGACAGAAGGATTCTAGGGAGAGGAGAAAAAGCCATATGCAGAATAGATGACTATTCTAGTAATGATGTATTTCTCCTTCCCGGTGATGGAAAAGGTCCAATATAATTTAACCACCAACAGATGGCTGGCTGCTTCCCTCAGAGAATGGTGTCACACCAGGGACTCAAAGATGGGACGCTACAGTTGGCAGAGTAGTAACATCTCAACAGTAACATCAGCCAGGTCGGCCTTATTACAACACTAACAATGGTCCTTATTGTTGAACCCATGAATAGCTTTTCCCACTGCCAACACAGCCATTTATTTGTGGGCCCGCTGCTCAAGCCCTAATATGGAGAGGAAGAGGACTGGACTGACATGGTCACAGCGTGTTGCAGCCCTTCTCCCTCCTCACACCTTTCCTTCATATTCACTTGCCACCAGTCCAGATCATACAGAAAAGCACTAGTAAATGTGCACTCGTCACTATAGACTCTGCTCTATCCAATCTTCTCTCGCTCTGTAATAATAGGTGACCACTTATACTGCCCCAACTTCTGCCAAGTGGAGGAATTTTTTTTCACACTGTCCTGCATGGTCAGTCTTGTGAGGAACTTTGGTGCTGTGATGTCTAATTCTGAGTACAAGAGAAATCATTCAGACCCATTTGTAAGCCAACTCAAGCTCTATTCTTCAGTCAACTGTCATGGCAACAACTCAAGAAGCCATGAGCAGAAGAAAAGCAGAATAAAGAAGGATAGCAGCGGCACTAAACGGTCTGACTCACTCCTTAAAACTGACATCCAGACCTGGTCAAGCTTGGTTTCCTATAGACCTTTCCCTCTGACAATAGACTGCTACTATGCATAGCTAAATGGGTTAGAAACCACCCAGCTCATGACAGGACACAAAGATAACTTGGCTCATCTGTTATGTCTCTCAAGGCAACCAGCAGACCAAGAGTTCTCCTGTTAACTCTCTTACTGACCAGAAACAAGTAACCAGAAAAAGATGACAATGGGTAACTTTTTTTTAAAAAACCTGAGCACAAGCTTTAGCCACAATGTCCCCCAGGTCTCCAAACTCAGTGGGAACAAATTGAATGTCCCTCCCAATATATGCTCTTCTCTGAAACATAGTTTCCATGGAAATCATGGCAGTGAGTTCTCATCCTTGCATTCAAGAGCTGGGAGTCACCGTCTTCTTTAGATCAGACAGCACATGGATAGTGTGGCTAAAAGAAATCACCACAGACACGGAGGTGGATGAAGAGACTACAGCAAGCACCTCAGAGTTCTAAAAACAACCCATGCAACTTTAACACCAAAAAATAATGCAACAGATGAGCTCCACCTCTATCACTGTAGAAGCTCTAAAGAAGTACGCAAAAGGAAGGACATGGGAAATAAAAGTGGGCAAGCAAAATCCAGGGTGACCTGTTTGCTGCCATCATCCTTAAGATACAACCAGAAATCAGGGTTACCTGTTCCAGACATCAAGTTGAAATACACTCAAAAGTCAGGGTGACCCATTCCCTGTCATCAATCCTTGAGACTCCAAACTAGAGTCGCTCTGTACCCTACCATCACTTCTCAAAATACATATAAGTTGGGTGATTTATTCAGTGTCTTTCAGTCTTCAGATATAATCATAATTTGTTTTTTGATTTGTGTGTGTGTATGTGTGTCCATGCATGTGCATACATGCACACCTGTGTCCGTTATGCTATTGGGATAAATGTCTTGCTATGTAGCCGAGACTAACCTCAAACTCCTGGTCCTCCTGCACCAGGTTCCTAAGTGCTAAAACTTATGCCAGACAGGTGTATCTGCAGTCTCAATGCTACTGAGGCAGGAATCAGACCCACAGAGCAAGATGGCTACCTTAGAGAGGCTGGATTGGTGATTCTAGGTTAAATCAGAGACCCTGCCTTGGTAAGCAAAGTGAGGGAGATGCAGCACATCAACTTCTAGCCTCTCAACATGTATATATACACACCTACATTAATACACAGGGAAGTACACAGACACATGCCCCAAAAAAAGAAGTCTTAGAAGCAAAAATAAGAGTATATTAATTGGATTTCAAATGATAATGGAAAAGAAAATTTTAAAAACAGTAACCCAGTTGGAGATTTAACTCAGTGATAAGACTGCTGATCCAGCAAGCGCAAAAGCCTAGGTTCTGTCCTCAGCCAAGGGGAGCCAGGGAGAACACAATATAAAAACAACATTTTTTTCAAGCTAAAGTCTAGAAGTCACTGATTAGTAGCTAAAAAGGGGCTTTGGATTTGTTCCTTGTCCCTTTCTGTGCTGATGGATCCAAGTAGGCAGTAGGAGACATGGTAGGAGTTCAAACACGCTCACACACTAGGCGGAGAAGTGTTTTAGCAAATTACTTCAGCCCCTTTTAAGACTCACATTTGTATGTATAAAATAGTATCATAATGCTATCTACTGCACAGATCTCTTTGGAAGACTGCATGCAGGTACATGTAAAACCACGCAAAGTGCTTCTTCCACAGCAGTCCTCCGTGTTATACAAGCTACTACCACTAACGCCCATCAGCAGCCCTGGTCTTCAGCAGACTTAGGAAATCAACTTTTCCATTAGGTATTCCTACTGCTTTTTCAATCATGTTTAACCATCTGGCAACCCAATAACAATTATGTATAAGTAATAAACATGGCAAAGAATAATATGGTGAGAGGCACTGGCTAAGCAAATAGGAGCTGGCTTTCAGGCTGCCAGTAACTCATTCACTGGCTGGCACAGGCCTCTTATATATTTGAGCCTCCATTTGCTGAGCTGTAAAACGAGTTTGAGTTAAGTGCTATCAAGACTTCTTTCCTTCATTACAATCTACAATGCAATAAGCATATCTTAGACTTTTAAGTTTTAAGCCTATTTGTATGTGGGCCTCCCAGATTTCTGTTTGTATCATCCACATCTAAACCAGACACCAGCTCACTTCCCAAGGATAAGGGCTGGAGAGATGGCTCAGCCCATGAGAGCACTGACTGCTCTTCCTGAGGACCTGGGTTCAGTTCTTATTGCCCACATATTGGCTAAAGACCATCTGTCACTCCAGTTTCAGAGGACCTAAAACCTCTCACACATGTGGTACACAGACATACATAAAGGCAAAAAACCCATCAATAAAATCTCAAAATTTCGAGATAGGTGGCTCAGTGGGTTGAGGTACTTGCTGTGAAACCTGACTATCTGAGTTTAAAACCAAAGACCGACATGGTAGAAGGAGAAAATAAGACTCCACGAGCATTTTCTGACTTTTATGTGCATAAGCACATGTGCAAGTACCCACAGATTCACACACACCACACATACATGCACACACATACACACTCACACACACCACACACACATGCACATACACACACACAGAATAAATAAATAATAAGCAAATCCAATTCAAAATTGCAAAAAAAACAAACAAACAACAGGGTCTCTCACTATCTAGCCCTTGGTGGCCTGGAACTCACTATGTAAACTAGGCTGTCCTCAAACTCACAGGCGCTACCTGCTTCTACTTACTGACTAAAGGAATATGTAACCATGCCTAGCACTTAAGCACCAGTTTTGAAATAAAAATGTCCCCCTCAAACTCAAACTAATTTACCTACAAGAAAACAACAAGAATCGTTATGGTCTTCACTAGACGGACCACACACAGTGCTACTCACAACTGATCAATGGCATTGGATTAACCCACATTAACTCAAAATTAAACAAGCTGACACCATTTGCATTTAATTATGTGTCTCTGCTCCTTCTCAGAGGTACTGAGGCTTTTATGATCATTTCCCCAGCATTCATCAATAACACCGATTTTCTCAGTAATCTGACCTAAGTACAGGCCGCAGGGAAAGCAAGACAGGAAGAACTTACCAATGCCATAGAAAGGAAAACTGCTAGTCCCCTCGGGGATTTGTGATCAATCTAGCTAAAACAGGAATGTTTGCCATTCGGTACACAGAACTTGAGAATGAAAACATGCTAGGTTTTATACAGGTGTGAGGCATGTAATGTACATTCTAATCTAATAGCATTCAGAAAATGACCGTTATGAATCTGATACAAGCTTAAGTATATTAGTGGTGTTTGCTAGCAAGAACTAAAAAATGAATACTGTTTCAGAATAAAAAATAAATAAATAAATGTTGTAAGTTGGAAGGAGGACATGCTGCAGGGAATATGAAAGAAAAATGGCTGAGTAGATAAGGTCATTCCTCAAAAAAAAAAAAAAAAACCCACATAAATGAAGCTCTCCAGAATAAAGAAAATTTATAGTTTAAAAAGGATATTATTAAAGAATAACTAATTTCATATATTATTGATATGTGTAGACTAGATAGACAGATAGATAGATAGATGATAGACAGATGGATTATGGATGAGATAGATAGGTAGATAAATAAATGGATTATGGATGACAGATAGTGAGGGTAGAGATATGCATATGTCCATTCTGTTTCTGACCATCATCAGATTCATTTGCAATAATCAAAACATTATATATGAAAGTAAATACAGAATCTTAGGTATTGATTACCATCATACTTAACGTCATCATCATTCCAAAAGACAAAGATAGAGACCTTTACACACACACACACACACACACACACACACACACACACACACACGAAACAGATTTTAGAAACTAAGGGTCAGCACTGCAAAAAAAAAAAAAAAGGTATTTCATTTAGGGTCCCAGGAACAATGGTGACTTCAATGACACTCACAGACTCAAACCCCTCAGTGACCTGAAATGCCTACTAGCATTTACAGTAGATTTAACAACAGATGGCAAAAGGTAAAATACAAGATGTGAGCTCTCTCTGCCTTTGCAAATCCAAGGCCATCTTTGCTCTAAAAAGTAATCAGCCTTGGTCAATAACCAGAAACCCCATCTGAAAAAAGGAGATTTCTATCAGCTCCTGTCCCAGGAGACACACGAATGAATATGCTCACATGATTTTAGTATTAAAAAAAAGGAAAGAAAAAGAAAAATCATATATATCCAAATGCAAACTACTACAAAAAGAACCACGGTGGGGAGGGAAGTCACTGATCATGCCAAACATAAAACCTCCAGGAAAGTAAGAGTCAACATTAAGTGCATTAAAATCAGTACATGATTTTTCGTAATTACAAAGCAAATCACAAGCCTTCTAAACTGAGCCGACGACCGTGAAGAGACCCATGTGCTGAGTATGTCACACTGCCTGAATGTCACACTGCTCTCCCTTTTCCAGGAAGGGAAGGGAAGCTGTCAGACATCTTCCTGATAGCCTAATAGGATACCACAGCTAATTTCTGGAAAAGATGATCAGTCAGGCAAATGTGTTAGATTAGCCTTTTATGTGGCAGTCAATCATAGCAGCACTCACTACAGAAGGAGTTAACATTTTGCTCACTATACCTTAAGCTATCAAGGAGACCAATTTTATGCAAATCTTCATCAACTGTAAATGGGGCTGGGTTAATAATCATGGGTCTAAATTCCACATGCAAATTAGATTTAAACACCTAAGACACAGTTATCCTAAGAACACTGCCTGTCACAGAACCTTTTTATTTGGTATATAATGTAATCTTTCATATCCATAGCATTTGAGGTCTTAACACCACACAAAGCTAAATGAGCCAAATCAGATGCAAATTTTAACAAAACTCGTTTGAGAAACACAAAGAAATAATCCAGGTGGCAGTGTTTGTGTAAAGCACCCAGTGTTTGCATGAGTGAGTTTGCATAGAATGGGTCAAACAGAAACAGATACAGAAAGGGCGGTCTGTCTTCCCCAGGAACTTACAGTTCTCAAGATGAAGCTAACAATATATATCCCAGCTGAAATCCACTGGGAGTGTCTGACAGGGGAAGAAATATAAACATATGAAAGCATGTCCAAGTAGAAAATTACTAGGGCCTGGTCTAAGTAATGTTAGTTTTACTATCAAGCACCTATTGTCTTTAGAATTATGCATTTATAAGTGGAATAAATGGTAGAAAATCTGAAATATGTTTGCACTGGGCAGCATTTGTATAACTGGAGGAATACATTTCTATGTGAGAGGATGTGCAAGCTAAGCAAACAAGAGATTTAGACAGAAACAACAGTTTGGCATGTAAATCTTTTCACATTTTGAGCATTTTAACTCGTGATGCCAACTACCTCAAATACTGAATCAACAAGAATGTAAATGAAATGATAAGATGATATGGCCACACAGCTCAATAGCAGAAAGGACTTGCATTAGCCACAGAAACCAAAGGAGGAACTCCATCATTGTCACCCACCTCAATTCAATTTGCCACATCAAAAGGCATTAAAGATCTTATGTAATTATAACTTTAAAATAAAAACCTCCATTAGGGCCTTTGTTATACACAAAGCCTCCAGAGAACAAAAGTAGAACTACCTAAATCTGTGAAAAGTAAGTGTTCCCTTCATTTTCCAGAAGCAGAAGTCTTAAAGCAGAGAGCAAATGTATTGTAATTACTTCATTCTCAGTGCTAACAAAAACTAATTAATTATTAAAGTTGATAAAATTAACTATTTGAAATGTTCCATTGGATTCTAGTTTTATTAGGTATACATGTATATTCTAATAAGCATAACAGACATTTCTCAGAAGGCCACCACTTGTAAATTTAAAATGTGCTAATGACAGGGGTCATGGAATTAGTGAGTGATTTTAGTTCCATGTGTCAGACACATAGCACATGTCACATTTAATGTAAATGTTGGAACATATTTTCTAGTCAAAAATGGCAGTAACCTAGCTTTTGGTCAGCAGTATATTAGCCTTGAGAACAAAACTAAGCAGGCTGAGGTTTCCATTTAAAAACAACTTTGCCTTCTGGGAAAAAAAGAAAATTAGCATGTGACATTAAGAAAAGCTATTTTGGATGGCTACAGCTTTTCCTTTATTCCAAACTGCTTTTGAGTGCTTTCTGCAACTCTTCCCATACATAAGAATTTAAAGAGATGCCGTTTCCTACTTCTTTTCTGAAATTCTCCACTCCAATCCCTCACAGCTATGTGTGACTGCAGACTATCACATTAAAATAAGAGAGCAGCTCAAGAAAGAAGCCCTAAGTGTCTGCCCTGTCACTCCCAGTCCAGTAATAACAACACCACACAATATTAATATGCATGATACAATGGCAAACGTATCTTAGTGGTTCTGACTGACAGTATCTAGCCTAAATAGTCACAATCTGCAACTCTAATAAACAAAAGCAAAGAAATCTTCTCAAGCATGACTCTGGATACCTATGGAACCCAAAATCCAGTAATATTTTCACAGAGCTACCTAAATTTAAAAAAGAAAAAAAGAAACAAGAAACTCTCCATTCTGTAGTCAAATTTTGATATTGCCTACAGCAAGATCTTATGATTCACATAAAAGCCCAGAGGAAAGTGAACAGTGTCCCTAAACATGTAGTTTTACACAATGTTTTCTTTGGCATGGTACACTCTCTCAACTCATAGGTATTTCACATTACCCTATAATAATCTTTTCTATACTAAAAGAAAAAGGAAAAAAAAACCTATCGTTACCAGATTTCAATTTTTTCCTCTCATAAAGCCAAACTTAAATATAGAACCCTAAAGAGTAAAATGGGTAACTGCAAATTTAGAGTGGAGACATATTGATTTATTAATCACAGACATAAGAGCACATTCTTAAGGCCATGACTGTGACAACAGCAAAAATGGAAGGCGGAGAGGGGGCTCAACAGCTAAGAGCACTTAATGCTCTTTCAGAGAACCCAGGTCCAGTACCCAGCACCACCAGGAGCTTCACAAGAGCCTGTAACTCCAGCTCCAGGGCATCTGGTGCCCTCTCCTGGTCTCCACAGACACTACATATATTTGCTACAATACATACATACATACATACATACATACATACATACATACATACATACACACACACACACATACATACATACACACATATATATGTCTCTGTATGTATCTATGTATCTATACACACATGCACATATATAAATAGACACACACATGTATGCACTCAGGTGCATACACATAAAATTTAAAAGTCCTTCTATAAAACAGAAATAATGTACAAAACAGATTAGATACTCTAAAAGGTGGCCTCTGACACAACTTAGAAGCAGAATTAGAAAACAATAAGAAAAGTTCAAAGTATAATTTCACTAATTTTCCCTCTGAACCTTTGAAAGATTGCCAAATAGACTTAAGCAAAAAGGAAGGGGAAAACTTTAATAAAAAAAAAAAAAAAGTGTAGCTCATCCTCGCTGCAAGCTGAAGTGCTGGAGGGAAACACTGAAATGCTCGACAACTTCAAAGAGAGTCTATAATCGAAGATGCCGCACTCTTGCCTGTCTCGTCTCAGAGATTAAAGAAGATTTTTAAAGCTGTTCCATGGACACAGAGATCAAACATTTATAAATGTTTATCATTTTACAAGTCCTAAATTCAAAGGTGGGCTCAAAGAAATAAGAGTAACAAAGGCAGCATGGAGAAAAGACGAGCTATTGGGCGAGGCAGGAGCGCAGAAGGCAGCTTTGAAGAACATACTTTTGGGGATACAAGGAAAGAAAATTCTTTCTGAAAATCTCATTGCAAGAAGACCACAGTGAAGCACAATGAAATGCTATGGAAGTGACAGCAGGACAGGCTGAAGCACCATCTACTCACCTTTAAGGGACATTAAAGTCGCTACAGCAACCTTCTATGGCAGACCAAGATCACATATCAACTTCTTCAGGTCATCCCTTTTTGAACAAAAAGCTCAATCCATTCTTTATATTTACGTTTTACTGCTATGTATGTGCATGTGGTGGTGGGAGTGCTCTGTGTGTACAGGAACCTGATGAGGCCAAAAGAGTCAGATGCTCTTGCGTTACAGGCAGAGGGGAGCTGCCTGACTTCGGTGCCCTATGGAAAAACAGCAAGTACTTTTAACCAATGAGCCATTTCTCCAGCCCCAAGAATGCACACTTTCAGTGTCTGAAAGCTTATGAACAACTAATGAATATTATTATCTCAGTAAACTTTGCACAAATTTCCCTTCCTGTCACAAGAAAGAAGTATGCAGATGAAAAGAAAGCTGGGTCCCTATGACAACAGTTAGAGCCAATCAGCTGCTGAGAATCAGACACACACAACATGAGCTGATGATGAGATCACTCTGGCACAGTTCTCTTACTCATGTCTCTTAAGGGGTATCTTCTAAATCACCACTTAATATGCTGATAAAACTAAAGCTAGGGCTGGAGAGATGGCACTGCAGTTAAAAGGACTTTCTCTAGCAAAGGACCCAAGTTCAATTCCCAGCACCCACACAACAGCTCACAGCTATAGGCGACTCCAGTTCTTGGAGGTCTGATACACTCTTCTAGCCTTGGTAGCACCATGCACGCATGTGATACATAGATATACATACAAGCAAACCACCCGCACATAAAATAAAAATACTTTTTAATTAAGAAAAATAAACCTACCCTCATTATTTCCAATAGTGGGTATCACTACACTATGTCATCCTATCAATCAGCAGACATTCCTAAAAACAATTCTTCCCCGCCCCCACCCCAGAGGTCATGGAGTTGGAATAAAACTCAAGGTTTTGTTCACGCTGGGCAAGCAATCCCCCCACTACAACCGTTTATCTGCAAAATCACCAGGTCAAACATAGCTGTCTTCCATAGAAGCACTCGTCTATTCATTTTGTTGCCTAAACATCAGCATTATCTGAATAAGGATAAAGCAAGCATCTAACTAAATGAGGTAATTCTAGTTTCCCACTGAAATTAGACACATCTGCCTCCATTCTTGAAGGCTTATGTTGTTTGGAGGCACCACTGCTTCCACGAAGGCATCACTGTCTGGGTACAGGTATTGTCTATATGGAGCTGTGCTGGCTGGTTTTATGCCAACTTGACATGAGCTAGAGCCATGTGAAAACAGCAAACCTCTATTGAGAAAATGTCCCCATGTTCTTAACTAGTGATTACTGGGGAAGGACTCAGCCCATTGTGGGTGGTGCCATCCCTGGGCAGGTTGTCCTGCTTTGTAAGAAAGCAGGCTGGGCAAGCTATGATAAACAGTCAGTGAGCAGCATCCCTCCGTGGACTCTTCACCAGCTCCTGCCTCCAGGTCCCTGCCCTGTTTGAGATCCTGTCCAATCTTCCCTCAGTGATGGACTATGAATGTAGATACATAAGCCAAAAGAACCCTTTCCTCCCCAACTTGCTATTGGTTATGGTGTTTCATCATACGACAGTAACCCAAATAAGATAGATGGTATCATTGTGTATGGAGATGTCACTGTTTATATGGTGGTATCATTGATTGCAATGGAGGTATTATTGTTTTATTAAGGTATCACTGTATGGTGTTCTCTTTGCATGAAGGTATCACAAGATCATATGGAGTTATCAGTTTTCGTATGGAGTCAGCACTGTCTGCATGGAGGTATTACTGTTTGCATGAAGATTCCACAAGTCCTAACATAGAAGTTACTGCTGATTCTTCCATAATTCTTTAATATAGTTTATGTGCATGTGAGTACATGGTTAAAAGTACCTGCACCTATACATGCACACATGTAGGCCAGGGCCTGAGTTTCTATCCATTTCCACCTTATCTCTGAGTCAGTGTCTCTCTCACACTCTACCCTGCTGCTTCATCCAGACTGGCTGACAAGCAAGCTCTCAGGAACCTCCTGTCTGTCACACTGATGCACTAGGATTGCAAACATATTTATACATATATATATATATGTATATATATAACATATAACAAATATATAATTATAACATATTACAAAATATAATATATAATATATAATCAGTGTTTACATAGGTTCTGAGGCTCTAAACACCTCAGGCCATCATGCTTGTGAAGAAGTACATTACCCACTAAGCCATCTCCCCAGTCCTCCTCCATTATTCGACAGACAGTTTTTATTCATTGGCCAACAGCAGATCACCTTGGTTGACAGTTCTACTCATTGATAAATACTTACCAAATGACTACTATAGGCTCCTGACCATTCTTACACAGCAGTATCACCAGACAAAGAAGAAAAGAAAACAGCAAATCAAGACATGACTCATGAGGTGATGATTATCATTCCAAAGAAATAAAGAAAATTAGAGATGAAGGCCTGTTGTACACGACTCAAGGAAGACCTCACTGATGAAATGACATGTGAGCAAAAATGTGACATGAGGGAACAAAATGGGGAAGAAGAACATTCCAGACACAAGAGATTAATAACTTCAAGTGCATGTTTGGTATGTTCAAAGAGAAGTAAGAAGTCAAGGTGTGGTCTTTTATATGAAATGTTTACCACTGTCTCAGGCATGAATACTTGGTCCACAGTTGGTGGCACTGTTTGGGTAAATTTAGGAGGTGTGGCATTGCTAGAGGATGCATGTCACTGGAGAAGTGGCTTTGAAAATTTAAAGATTCTGGCTATTTCTAGTTCACTCTCTGCTTTGTGCTTGTGGTTCAGACCTGATCTCTCAGCCTCCTGACTGCTATCACACCTTCATACCACTCTCACGGGCTCTAACCCTCTGGAACTACAAACCCAAACAAAACCCTTTCTTCTATGGGACGCTTTGACAATGGTGTTTAATCACAGCAATAGAAAAGTAACTAACACACAAGGTGACTGTGGGATTAGAGACAAAATAGAGGACATAACAAAACTCTGCCCTTCACTCATGTGGCTATCTCCATTTGAACTTTTAAAAAGTATAATTTACAATTCAATCCCTTGGACACACCAGGAATTAGGTCATGCAAGGTTAGAGGCTACTCTATCTATGTATACAAAAAAAAAAAAAAATCTGACTTCGATTCTCTATCCTCTACTCTGGGCTAGGGCTCTAACCCACGATCTCACGTGGCTAAATGTGCAGTGTATCACAAGCCACATCTCTAACCTGAGTATCTCAAAACATTTCCTGATGGGGACATAGAAAACAGTTGTAGAGGGAAAGCAGGAGTAGAATCCAGCTACTGTTCAGAAGAGGAGGTGGGAAGGTAGGTTAAGTGAAGAAAAAAGAAAAAGGTCAGAGTCTGTATCCGTATCTTAGCGTGCGCAAAGCAGGATGTTTGAACAGATGTAATGTGACACGAAAACAAGAGTATTTCTTCTTGACTCCAATTCTTTTGGCCCTAGCAACTGGAAGGGCCCACGTTCCTCTAAATAAGACTGAAAGACTGGAGAAGCAGCCTCTGGGAGAGTTGAAGAATTCTGGGCAGGGTAAATCAGCATTCCTTGGCATTCAAGTGATAAACAAGAGGGAGAGTCCAGAGAGCAAAGGAAATACACCACTGGGAGGCATCCATATAGGGAGGAAACTCAAAAGCTGGGAGGACATAAAACTGAATGAAAAGTACTTGAGTACACACAGGAGCCTTGGAGATAGCATCAACAGTCAAGAACATTTCATGGAGGAACAGCCCATGAATAATAGAGAGCCATAGCCAGGGGGTACTATGCTCAGGACAGGAGATAACCACCCCTGAAGAAAAGAGGCCAACTCCAGTAAATCCTGACAAAGGAAGACAGAAGCGCTGAGGAATGACAGTTGCACTTGGCCATGAAGAAGTCACTGGTGAATTTGATAAAGAGGGCCTGACTCTCAAAACAGCAGGAGAAACAACAGATATCAACAGACTCTGAGAAGGAGTTTTGCTATTGGAAGAAAAACCTAGAATCATTAGAGAAAACAGGAAAGAACAGCAAAAGGGAAAGTGGCCAATGTTGGAAGCCAGGAGGTAAGGGCATTGGACAGAGGTGGGCCTCACACAGCAGCTCAGCTGACCTATTAAGAAGTGTGACAAAGGGACCACAGAGCCCTTGCATGAAGGACCCTCATTCAGACCTGCAGATTTGCTGCAGGAAAGTATAGACACTGCTCCTGACGGCTCTAAACAACAATCTACCTCACTAGATTGACAGCCTTTCAAAGGAATTGGCTGTTGTAATCATCTATGTTGTTAACACTAACAAGCTTGCAGGCTTTAAATTATTCAATAGTTGTACTGAGCAAATAAATTGATAGAAAGATTGAACACCAAGGGACCTCGGCTTAAGCCTTAACCTACATAGACCTTACCAGTTAGGTCTGAGCTGTAAACACTCAGTCAGCATCACCAAGAAGACGCTTACAGCTATCACGGCCACAGCCCATCCTGTTCCCTTATTGTCCTGCTGATTCCTGGGAAGGAGAGCTGTACTTCCTACCTACACAGACAGAAATTATGTCCATTTTACTAAAAATTACTGAAATGGGGCTACGGACATGACTTACTGGGTAAAGCACTCACCACCAAGCACATATCCACAAACCTCATATAAAAGTTAGAAAATATGGCCCAAGGGCCTGTAATCCCAGCACATCCCTGCAGGGACACAGGAGAATCCCCAGAAGCTCAGAGCAGCTAACCTGAAGAGACCCTGTCTCAAAGAAGATGGGAAAGCAGTGACTGACACCAGAAGGCTGTTCTCTGACCTCTACACAGGGCTGGCTCTCGAGCTGTCTCTCTCTCTCTCTCTCTCTCTCTCTCTCTCTCTCTCTCTCTCTCTCTTCCTCTCTCTCTCTCTCTCTCTCTCTCTCTCTCTCTCTCTCTCTCACACACACACACACACACACACACACACACACCACCATACGCTCACATAGCACCCAAATCATCATTACCTTCAACCAGCTAACCTCCTATAACTGTCCCATTTACTCATTATAGACCAGTCAGGTCTGATGTTTTTAGAATATCAGTCTGCCCTTAAACATTCTAGACAGCACCTTATCTACTGTGATTAGATCTGATTCCTATGTGGTTCCCTCTGGTCCCTAGATTCACAAGTATCAAAATTCCTATTTTAAAAAAGTCTACAGAATGAGATTAGAAACTAAATACATACAATACATACATAATTTAATTTCCCGAGCCACTCAAAGAGGAGATATTCCAGAAACAAACCAAATGTGAACGGCATAGTTGCATTTAAAGGTTGGGGCGCAGAATATTGCCAACACCACTAGTGTTCTGATTCCTTAGATTTCTGGTATTCATTAAGGAGGCAAATTCAAATCCCATACTCAAAAAGTGCTTTTGGACTGTTCATAAACATCAAACTTCAACTCTAAAAATTGTCAGTGTTTTACCTCAGAAGCACAGTGAGTGGCGGATGGGACAGCATCATGGGTAAAAGTGCTCGCTCACTACCAAGTCTGAGGGCTGAGGTCCATCCCAAAGCCCACACAGTGGAAGGAGAGGAGTGACTCCACAAGCTATGACCTCCACACAGGCTATGGCACCGGTGCACATACATACATCATGCACTCGCAAACATACAAAATACAAATAAAAGTAAAAAATATCATAAGCAGCCAAAATTACTTGAAGAAGATACTCCTTACAACAGTGAACTCTAACAAACAAAGAGGAAGCTTTCAGAACAAGTGTAATGCCTGTCACATCTACCACAACAGTAGCACCCACACTACCCTAACTCTAGGCTTTTCCATTCTCCCATTGTCCTCCACAGCCTTCAAGCGCTGACCCTGAAGAGAGCCTACCACCAACCACTATACTATGTGTTTTAGTTCTGCATATTACCATGCAAACACTGTGTGCCATTCATCTTTCCAGATCACATAGAGGCTTTAATCTTCAAACATGAAGCACAGCCACACGCATTCCACACACACTTCAGTGTGCACTGAGGGCAACTCAATGTTAATAACACATCAGCTCTCTACTCTCGCACTAAGAATGCCAGTTATAGACATTTACAATACTGAAAACATCAATATGATAAACATGTGTCCTCTGACTCGGGGATCAAAACCCTTTATTAAGGTGAAATGAAACAGAGATACGGGAAAATGAAGAATGGGGTCAAAAAAGCTACACTGTAGTAAGGAAGGGTAGTTAGTACACGTGGTGACCAGAGAAGAAAGAAAAACCTAGGATAAAACAGACCCCTACGGACTTCCTCTGCAGAAAGCACTGGCCAACCAAGCTACAGTCCAAGGTAAGGTCAAGTTTACTTTTCCAGAAAAGAATCACCCTTCACGAAAGAATTCTAGGTCCCCTACCAAAAGGAGAAGGGGCTGTCTCTGACTCTGTTGCCTGCCATTGGGCCCTTCCCCTAACTGGACTACCTGGTTGGGTCTTACTGGGAGGGAGATGCTTAGTCCTGCTGTGACTAGATGTCTCAGGATGGGGTGATACCCAAGTGGGGGCTTCTCCTTCTCTGAGGAGAAATGGTGAGGTAATGGGAAGAGGGATTTGTAAAGGTGGGACTGAAGGAGAGAGGAGAATGGAGGCTGAGATAGGACGTAAAGTAAGGAAGTAAGTAAATAAGTAATTATATAAATGAGAAAAAAGAATTACTTTCTATTCCTGATAATATGATGTCATTGCATATGCATAAAGTTCTGCTGCTGGAATCTTCCTCTCTCAAATGCCAAATGGGCAGAATGGACTACAACCTTGAACAGCCATTCCTGTATGCACCACTTTTTTACAGCCCATTATATGAAACAGGCATCATGCTCATAGCAACATAGCAAACAACTAAATGTCACAGGCTTTGCAGGTACCCTGAAAGCCCACATACCAAATTCACAAACATCAAGCACCTACTGTGGGCGAAGCACCTACTGCGGGGGTGCCCAGTCCTTCCAAGTACAAGGACCCCCGAAAAGGATGAGTACTCTTAGTTCCCATCATCCAATTCACACCCATGTGTTGTGGATTCCACTGTCTCCTCCAAGGACCACTGTCACCCAGCTAAGAAGCACCAAGCACATCTTGAAACAGCTCCAAACTGATTAACAACTAGTTTCCTGAAGCTTAAAGTCCTTATATTGACTTCTGGGGCCAGAGAGTACAAATTGAAAGAGGCCTTCCTAAATATCCTGCCCCACTTGCAAAGAAAAACTATACCATTCTGAGACGTCTTGTAAACTGTGCACACATTATAAAGAAGCTTTAATCCTTAAATCTGTTTGATATTGTGAATCTCTACTAACCCCGCCTCCCAGGTGAGGAGTGGGTTATGTATGGGGGCAAACAGAGGCATAAGCATAATAAACACACAGCACAGGCACAGAGGCATACAGCATCATGAACACACAGCACAGGCAGAAAACAGAGGCATAAGCATCATGAACACACAGCACAGGCAGAAAACCACTGTCCGGATGCAAACACAGCTCCACCCGTGCTCTATGACTTTGATCCAGTCCTTTCAGGTGTAGAAGGTAGAATGAAAAAAAATGCTCCAGTACTCAGTTTTGAGAATTAGCATATGCAAAATCAGAAATGTCACTGAATAAGCGATTAGGTAAATGCTAGCAAAGCAAACAGTACAGATACATGACTCATTCAGGTCATGTTGAAGGAGAGGATGGTTCAGTAGTTAAGAGCACTTGCTGCTCTCCCAGAGGACCTAAGTTGGGTTCCCAGCACCCATATCAGGAAGCTCACTACCACCTATCACTCCAACTACAAGGGATCCAACACCCTCCTAATCCTGACAGCCTCAGAGCAGACTCTAGACTGAGTTTTCCTGGGGTGCTTAGCTCAGGACTGAAGCGCACCAATACCCTGTGCTGAGTTCACAGGGAAACAATGGGATTCAGAATGAGACACAGAGGAGCCCTCTTGGCAAGCACTAAGACCGTCACTGTGTGTCAAGATTTTCACCAGACTGCTCTGCTGGGGGACCGAGTGCACGAGTGACAATACAGTGACACCTGTGAGCACAGTTTGGAGCTAATGGCCAAGAATGTAAGCTGATACTAACTCAAACGACAATCCTCAAACACACGCCTTGATGGCTACTTCTCATCATCAACCTGACATAGTCTATACTCACTGGGGAAGATGCTCAAGGAGAAACGGTCAGATTATGCTGGCACCTGTGGGCACGGCCATGAGGGATGTTTCGAAGTAGGTTGCCCTGGGGTGGGAAGACACACCATGAGGGGGAGCACCTGCATGGATACATTTATTCTCTCTCCATTCTGAACTGAAGAGAAACATGTCTGTGACAAAATAGTTTCTAGAATATGGAAATGTCTCCCACCTTGTTTGTAGCGATACTAACATGGCCAATAAAATGGAACAACTTGTTGATTACACATTGAAAGTTTTAAGAGGTCCATTAGCAGTAGTCAGGAAGCTGAAGCAGGAGAAGAAGCTATTATACATAGTATATTCCAGGACGGTGCGGGCTATACAGCAAGGCTCTGTCTCAAATATCAACAAGTATCAGCAGTTTTAAGTGGGCTCAGTGGGTAAGCCGCTCTCTATAAAGCCTGGGGACCGAAGTCCAATCTCTGGGACCCACGTGGCAAAAGGAGCGAACCGACTCCTGACGGTTGTCCTCTGTCCTCCACATGCACGCCATGGCATCTATATGCATGCAAGCACATTTGCTCACACATATAAATATTGCAAAAAAAAAACTGAAATGTGTCCCTTTGTTGGATATCATTTTACCTAAACTTTCAAAACCTGACCAGCAAAAGCAATGGGGTACACCTTCTATTCTAGACTCCTTCAGAGAGGAAAGAGGATGCACTTAGCAACCTGGGGTTGGGGGAGAACAAATGAGAAGTACTGAGTTAAAGACTTAAAAGTTGGGGTCCAGGAAGGACAGATATTTGCATCTGTCTAAATATCTACCGCTACAGAAGAAGCGTCTCCCCTCCATCTCCGTGACATGCGGCATCCCCGCAATCCTAGCCAGGAGCACCAGTTCCCTCCTCCCCTCATCTGCTCTAGTCTGCAGCGCTGCTTAGACCACGACAGCAACGCAGTCGACAGAAAGAAAGACTGAATACCCAATCAAAACAGCAAGGATTTTATTAAACAGCCCAGCAGCTGTGTGAGCAGAGGTTTGTAAACGCACCTGTTCTACAGGACTTTCTGTTTAATTCAATTTGCTCAAATCAGAGCGGCAAGACCCTCTAACTATGGACCAGACAAGGAAACAGATTCGCTAAACAGAACCCCATGCTAGGAGGGCATTTGTTGGAAGAGAATTGCACCTACTCATTCATTTACTCCTTCACACGACAGCACCTATTCCATTCCGGCTATTATGTGTCGAGCTGAGAACACAAAGCCCAAGTTGAGCCTGGTGGAGGTGACAGACAACTGAACAGATGGTTGTAACACACTAATACACACTGGCAGGTTCAATAGTACACAGAGGCCTGGGGTAGTGCTATGCAACAGAAAGCAGGGAAGATTCCCTCTGAAGGTTGGAGCTTCTCCACAGGGCAGAGAGAATGAAAAACACAGTGCCAGGCACATTTACTCATACATGGAGAAGTTTGGCACTTGGGGGTGTTTTGTTTCCAAATCTGGGTAGACAGTATATATTCTATCTTGTTTTTTAATGCTTTTTCTCCAGAAAATATTTCATAATAAAATCTTAATTTGACAGTGTCTATAGACTTTGAAAGCTCTCTCCACCCCACCCCCCACACACAGTTTTGTCCCCTTACAGACAGCTTAAGTAGTGTCAGTGTTAGCTCACCACAACTGAGGAGAAATGGGGAGCAGGACACATGAGCGTCATAACAAAAGCGGGAGGTATGAACAGCTTGAGAAGATGGCCCACCACAGCACTCAAGGACACTGAACCATAGACTTCTAATCCCAGCACTCAGGAAGCTGAGGCAGGAGAACCCCTGCAAGCAAAGGGCCTAACGAGGCCACACAGCATACGGCAGGCCAGGCAAAGCTACATGTCAGGGCCTGGTCTCCATAACATCAGTGAACCATAAAGGTTACAAGATGGGTATGTAGAACTTATTCTGACTTCATGTTATATACAAAACAAGTAAAAAGTAATCGGCATTTCCCATAGGAAACATCTCCTACAAACAGCTGCCTACAGGCCTGCTAGCCGTTACTCTCTACAGTCAGTCACTGGTCCTTTGCTCCTCAATGCTGGATGCTTACACTGCAAAATCAAGCTCCTGCCTCCAGCATGGCTTCAGCCAGAGTGGAAGCAGTCGGGTGAGCAGAGCTCAGAAACATCAGACGAGGAGCGGCTTGGAGCACAGATGCTAGGAGGGCTGGCCACCACCTGGAAAGGCAAGGGCAGAAAGAAAAGCTATGGTAGAACTGAGCCGATGAAATACTGAAAATACTTCAAGTTAATAAAATTACAACTGAGCCGGACAAGGTGGGACAGGCCTGCAAGTCCAGACTCACGAGGCTGAAGAAAGCTACACAAAAAGACCCTGGCCAAAAAAAAAAAGTAATTCACCATAAAATCTCTAAACTTATGAAACTGTTATGAGCTGACTTCATTACCATCTTAGAACCCTTGCAGTGACAGTGACCCTCTGTAGCGGTGCCAGGCCTCCTCTGCCTCCAGTAAGGCACTGAATGCCGTCCACTCTGTAACATATACGCTCTTACTTTGTACTGTGTAATATGTGATTTGAAAGCTGATATTAGTAGTTAAAATCAGAATAAAAGAACCTGTATCTGTCGATGCCCTGGTAAGAAGGAACAGGGACTACTTAGCAAACTGCAAACTACGCAACTAACGTTGCTTAGGAATTTTACTAATCAATTCGGGTATTTTGGAAGTACAAAAAGCAAAACTATTTTTGGCGCTGAGGATGCAGCTTAGTGATAAAGTACATGTGTCTCACACCCAGCGACACAGGTTCAGTCTCCAGCACCTCAAGGACAGAGGGACTGTGCTATATCTCATGCCTGACTACCAGTGAGCAACACAGGCCACTCTCCCAGTCCATAAACACAAACTCACTGCACCTCACTGGCACAACAGATGAAAAGGAGAAAAGGCCCGAGAAGGTCCTGGGCTCCTTTCAAAGTACAAGGTGTCACTATTCCATCAACAAAATCCCATTACCTTAATGCAAAATGACGACCCAGACCAGAGCACCAAAGCGTCAGTGGGCATCTCGGGCCATGGTGAGACATGTGTGCACTGTAACACACAGTTTTCCTTTACTGTTCTCTTAGATAATGACATTAGAAACCAACGTTTGCTCTACTGAAGGAGCCTAATGTAAAAGAAGTCCTTTATACAGACATCACAGCTAAATAACTTACAGTATGTTAGAGGTTACATTTTTAAAACTGACTTTCCTTACCCTGGCCCTGCAGCCCGAAACTATAGGAACAGCAGTGCTCTTAGGTGCCTCCTTCTCCTCCCCCTCCTCCTCCCTCTCCTCCCACCCCTCCCCCTCCCCCTCCTTGTACTTAAGTTTAAAGGTAAGGGGCAAGACAGACTTGTGATGTTTTGATAGAGCCTGTTGCCATGGAAATGACTGGCTTGCTCCTCAAGAAGCACCATGACCTCATTGCAAATGAAAAAGGGAAAGGATGATTTCTGAGGATTCAACTGAGAGAAAAATTAATGGCTAGGAGAGGGGAAAAAAAGCCAAAACCTAAGAAGACAATGTGGAAACCTTCACAATGTCAAGAGCTATGCTGAAGTGTACTTGGAAAACTTCTAAAAGCTTCGGCCTCCAGAGCAGTAATACTACAATAAAAAAGAAAGACAATATTAACTTCACGAGACGATAAACCACACACTGTCTCGTGCTTTCTGAATAAATACATCATAGCCTCCATCCTGACAGATTATGAGCCTGTGACTTTCTGTGGCTCTGTTATAAAATTAAAACTGCCTTACACTTTCCCCTACTCCTAAAGCAAGCTTTTCCTTTTTTTCTTTTTCGTGGTGCCCTGTTTATACAGCTTATCCCTTATCACACTCCTGAGACTGGGAACCACAGCAGATGGTCCCCCAGACACAATTCTAACAGGGTTTTTGTGCAAACAAAAGATAAAGAAGGCTACAGCAATGATTTACTGATATCTAAAGCTGAAAACTGACAAAATACAAAGTGCCTTTCCCTTACCGTTTGAACTGTTTATTCTTTAAACTACTAAGACAGATGTGGCCAAAATTGAATGACTTCAAAAAAATACAATTTAACAGGCATTGAGTTTTGCTTCTGTGGTACCAAAGTGTTCAAAATGACACTTTTTAAAAACGTTAACCTCTATCCCCCTTTTACCAGCAAAAAGAGAAATGTTTGCAAATTTCTATCTTATAAAATCTCTCTAGTTGGTATACTATGAAATAAGCCACTCATCTGGATTTTTCTTAAAATAGACTTGAAGTGAAATTCCCAAACTGCTTTCCCAAGAAGAGCTCACTAAAGGATCAACTGCTTAAGCCAAATCTGGAATCCTGGTTGAAAAGCTAGTGTTTACTCTACGCTAAGATAATTTACCATCTGAACACAACACCACACCCATGGACAACGTCCCCCAAATTGCTTACCCTTCAAGACTAAAGTCTATTTACACATTATGAAGCAGCAGCTTCCTCAAAACAATGTAACAGCAAAGAACACTGTGTACGGCACACCTGAAAACCCAGAAAGGACCCCAAGTGATGATCTATAACAAACTGACAAGCAGACATCAAGAAAAACATACCAGACAGACTCACAGGGCCCTTTCAATGTAGGTCATGACTGTCAGACCATAGCAAAAACATGGCGACCCTTGATAAACATTAACCTTGATTATATGTGGTCATGCACATATTTTGCACTGAGTAACCAGGCCTCTGATGCCAGTGCTTTAGGCTGCACGTGGTGAGAACAGTCATCAGCTACAGGCCACTTTGCACTAAAGATGTCTACCCTGTCACGTCTCTATGAAGGAATGCATAGGGATAGCTTCTATCAAACTGGTTCAGCTTCTGAGGACTCTAGATTACCTCAGCTAGAATTACTTCTTACTGTCTAAGGGGCAAATATGACTGAGTTTTCCCTGAAGAGATTATCAAAGCAGATTAGAATCAGGTCAGTAATAAGAGAGTCAATCTAAGCAGCTCTTAAATGCTCACTTTTCGTTGGAAATTATTCACCAAGCCTCTGACTAGAAAAAAGGTGGTGTTCAATGCTGATCCTTCAATTAATCTAAGCTAATACCATGTTCTACAAAACCCTAAATGTGGGCAAAACGCTCCATGCAGCTGAACAAGAATGAGTACTCATCAAAGATAATTTATCCACACACAGCTTACTAATTCAGTAGTAAAAACACAATATCGCCAAGTCAGGGTTACAAATGCGAATTGGTCCAAGCCAGCTTGTCACACTGCCTTCTACAGCCACAAAGCAGATGTTTGATTGTGCTAGGCAGCTATTACACATGAAAACTGAAAGCAGAAGCTAGTGGGAGACTGTGCTCCAATCAGTGCGAATCCATTACTACTGCAAGAGCAGTGGGTCAGAGGTCACCTCTATGGGGCATACAGCATTCTGCAGAAACAATAGGTGTTCTCTGCACAGTGTTTTCAAATCTAATCTAAGCCAATGTACCACGGGTAAGGCACATGTTTTCCTGATGTTTGAGATATACAATACTCATAAAAGAATAAGTATGTTAAATATTATTGGATATTCTGTATCCTAAATGAAATAGTGAATTTATTTCTGAACACAAATCCTGTGAAATGTAGTCAAAATCTAATTTTGTTTTCAGAGCAAAACTATGGCATTCATAACTCTAAGACAATGCCCAAGTCATCATACTGATGTAAATTAAAATAAGAGCAGCATATTTTCTTTGAGTACATAATAGGTTCACTTCCATCCACTATCATTTTGTAGCAAGAAAAACTTTCTAGCTGAAATATGTTTACTAATAATATAACTTTAGACTTTTCTATTAAAATTAAAATTCAAAGATGTTATCACAAAATTCTCATTATGGCCATTGCATGCATGCAATATATATATATACATATGTATGTATATACGTATGTATGTATTTCTACATAATATCCTTTTTTTAAATTGGCTATTAATTTACTAAAATATACTGCTTCTTGGCCTTGTAGCTAAAATCAAATGTGGTATCTGTTTTTATCAGTTTAATCTTTGATACACCTATATACATATATCTTAATTCATAAATATCAACCATAGAACTGAAGAGTAAAATAGTAACACTGAAATATGCAATGGAAATTTCCAACATTTGAGCTAACCCACTTTAAAGGGGAAACAGGCCAACAGGAAATGTACAGCATGTTATGCGATGTGGTCCTTAGGATCCCAAACTTACAAACTGTCATCATATTAAAAGGAGGCTCTGGCTACTAGCTAATTTAATACTTAAATGTTAATAGAATTTCCCTATTACTACATCTGTCATGGATGGTTTTTAACCAATAAAATCAAAAACAAAACGGTATCCACGGAAGGAAAGTCCCCCCAGCACAAACTCACACCTGCTCCAGGCCCCACCGAGTTGGCATTGCCTATCTTTGTCACCAAAGACTGTGATGTGGGCAGAAATAAAGTACGGAACTACCATAAAATGACTGAATTGTGACTGCCCTCCAAAGCATGTGAATATGTTTTTTAAAATATTAACTTTCCCTAAAATAATGCAAAAAATAAATCTAGGAACAAGGAAATTACTTTTATTAGCGAATGCAAAACACGTGAACCACAACAACAGGACTAGATGAACGCTGTTACGAATGCAGCAGTGCAGACCCATGTGTATGATAAATAAAGTATAAGAAAGCACTCAGCATTTCTATGTAAACTGCATCTGAAGGATTATTATGGGACTCACACACTGGCTGAACTTGGAGTGTTCAGGTTTTAAACATTAATTTACTTTGACTATGTGCATGTCAAAATGAAAGATTGCTGTCTGGATTCAGACATGCCATATTAATATTGAACGCAGGCATTCACTTCAGGTCAGTAGTCACTCCGAGTCGGCTTCAGCAGGTGGTAAAAGGAATGCACTCATTAAAATGTATGTGGTACAAGGTTATCTCCCCAAAGCAGCTCTCAAATAGAGGTAGCCTTGAAACTCGAGCACTAGATATGCTAGAACCAGCCTCTAATCGTCACGAGTACAGAGAAAATTGAACTTACTCTTGCCACCTAATAACCAATAAGGTTAGCTGCCCTCATCAGTGTCTTCGGAGAAGTCAGAGAATTGAACTGTTCGACACCAACCTGGCATCTGCCCACAGCTAAACTCTCCTGAACTTAACCTGAACTAACCTGTACAAACCTGTACAAACCTGAACTAACCTGTACAAACCTGTACAAACCCGGGCTTCCTTCAGACGAGTACAAGTAAGAAATGTGTCCTCATTTTGGAGACCTTACCCTATTTCTCAATTAAATGATATTTTATTCCTTTGTATTAACTCCATTCAAATTAATTTTCCCATTTGTAACATAATAAATTTCAGTTCTCCAGAATAAAGGTAAAATGTTCAAAATAAGAGGCCTGACTTATACCAAAGATGATTTTCCCCAAAATAAACTTACTTCTGATATTCAGCACCCACAGCTGTATGAATAACTACCCAGATCTTGTGCTTTTCTTTAAGTTGCTTTTCAATGTCAAGAATAAATCCTTTTCCTGTTTTATATACACTGCACCTAAACTTATAACAGCCAAGTCTTCCACCTTCTCACTTAAAAAGCACCTAATTAATTTGCCATTACTAGATAATCCACCTCATTTTAATAACATTAAAGCAAATATCAGCTATTGTATCTATAGACCATTTATGTTCACAAAAAAAAAAGGTCAGTCATTTTGTACATAAGACAAGAGCCCATGAATTTGTCATGAATCACTTCACATTGCTTCATTTGCTCCTTATCTACCCACTGACCAAACCAGCAAGCAGGGAGAAGGGCAGGTGGACGGACAGAGGGGAGATGGAAGTCTTCTTGCAAGGGTAAGACCAGATTTGTCTCCTTGGTTGAATACACAGCACAGGCCTGCGATCCATGCATACCTAGTGAATAAATGAATCTATAAAGAGTCTGAGGCGCACTGGACTTCATGTGTTCATCTTATTTATGAATAACCTGTGGTTCAGGAACATTGGACGGTGTCACTAAGGCCACAGGGCCAGTTGGTCATTCCTGTACAATCTAACACTATGCCTTTGCTTTTTCCCCCCTCCCCCCTACATACAGATTTAAGTTCAATATATCACTCTTTCTAGAAACTTGAACCACACAAAAACAGCTATGGGTGAAAAATGTATTATTTGGAGGTTAATTTTACAATCAGAAAAGAAATTTTTTCTACACTCAAAACCATCAGTAAGATATCCCCAAACCAAACAATCTGGTGACTGGCAGTCAGCACTCATTAGTGTGACACACTGGGATTTATCAGGTGGTCCATGACTACGCCAACAGTAAAACTAACTCACTGGAAATGCTCCTGACCAGAGTAAAAGCATTTGTTTGGCAGGTACAGAAGAAATGGTAAGTCAGAAAGAAACACCCAACACTGGCCAGATGCGCCAAGGAGTCACCAGTAAGTAAAAAGAGGAAAAGAGCCAACGGAGGAAAGTAGCAAAGAGCATGTGCCTTTTTACTGACTCATGGTCACCAGAGCCTATGAATCACATCTGAAAGGTACGGACAAAGCCATTTCACTGGTTTGCTGGAAGAAAGGGCCTCGAAAACTTAATAACTAAATACAGACTACAAAGATGCTAAACCCTGTCTGTTCAGGTGGTAGCATGTCATCCCTTGCTTTGTACCTAACAAGGGACAAGAGCAGCACAAGAAAGAGAAAACACATACAGAGCAAGCTCTGTTTGCTTCCCATAAAATGGCATGAATATTGACATAAACCATTAAATCCTAATCAAGTACATATTGTAGGCAAAATACAGTGGGTGCTAGGAACACAAAAGGAGAAGACTGTTCTTTACTCGGGTGCGTCCCAGTAAGAGCAAAGCACAAACAGGTGGGAAAGAGAGGCTGGAGGCCACGGCACTGTAAAAGAAGGACCTGAGTGGGGTCTGCGTGGGACAGGGCAGGGAAGGGAAGAGTAAGAAAAGTTCAAACAGAGCTTCACACCTGACAGTTCTAATCAAGGGCTTCACCTCAGGCAAAGTTACATGGTGTGTGGGAAGAGCCATCACCCGGCCTCTCACTTCTGCCATAGTCAACATGATTCATTTGTGAGAATTAAAAACCTGAGAAAAGATGAGGATGTTCACTGACTACCAGCCATTTTTGGAACAAGACTCCATATCCTCTGACACCTAATCCCACATATTTCTCTGATAAAAATCACTGCTGTCTGACTCGCTGACTACCCAAAGAAGCCATCAGAGTTTACCTCGCTTCCTAATTAACACTCACCACAGACAAAGATACACAGGAGGGAAACATAGACAACTAAAAGACATCTAAATTGATCAAAAGCCATTAAATACATGCTTGATTCAAATTTCATTAGCATGGTCAGTGCATGTAAGGTACTGGAGTCTAAGACATCATAGATGGGAAGTTTCTTCATTAGAGCCTAAAGGCTAATGTCTGCCAGCCATTTACTGGTCATTGTAACAGCCCTAGAACCATTCCTGACATGAAGAGTCATGGGCCTAGAGAAGCCAGAATCATTTCTATGACAACATTCTCCAGGTTTTATCGGTGTTTGGATTTATCAGTATCCTTAAGAACAAAAGTTGATCCAAAGGCTGGAGAAGAAACAGTTTTAGGGCAGAACTCAACAGAACAGTAGATACTGTTCCTACCATATAAAAGGCTAAATATAAGGAAGAAATATCCTAAGTATATTTTCTATAATAAAGATAAAAATATTCTGTTGACAAAAATGTAAGAAAATGTATTTAAGATCTATAAATTTCCCCTACGGAATTTTCACTGTAACAGACTTAGCTATTTAAACTTTGGTCAGCTTGACTCTTTCTCTACATAGAGTTCTCAATTTCTCCACCATACACTGTGCAGTATTTAAATACATGACTCACGGTTAAGGACTAGAGACATAGGTATAACCAAGGAGCGCTAGCTTCTGTAAAACTGCCTGTGATACCTACTTTTCTGTTTTGGATACTTCCTCTCAGACATTAAAAAAAAAAAAAAATCAAAAGATGGTCATGAGCCTTTGCTTAATAAAGCCAATGACCCGACTCCCTTTCTTAATTAAAAGCTGACGGTAGTAAGAATACTTACTATTCGCAATGAATGTTCAGACATAACAGTCTTATTAAAATTATGTCTATCTTATAATTTCTTCCATTACTAATGCATGCTTAAAGAAATTGATTCTGAGATACATTTTTCTTGTCCTCTACCAGGCCTTGACACAGACTAGTATAAATGGTAGTGGGCGCTAACAAGCAGATTCAGCCAACACGGATGATTGAAATTAAAAAGCTATAGCGTATTAACATATCTAGGCCACACAGAAGGGTCATGAGGTAAGATCATCAGCATAAATTAGCACATTATTACGAGACAGCTACAGAAGACAGGCAAAACTCCGCACAGCCGATCTCTGAATCACACAAACATATAATGTTGTTTGACTGAACTACTTGGAGGAAATATTGCTAGTACAGTAGCACCTTTGACTACTCCCACTCCAGCCTGAGATACAAATTTGAATCCAGACAGCCTGGATGTATGGCTTGAGATGGAATTTGTTAACACATGTTTTAAACACTTAGCTGATTTTGTCCATTTCTGGGAATAAAGGTTTTATTTTGTTTTTAGTGCATTTTTTTGGTTTTTTTTTTTTTCTATTTTTCCTACCAGAGTCTGTAAACATAAAGTCGTGCAGGAAACTAACCCTTTGTTATTTACCAAGCCCAGAGTTTGCCATCTCCAAGAAGAGATGAAGGAGCTAGACTCATACTAATAACAGCACCGCCCATGCTACAGGAAGTCTGGAGCAAGCATGTCCTCCAAAGCATCCAGGTCAGAAGGCAAGCCTTTCACTTCTCAGACAGCTCTCCCCTCACAAGACCACGATCCTGGAGGAGAATTTCTAGAGGGCTGTCGGTCAGTCAGAATCCACTGGAACCAACCGCCCCCTTAACTGTGCATTGTTAAGCAATTCAGGCACATCACATGTGCACCCTGTCACTGGCATCAACAAAGGCAGCAAGAAGAGTGAAGATCTGCTGAGAAGTACATCTGTTCCCACAAACACAAGAACAAACCACTCTTGCAGCCAGAGGCATCGCCACTCCTGAAATGGCACACAGGTGACTATCCTGTCAGGGTGAGAACGGGGTGTAATGGAATAAGGTGCCAATATCGTCAGTTTTAAGGGATAGTAATAAAAAGTGATTTGGGGAGAAGAAACATAAAAGCTGAAAGATAAAGGCACCTGCAAGGTCCTGTACTTCTGACCCAAAACAAGGGCACCCATCTCACAAAAAAAGCTGGGTAAGTAGTCTGTGCTTTCTCACTTCCAGTAAGTGTACAAGGGAGAAACAAGCACAGACACCTCTGACTGGACAGAAGACCATCACTTGTACAATCACACTTGGGTCACACTTGTGCATCAGAGGCTGGATAAACAGCTCAGCATTTAAGAGCATACACTGCTCTTGCAGAGAACCTGGGTTGGGTTCCCAGCGTTCACCTCAGGCAGGCTCACAACTCCAGCTCCAGGGGATCTGATGCCTTTGACATCTGCAGACATCTGCACACTCATCATGCACAGACCAAAACACAGCACACACTCACTCCTTCACTCACCCACTCACTCACGCACCCACTCATGCGTGCACACACATACACATGCACATACATCCTCTCACACACACACACACACACACACACACACACAACACACACTCATATACACACAATTAAATATAAATCTTTTTTCAGGATGGCCTCAGAAGGTGCTCAACAGCATGATGCTGGTGGGTACAACCACGCTGCTGTTCAAAGAAGCCTACCGTGGGGCCAGAGACTCATTAGCTACTCTAGTTCTCACCTAGAAAAGCTATTCATAGGCCCTAGACCCTCCTTCTATCGTATTACAGCCAGAGGACCCAAAATAGTGAAAGGTTTTGCTAAATTTTCAAAAGTCCTGTTAATATAAAATGACTTCCCAAAATGGATAAGCCAGAGTGCCGTGACCTGAGAGCCACACAAATTGTTTATTTATTCCTGCTATGTTTTAATCACTGGACAGTTTTAGAGACTTCAAAAAATTAATGGTTTTGGCCACACAACAGCAACTATGTCTCCCATGAAACATTAGCTGTCACACTGAGACAAGGTTTCATCATTAATTATATTGGATTATATAGTTTATGTCTACAACATGATTGTTAAATAACCAAATTTCCAAACCATTTCAAAATAAAAATGAAATCTGGTCCCAGCAAGCCTTACATGAATTAAGGATCCATTTACAAAACAGAAAATTAAATGTAAAAAATATAACCTCAATTTAAGACATTTGCAGATAAGACATCCAACACTTTTTTCATCAAAAAAAAAAAAAAAAAGCAGATGGAAATGCTAACACGGGTCAATACTGCCATCTTTTGGGTTGTTTTGTAATTGCATGAAGGTGTACAGAATCTACACCTTGAATGCAGCATATAAGGAAAGCACAGAAGAGGAGGCAAGTCAAGCTAGCAGGTTTTAACTTCTATAACCTACATCCTATCAATGTAATAACAGCACATTCTTAAACTCGTGTTCGTTTTTATTGCAGCTCCGTTTGGTTGAACCACTCTCTTATAGGAACTGAGAAAACTTTAATGACTGACTTCTGAAAACCCTTGAGCCAATCAGCTGGGTCAAAATACTAGTTTTCGAATTCCAACATTAATTTATTATAATTATATTACCATATAATCATAATTGTTATAAGTAATACACACATTTCTATATACATTGAAAAATGGTTTTATTCTTTTTTACAATGTTTTTTCTTATACATGTGCCCAGAAAATGATGTTTATGCTTAAATTATTACATGACTATACAAACATTAACTGCACTCATAAAGGTATTTACATTTCAAAAATATTAAACAGTGTATCCAAGACAATATTTATACGTGTGTCAATGGGGAGGGCCTCATCACTGAAACTGCAAATGGCCTTTCCCTTACGGGAAAAAGTTCAGCCTTCATCATTACAGCCTGCACCTCTGCCTTACACCATGCCTAAGGCACAAGATGCACAAGTGAACTGTGGTTGATAAGCTTCAAACACGCCCATTCAAGGATTTGTGCCTTAAACTGATGAGGTCTGCAAACCACCTTCACTGTCCTCCCTGTTGATATTGTTCAATAATTTCAGTGTTATGAAATCACAACATATTTCTCTAGTACCCCTCAGAGTTCGTTCCTTCATTTCTGTCCACTAACTACCAATTCAGCTCTCGTGTGGAAAGCAGAAGATATTACAATGGTCTGCCTGTGCTCTTGAATCACTCAACTTTACTCAAATCACCATCGGCAAATAGTTCTTCAGATAGTGAGTTTTTAAATCACAGCTAAAAGCTATCAAAATGAAGACACCTTATAAGGTTAGCAAGACAGCGACAGAAAACACAGAAGGATCAACACCAGAAGCTGAAGGGTGCGTTGAGTGATGCTCTGGAGCTGGGGACACAGGACATCTGCTAAGTGCTGGCCTGCTGTGCACAAAGGCCTGGGTCAGACTCAGCATTGCAGAAATTGAGATACAGGAAAAGCTATTTTACACTGAGCTCTTCTGTGAAAGCAAATTACAACAGCAATCATTAAACATCTCAGAAACATCTTCAGGCCATTGGCAAGCCTTGTCACTCTACAGAACAGAAACAGACACGGAAATGGAGAGACTTAGACATCACTAAATAAAAGCCTAACTGTCGGAGGCTGTGACTCCCCAAGCTCTCCTTCACTTCTCAGGGGCCGGTGTGCGCCCGCCAGGTCTTCTCTAGAGATACTCTCCTTCCCCTAATTCTGAGTGGTGAGTGAAAACTCCATTCTGAAGGCCCTTAGATTTATTTCTGTTTTATTTCCTGAGAAATAAAAAGGGAGAAAATGAGAAGATGCCATTCTTATCCCCACCTTTCTACTATACCCTTTACCAACCATTGCAAATAATCCAACTTTTGAATAAAGGATCGCTCTTACCCCTACTCTTAGGAGCACACAAACCAACACGAACATATGTAACCATATTTTATCAAGTTTAAAGGTCCATCGAGATTGCTACAGTCAATTCCATCCCATTAAACAAGAGAGCAATTACTGCTTCCAATTTAATAAGAATGGATTAAACTAGATTTCTGATTCAATACCATTTGTAAAAGTGTCCGTGTCAAGAAGAGTGATGGCGTGCGATCTTATCTCAGACATGTCAAGAATAAGCCAACTGGACTTGACAGCACCTAAATAGGACTCTACTGAGAGCTCCAGACATTCACATGCATACAGACCATTCAGTTTACTGTTACAATATACTTTCACGTTTTGCTGTGTTAAAGTTGGAAAACAATTATTAACATTTATCATATTCAAAAGTCAGTTTACTTGATCACTAACCCATACATATATAATGCACATTTTAAAAATTCCTATTGTGTGTGGTCCCCTGTGCAATGGCACTAGTGATTCAAACACACATGCTAGCTCATTTATTCCTCTACTCAACCACAACCAAATCACAGGACTTGGGAGACGAACATGGGGATCACTGTAAGTGTAAGGCTAGCCTGGGCTATATAATGCATTTAAAACTAACCTGAACTATATGGAAAGATTCTGGGGGTGGGGGGGCAGGAAGAGAGAGAGAGACAGAGAGAGAGAGAGAGAGACTACTCTAGTAATCCTAACAAGAACACTGACATAACCATTGTCATCTGTCCAGCTGTTAGGCTAATAGAAGATATTAGCTGATTTTACAGTGTGGCGGAGTTAGAAGTTGGGTACTTCAGCTCTGATTTGCTGAGCAAGTATCTCTGAAATGTACAAGCTGAGAAAGACGGAAAGGCTTCACGGAGGGGAAGGGAAGGGAAAGGAAGGGAAAGGAAGGAAAAATGGCTGAGTCACACTGAGGTGGGGACTGGCTAAGAAGTCACTGTCACAGCAGACAGAAGTAAGTTAAACAGCCATGGTGCCACCGTGTGTGGCTTATGGAAATTAGTGTCTACGATGATCAGGTTCATGGAAACAACGCTGAGCCACAACCGCCACCACCAAGAAAGCCCTTAAATTGATATATAGCATACAGGCAAGGGTATACATAAACCTGTACGGAAACTCTGAGCCCCTTACATCAAGCCTCCAACCCACATCAAGGCAGAGGATAACGTGCAGAGTTCAGCTCACTCTGCTTTACCATTCCCTAAGCCTGTTTGGTAAGCAGGTCTGAGGATTACTGAGGTACTGAAGATGCGGACCCACTGTTTTTAGTATGTGTGAAAGTAATGAAGTCAGAAAGTAACAAATAGTTTTTCCTCACACTCGAAATTCCCACCTTAATATATTCCTATGGAAAACGGCCACAACAGACGCTAGGACAAGCAGTGAGAGCGACCAAGACCAGTTGGAGCTGTCAGCCCATCACTGGATAATCACACATCTGATTTCCTGCACACTGCATCTCAGATTAACAAGAGCTCACAAGGCCTCTGAAAAGGTCAATTTGCCAAGTTCTTTTATAAATACTGTTAAAAAATAGAAAAAGCAGAGAAAAATTAAATGTTAGGTAACTTAATGACTTCTAATCATTTTATTAGATGATCATTTGTAACATGAAATTCATGTTCGGGGTCATAACACCACCAAGTGATCATACGATGCAATACTGCCATCTGCTGTTCAGGAGCTAGAAACACACTTGTCTTTAATGCAAGCCCTCAAAGGCCAGTGTCGAACAAGCTCAACTACTGATGACCCTCAAGTTTTCAGTCCCAAAATAAAAGAAAGAGATAAAAAAATAAAAAGTAACTTTTTAAATGACGTTTTCATTTATGGTAATTTGCCATCTACTCATTTCCTTAAGAAAAAAATACAACTTAAATTCTGGCTATTTCTACATAAATTTATTCAACAACACTGTACAAAATCTCTTAAGCATAATCTGAACTATTAAGCAATTAAACAGATATCAGATTACTGAAAGTATATGGACTTGTGTTTTGTCTGTCTCATAACATAACCTCATAAACCTCTAACATTTTGTAGGTAGAACAGTGTAAGCAGTTTTTTTTTTTTTTGGTTTTTTTTTTTTTTTTTTTTTTTTTTTGATCCTTGATCTCCTGACACAGTTTCCCATTCAATCAAGTTTATTCATGAAAACAGCGTACGGCTGGCTTTTCCACTCACAAACTACACAGAGCTAAAGCCTATGAGACTCAAAGGTCAGGCCAAGGGTAACAGGATGAAGAGCAACTGCAAGCTCACAATGAGGAACAGGAGGATGGTAACGTCTCAACTTTAATAGTGGGAAAATAGGGAAAGCACGTTTTTGACCATTTTCAAAATGATTCACTAGCACGGAAGTTTTAATCATTGCTGGCCATTCATTTTAGACGGAATATGAGCATCTTCAGAAGGAGGACACAGAACCAAGAACTTGAGAATTCACAAGAATGAACTAGATTTCATTTACTCCTTTAAAAAAAAGTAAAGATTCAGAGAGAAACACTGTCTTGAAAACCAAAACACAAAAAGTGACAATTCTAATCAAACACTCAAATTCAGGAGAGTGAACTAGATTTTCAATTAACCCTTCAAGAAAACATTCTACTCAATCATTCAAGATTATTTAAACATAAGGAGAATATTGCTCAGAGTATAAAGGACACAGGAAAGGCCCAAACTACTTGGTTTGTACAGGTAACACAGTACAGGACAAATCAGGGCTGCTTAGCATTCTGTTGGTCCAAACTGAGTTTGGGTACTTTCTAAGAAAACAAATATGGGGAAATTTCTGAGCCAACTGGACAAAAAAATTAATAATTAAATATTTCTATGCTGCCTGAAAAATAAAAGTGTAAATAAAAGTGTGAGCATGTATGTGGAGGCAAGTGGACAGCCTCGGGTGTTCTTTACTGAGTATAGTCCACCTTTTGAAGACAGAATCTCACTGGCCTAGAACATGCCAAACAAGCACGGCTGGCTGGCCAGAGACCCAGGAATCTGTCTGTCTGACTCCCCAGAGCTGGGATCACAAAAACACAGCACCTCACTGGGTGCTTTGTTTTGTTCTGTTTGGACTTTGGTTTTGCTCATGTCTTTGTTTTAAGTAGATAACAGGGCTGGATCCTGGTCCTGTGCACCAGCACTTTACCAAGTAAGTGAGTTATATCCCCAGTCCAAGTACTTCAAAATTCATCAAAATATTTAATACAGTGATCATAGACTGTAGAAATGTGAATAAAGAATAATTGCTAGTTTTTATAATATAAAGTATAAATCTTAATAAGAAGGCATTTTTTTCTCAACAACTTTCTTGCAAGTAAATTATATGTAAGATGCTTAATATTTTCTATTTTATAGGAACAATACTGGCCAGAGTGTTTCAGTGGAGCTGTGCAGCACCTCTACCAGAGCTTCCCTTCTGCCGTGTACCACCCAACCCTAGTGGCACACAGCGCTGCTATACTTCTCAAAGGCACATTTGTCCCTTGAGGCCACAGAGAGCTATGCATAGCATCCAGCAACTAATTACATATATCAATGGCCTTTCAAATTGTAACATTGTGATGCCCTATTATACAAATGGTTTTCAATTACATTGGTCCACATCCTTCCAAAAGCTGAAGTCATTATTAACAAACACATAAGCACGCACACACACACGCACACACATATATACACACTCTAATGACCTTCACTAAAGCCTTCAGTTTTATTTGTGGCATTAAGTCTGTTCACTGCAATTTTTCTCTTTTAAAAATGTATTCTTTGGCTTACACACAATCAAGTTGTTGGCCATAGGAACCCCCAAACAACGTGGGCTGTTGCCACGACTACAGAACTATATACTGCTCTCCATAAGCTTATAGTAAAGCCCTGCTGCTGAAGACAACAGCTCACTGAGTGTGGAGGAGGCCAACTGGTGTCCACCTAGAGCCTTCACCCCTACTGACAGAATATGCACAGAGCCAGAAGGCATTCTGCATACTACCAAAGGAGAAAGGCAGACTCAACTCAGCTACAAATTCTTTGATCTACATGGGTGATGTACATGCAAAATATGCTAATGCAATAACGGCATGAGACTTGCTAGACAAACCAAGTAGTTTCTGGTTAGATCTGAGTCCCGCTCCATGAGATGAACTTATCTCTGATACTGCTCATGTGGCCAAGGACTTGGAACCAGACAGACCAGGGACATAGGAGAGAAACCAAATACCTGCTAAAGAAAAGTAACAATAAAATGTCACTTAATGACATTCTGCTATAGTCATAGATCAGCATCTTGCTCAGCCAGTGTCAGAGAAGCTTCCTGATGCTGTAGATGAGAACAGAGACTCAGAACTGAACAATGAACATAGAGTAAGAGACCTTGGAACACTCAACCCTACGTGGGTGTCTCTGTTAATTCCCCTTGGAGCTCAGGGAACCCTATGGAAAGGGCTGGGTTGGGTTGGGTTTGAGAAAAGGTCTCTCTATGAAGCCCTGACTGTCCTAGAACTCACTATGTAGACCAGGCTGGTCTCAGAGATCCACCTGCTTCTGCCTCTTCCCAATATTTAAAAAAATGAATAAACAAACAAACCTCTTAGGAGTGCTGGGACTAAAGACCCGCACCAGCCACACCCAGCTTACTCTGTGTCTTAAAGTAATTTACTATATAGGCAAGCTTCATACGTTCATGTGAAGCGACCTCACCACGAGCCAGCAAAGGAAACAGATAATCAGGCAACATTTGCTGTGGCTGCTGGTTTTGAGTAACTTAATGTCACAAGCACTACTTCTGTCAACATCAACACCAGCTAAAAATTACATTTTAATAATCTTCTCATCAGTAATGTGATCCTTGGATGTATTTCTTATACAAAAATTTTCATACATGAATCAAATACATGAAACTGACCTCAGGCACAACATTAAAGATTCTTCACACTGAATGGCCAAAGCCCAGAAGTACTCTATACACTTGAATCAGTCCACTGTGCTATCTCCCCTACACCGAGTTTCACACATAAGTTTCCTTAAATTGAACATAAAATGCCACATTCTGACCTGACATGACTAAGTATTTCTAAAATATAAATTATAAAAGTTTTTAACTAGAGCAGATTCTACATCCCTCCATTATTAAAAAAAAAAGAAAGAAAGAATCCATTAGAAATAAGCATTGCCTAAGATAACCTCTAAGATTTAAGCAAGAACATAGAGATTCTTCCTTTTATATCTCCACAAGTTCCCAGAACTCTACCCATGGATACACAGTATGTGCACAAGTACTTGCCAAATGAACAAGCTATACACAAAGATACAGAGAAACCATCAAGAATGCAAAAACCTAGCAGTCTTTAAGCTTTCTGAAACTAGGGCACCCAAGACAAGCACTCAGGTCTGATTTCCATAAGATCCTCAGTGCACAAACATACAGTCCCCTCATGTGCTTATGAGGTCTCAACCAGGGGGTGAACTTTCCCACAAACCATAATGCCCATGCAGTACCCATGCACAGCAGGTGTAACTACACATTAGCATAACTGTTCTGAATGCAGCACCCACCTAAGGAAGCCAGGCCCACATTTCACTAGGACTACGCGGTTGTAATGAATTCTCTGATAGAAATGTATTAAAAGAGTCTGAAGAAACCCAAAGCCTAAGAGTTACTGCTGAAGACAGCCTGGCCCTCACACAGAAAGGAGACAGAGAGATAGTATGTTTAAATAAATAAATAAATAAATAAATAAATAAATAAATAAATAAGAATTGCTGCTACTCTTCAAGAGTTCCCAGAACCAATTATGACAGAAATGTGCCTACCAAAACTCCCAGTACTCAAGAAGCCTAGGCAGGAGTGCTGCTGTGAGTTTAAGGCCAGCCTGGGCTTTCAGAAAAAATAAAAGATGAAATGTCTACTGTTGATAAAGCAGCACTGTTCACTAGCATGCCCTGAATCGTACTCACAGGTCTCTTGTTTCTAACACCTCATGTGGGAAGACACTGGAAAGACTTTGGCAAGATCTCCAACAGAAACAATAACCAGAGCCATTCTAGGGGAAAGGTCAGCCTACAGAACTGCTTCCTTAAAGAATGTGCTCCTGGGCTGTAGGCATTCAGATCACATTTCTACTCAGTTTTGAGAGTGTCCCACTACACAGCAGGCTATTGACAACTCAAAGTTCTCCCGGCTCAGTTTCCCAAGTCACCTGCAAGCCCAACCAAACCATGCTTCTTTTAAAAGCACTAGTTCACCTACTTGCTACCTTGGCGATTAATTCCATCATTCCCCATTATCCTTGGGTTCCTGCCCAGCACGCTCCTCTGCCCTGGGTTCTGTGCCCAGCACAGCACAGCACAAAACCACGCAGAAGAGCAGAAATGCAAAGCCATGCTCAGCTAATTCAGTAATTTGAATCCCTGTGTCAAAACAATATTTTCTTAAATTATGAATTTTTCCTTCAAAATTAAAAATGGCAGAAAGAAATAAGTAACAACCACTCCAAATCTTAAGTTTTCCTGCAGAATAATCATGGCCTGGACTCATAGTTACAAGCAGCAATTGCAAGTAAGTCAACTCATGCTTCTTCACCGAATAGTAAAATGCCTACGAGGAGCTATTAAGAAATCCTGACTTCTTTCCAATAATCTCTGTATTCTATACATGAAATCTAAATTTTATACCTATGATATATTCATTGCTATTTTAGGGCTATACCTAATTAACAAAAACAATTTAAATTAATAATTTTATAAAATCCCACTAATCCATAATAATCCAAAAACCTGACATCAGTAATCCAGAAACCAATTAAATTATGCTTCAGATCTAAACTTGAGTTCTACAGAGAGTTGGGGAATTACAGCTCAAGACAAAGGATATGATTAGCAGAGGTAAAGACTCAGTGAACTCCACAGTGTTAAAAAAGAAAAGAGGGAGGAGACAGCCCGGGGCATAAAGCACCTCCTGTGCAAGCTAACAGTGGGATCTCCAGAACCCATGTAAGTGCAAACCACATAGGGCACACAGTGAATATGAAGCCAGACTGCTCATGGGGGTATATGCCTTTAATCCCAAGAGAGGCAGAAGGATTAATGCTGTGAATTCAAGGCCAGATGGTCAACATAAACAAGTTCCAGACCAGCCAGAGCTACTCTGTCCAAAAAAAAAGAAAGAAAAAAAATATATATATAATCATTCTCTTGTGTTTTTTAATGTGCAAATTGTACTGCTGTACATAAAATGAATAGTTTCATGAAAAATAAAATAAAAATTGCTAAAAGTGGGACGGGATATATGTCTCAACATTTAAGACCATGGTGCTCTTTCCAGAGGACCCAAGTTTCAGTCCTGATACCTATATAGCAGTGCTCATTGTCTGTAACTCCAAACTCAGAGGATCTAACGCCCTCTTTTGGCCCTATATGAATTTTCTGTAGCTTCACTTCAAAATACAAAAGGTCGTTAGGTTCTTTTAAAATAACTAGGCAGGTGAGATGGCTCAGTGAGCAAAGGCACCCGTCATCAAGCTTGCCGACAAGGATCCACACAGGAGAAAGCGAAGTCTCATCCTGCAACTGTCTCCTGACCTCCATTGCACATATGTGCCCCCACATATACACACACAAACAAAATTTAATATAAACAAAAAAAAAATACAACAAAAGTCAAGAAATATATAACCAGCTATCTAATAATACATAGTAGCTATTAGTGTTCTACCTTCAAATCATTAAATTACTCTAAAAATCCCCTTAAATTGCTGGGGCTAGACTACCTGTCTCCAAAATCTGCAACTCTGAAATGTAATCAATACAAATACATTATGGATCTCATTACCTGTAATTTTATAGCCATAGGCAGCAAGCTGTCCAGCCATGTATTCTCCATCTGAATTATTATGTGAGCAGCCCCATGTTCGTATCCAAATTTTCTGTATGCCTGGAATCGTGCTGTTAAGTAATCAATTAAAACAAAGTGAGTATCTGTGAGTGAGTTTTAAGATAAAAGCCACTAGATGATTTTAGGACACAAAAAACAAATTAGAATCAATTCACAACCTAGTTTCAGAATGCATCAAATTATTTTAAAACCTGCTGTTAAAACAAAACTTTAAAATAAGGATCAGTGAGCTAGATCACTAATGTCCACTTGACACAAGCTACAGTTATCTGAAAGAAGGAAATACCAACTGAGAAAATGCCTCTACAAGAACCAGCCATAAGGCATTTTCTTTTTTTCTTTTTTTTTATTTATTTATTTATTTATTTATTTTGTAATTTTTTTTATTAACTTGAGTATTTCTTATTTACATTTCAAATGTTATTCCCTTTCCCGGTTTCCGGGCAAACATCCCCCTAATCCCTCCCCCTCCCCTTCTTTATGGGTGTTCCCCTCCCCACCCTCCCCCCATTGCCGCCCTCCCCCCAACAATCATGTTCACTGGAGGTTCAGTCCATAAGGCATTTTCTTAACTATTGACTGAAGGCAGGGGGCCCAGCCCATTGTGGGTGATGCCATCCCTGGGCTGGTGGTCCTGATTTCTATAAGAAAGCAGGCTGAGCAAGCCACTAGGAGCAAGTCAGTAAGCAGCATCCTTTCACGACTTCAGCATCAGCCTCTACATCAATTACGTCCAGCCCTGTTTGAGTTCCTTTCCTGACTTCCTGCAATGACGAAAGTGCTGTGGATATAAGTGTAAGCTGAATGAACCCTCTCCTCCCAGCTTGCTTTTTGGTCATGGTGTTTCATGGCAGCAATAGAAACCCTACCTAAGACTTAGACACATTATGTATACAGACACAATAATAATAAGTGTTTTAAAACTAAAATAACCATGGAATCACAGGAAGAATCTCTGTATTTAAGCACCGTCCTTTTGCATCTCTTGTCACCAAATGCCAGGACTAGAAATAGATTACCTCTAATTGGCCAAAGGGTCCCATGGACACCCCAAAACAACCCAAGCTGTTGTCAAGACTACAGTACTACAGATTGCTTTCCATAAGCTTATGGTAAGGTCCTATTGCTGAAGACAACACCTACACAACTCACTGAGCAGGGAGAAGTCCAGCTGGTGCCTACCTAGAGCCTTCGCCCCTACAACTAAATGTTCACAGTACTGGAATGGACTCTGCACACTACTAAAGGAGAAGGGTGAGTACTGGCCCTGCTACAGACTCTTCAGTCTACAATGGTGCCTGTATGCCAGATGCATAGTGCAGTGCTTCTCAACCCATTGGTCATGACCTTTTGGGGACTGCTTATCAGACATCCATATATCTGTATATGGATATTTACATTATAATTCAAAACTAAGCAAAATCACAGTTATGAAGCTGTAATGCAATATTCTATAACTGAAGGTCACCACATAAAGGAACTGTATAAAGAGCTGCATCAGAAGGAAGGCCGAGAAATACTAAGGCACTAGCGCAATAGTAGCAAAGGCTTATGGGACAAACCAGCTAATACCTGACTGGATTTATAGCCCACTCCAGGAGATGGAACCCATCCCCGCCTGTGTTCGGGTAGCCATGAACCTGAGATTAGATAGGCCAGAAACTAGGGTAAAACCGAATACTACCATTCTACTAAAAGAATGGAGAAGTAAATGACTCCTAATGACATTCTGCTATATTCAGTGTTTTTTTTTTTTGTTTTATCTCATTACATTATATCTTATTCTGTTTGTTTTCTGAGAGAGACAGAAAAGGGGTGGATCTAGATGGGAGGGGAGATGAGGAGGAGCTGGGAGGGGTAGAAGAAGGAGAAATCATAATCAGAATATATTATGTTGAAAAAATCTATTTTCAATAAAAGGGTAAAATAATGTTTAAAATTTTTAATTAAAAAGTAAATAAATAATGTCCTTTTGGATCCATGGGAAGGCTTAGCAGGTAAAGGTGCCTGCAACCAAGCCTGATGACCTGAGTTCAATCCCAAGATCCACATGCTAGAGAACTGATTCCTACAAGTTGACTTCTGACCCTCACTCACATGCTTCAGCACATGTGTTCATGCATATTCATAGATCATAAATAAATAAAACATAATTTTTTTAAAACATTTTAAATACAAATTCTTTAAAAGTCCTTTCAAGCCAGGTGGCACATACCTGTAAACCCAGCACTTAGGAAAGCCAAGCAGGAAGTTGAGGGTCATCTGTGGACCAAGCTACAAGGGATCATGCCTCAGAAAAAGTTCTTCTCTGGAGAGTAACTTTAATTCCTTACTAACCATACTACTTATGACTAGTGCAACCTTTAGAAAGGGACACACGGATGGTGGCACTGAAAATGCCAGTTGCAACAATAACACCCAAAGAGATGAAACCATCAAAGTACTACCCTATACGAATGAGGACATGACTAGGGACCAGACACCCAGCACCCAGATAAAAGTCAGGTGGAGCAGCAGGCATCTGTAACCCAGTGCTTGTCAAGGGAGAAGACAGAAGAATCACAAAATACACAGGCCAGCCAGTCTAGCAGAATCAATAGCTCCAGCTTCAGTGACAGTCCCTGTCCCAATACACACACACACACACACACACACACACACACACACGTGCACACACGCGTACACACACACACACAGGTACCTGTACACTCTCATGAACATTTACACACATATACAACACAAAAAACATATAAAGAACAAAAACAAAGTCTGATGACCTGTCCATTCACACACTCTTAAATGCTAGTTGTAATCTTTATCCATTTAAAACTTACACATTAAAATAACCAAAATTGAAACCTCCACAATTAATGTTACTCCAGTCACAGATTTCTAAAGAATTTATTTAGGAAGTACAAAAAGACTTCCCTCTTAGACTGCCCTAACAATTTAAAAGTAAACAGAAGTGACAATAAAGAGATGCTTGGAATTCATGTGACAACCCCCACTAATTAAAACACATTCTACATGCACAGCCTAGAAAAGCTCAATAACCCAAACAAAATAAACATTAAACCTGCCCACAATTTCCTAGATAAACAATTACAAGCTAAAACCATACAACTGGGCAATCATTTCTGCCCTGTCACATTAGATCTTACTGTCCAGAATCCCACCACGCAAAGTATAAACAGGACAATGATTTTTTTTGTGCCCAGTGCCTAAGCACTGACTAAGAATAATCACATGTCCATACACCATTGCCAAATAGGAATCACAAATCTCAATAAAAGTTCTAACTTGCAATTACAACAGATTTATACCAACTATAGTCAAATCAAAACAATTCCTAGTGTCCTGTCGCCTCCTGCAAAGACCATTTAATCTGGTACTTTGTTTTGTTTTTTAATTAATTCTTGGAAAATTCTCTTCAATGTAATTTGATCATATTTATTCCCCTAACCTCTCCTATATCCATTCCCCAACCCCTTGGTTTTTCTGAATTTTTTAACCTATTACTTGCCAGATTTGAAACAATTCAAATTTTTTTTGAAGTGCTTTATTTCCTATTAGAAATAGAAAGATCCTAATCCTGGAGATATTGCACATATGGTGAGGCCAGCAGTGTCAGCCTCTCCTGGGATGGAAACAAATGTAATTCTGAGGAATGCTTACCTGTCACTTGGTGGGCTGGGCTCTTCTTGCAAATATTTTTGGGTATTCCGCCTCCGTACTTTAGGAAACACATGCTTTCTTGAGAAATGTCTGTCTTGTGGCTTTGAATCTTCCTGTGATATGATATCTTCTATGTCATCCAGCAGTACATCACAGGATGCAGAAGGCATCTTTTGTAGTATAGAAAAAAGTCACAAATAGCAGAGGTTTAGTAAAATCCACTTAGCATGGTATTGGTAAACAATTCTCACCAACCTTGAATCTTCTCAACTCTGTTAAGCCTAAGTTCACAGAAAACATAGGCAGATAAACCAAAGAAACAACCATGCAAGTCCTGCAGAAACGTGCCATGACTGAATGGAAAATGGCATAACTAATACTATGGAGGGAACATAGGACAGGGTCTTTTCAAGAGAAAGGAAACAGAAATTCCCATCAGCCACTGCTGCTGAGGCCGATTACCACCAAGGCCTCCAGTGTTGTGAGAAGGAATTGGTGTGCCTGACTTTAAGAAGGGCTACAGAGACGATGGTTCAGCAGATAAGAGAACTTGCTGATTTTATAGAAGTCCCAGGTTCAGTTCCAGTACCCACATAGAGGCTCAGCACCCTCATAAGTCCAGTTCAGTGGACACCTTCTTCTTCTGACCTCCCTGGGCACCAGGCACACTTTTGGTGGATATAAATACATACAGGCAAAACACTCATAATACATATATATGGTGAGTCATACACAGACACACACACACACACACAGGTCAGCTATGCCAAATAAAACTAGTATTGGTAAAAAACTACAAAGTATTACTCTAATAACAAAACCAAGTAAAGACACACCAAAAAAAAGAGAAAACTACCAGCTAATATCCCTGACAAACACAAATGTTAAAATCATGAATAAAATGTTTACAAACCAAACACAGGTGTATATATCAAAAACATCAAATTAGCTGTATCCCAATGATCCCAGAGATGGTTCAGCATACATTAAGCCAATAAATGTAATAAATCATATAAACGAACTTAAAGATTAAAAATCTTGTGATCATCTTAACAGATGCACAAAAAGCCTTTGACAAAATCCAGCATGCCTTCATGATACAAGTCCTAGAGAAGGGGACAGAGAGATGGTTTAGCAGAATAAGAAAGCCAGCTGCTCTTGCAGAAGATCTGGTTGTTGTTCTTTCAGAGGACCTGGGTTCTGTTCCCAGCACCCACATGGTGCCTCACTACCATCTATAACTCCAGTTCCAGAGAATCTGATGCCCTCTTCTGAATCCCAAGGGTATCAGGCATTCATGCAGTACCTAATACACACACACACACACACACACACACACACACACACACACATACACACACACACACATATAAAATAACCTCAAAGAAAGAAGTAATAAACTGGGGTTGAAGCCAGCAGAGAAGAAAGCGTCTAGGCCCATGCATACTATGGCATCTATTACCTATTAGCTTTCCTCATTAGGTCATCTGAACTAATGTTAAGACTATAAATCAGCAGTTCTCAATCTGTAGGTCATGACCCCTTCGGGGGTGGGGATGGGGGGTCAAATAGTTTCACAAGGATCACCTAAGACCATCAAAAACACAGATATTTACATTGTAATTCATAACAATTGCAAATTTACAGTTATGAAGTAGCATTGAAAGAATTTTATGGCTGGGGGTCAGCACAACATGAGGAACTGTATTAAAGGGTTGCAGCGTTAGGAAGGGTGAGAACCACCGCTGTATATTCACCTGTCTTCAAGCCTGTCTGTTATTCTACAGGATTCCCATCTTTCTGCTCATATCATCCAAATAACAGAGTGGCTTCCTACCAGGCCTACTTTTGTGCCTGGAATTTGAAATGTTTGCTTTAAAACTTTTAACAGCGTATGCATCATCATTTAGACCTCTATTTAAATCTCAGCTACTTATATATCTGTCATCAGTAAAAGGAAAAAAGAAGTGAGCCAAGCACCCTTCCTTAAAACTGTTAGGGTGATGAGCACATCACATGGTCAGTCAATCCTCCCTTTTCCTAGACGACGATTGGTTCATAGTCACAAGACCATCCAGCCAGACCTTTCTATAACCGACAGTAAAGGCAGCTTCCTGGAGTGACAGTGGATGGGGTTGGGGTAACAGGCCAACTTTGTGAACTTTGTGCCACCCACCTAAGGGATGAAGCCCAGCAGGAGGTGCAGACACAAAGAGTCATAATAACTGCATTTGAGCCCTGAGGTGCAACTCTCCTCGGCTCACCCCTCTGAGCCACCAACCTACCTCTAGAGTCTAGCATCTTTTGAGTTGGGCATTTCCCTCCTAGAAACAAAGGTCCACCAACACAGCCATGAGGGTACAGGTTGGCCTTTCCCACAGAGGTTCCATTTATATGCAATAACTGTCAGTGAAAAAATAACAGTTTGAACAAGTTTAGGAAATTCTGCCTCTTACAGATCTATAATGCACAGGTTTGGACTGTGAAGATGTGCAGGAAAGAAACTAAACATTCTCTGACCTTAGTAGTTTTCTAAAAAGTATTTCCTTACCAAGCTCTTAAAGAAGTATTTCATAATGTGTATGATATGTGTCGGAGCACAGGAGTGGTACTGCAGACAGCTGTGTGCCACAGTACCTGTAGCAACACTCAGAGGACGACTTGCAAGAGCGTCTTGCTCCATTTCCATACTTCCCTAATCCTGTTTAAACTCTAATCCTGATAAAACTCTAACACCCTGCAGCTTCTCAGTAATTGTTTTTTCACTACAGGCAGCCCACCCGGTCTAACAAAATACAGGCCTGGCTACCTCTGTCTTAGTTACTCTTCCCATTGCTGTGACAAAGTACCAGCAAAAAAGGTGGTTATTTTGGCTCATAATTTGAAAAGATACAGTCCATCCAGGCAAAGGTTTGATGGCATCCAGTGGCTCGTTTCACTGCACCAATCAGGAGGGAGGGATGAATGCTAGTACTCAGCTGGCGTCCTCCATTTACACACTTTTTAATTCAGTCTTAAAGCGCAGCCCACATCCAGGACACAATTCCTTCATCAGCTAAACCTCTCTGGAAGTCTCCTCACAGATACAGATAGCGGGTTCAAAAGACCCTCCAATAATTTTGATATCTACTGTTTTAGAGTTCTTATTTCATAAAGACTTACCTAAAAGGCATGTCGAATAGGCGTTAGTGAATCAAGTGACTGTAACATGTATAAAAATGATGTAATGGGATAAAGAACAGTCTTCTTAACAAATGACACCACAGCAACTAGATAGCCACACACAAAGAATGGCAGCTGGGGCCCATCTCACATCCTACTCAAAAGTTAACTCATGGGGGATACAGACCTAAACTTTTAGACTAGGAGAGTACCAAGTGTCCCAATTAGACACTGACTTCTTAGGTAGGACAGCAAGAGCACAAAAGGAAACAACAGGTTAGACTTCATCAAAATTAAAGTGTTTCAGCCAGGCACAGTGGCTCGTGCTTCCAATTCTAGCACTTGGGAACTTAAGGCAGGAGGATCATGAGTTAAAGGCTGTCCTCAGATAAAATCAAACTTGAAGCTAATCTGGGCTATGTGAAACCTGTTCTCAAAAATGGGGAAAGAAAAGATTCTCATGCTTCAAAGACAACATGAAGATCATGAGAAGGCATGCAATGGAAGGAAACAGCAGCTCACATAATACAATAAGGGCCTCTTATCAGAGTAAATAAAAAACTCAAAAATACAACCCAAATTAAAATATGGGAAAGGAATCTGAACAGATTTCCAAAGACGATATATAATTATCTGATAAGAACAGAGAGCTGTCAGTAAAATCAGCTATGAGGGAAAGGCCATTCGAACCCACAAAGACATACACTTCACACTCCCTGGGACAACTAGAATCACAAAGACAAGCAGTCATGTTAACAGCACTGAATCACATCACACGGAAAGGAAACAATAATCAGGCCTGGCATGGTGGTGTACACATTTAATTCCAGCACTTGCAAGTTTGGTCACATATTGAGTTCCAGGCTAGCAGGGAAAACACATTAAGACAATGTCTCAAGAAATTTTAAAAAAAAGAAAAGAGGGGTTGGGGATTTAGCTCAGCGGTAGAGCGCTTGCCTAGCGAGCGCAAGGCCCTGGGTTCGGTCCCCAGCTCCGAAAAAAAAAAAAAAAAAAAAAAAAGAAAACAAGGTAACTCAGCTGGAAGAGGTACAGAAACGAGCCTTCAAGAATGCCATATTTGGTGTGGAGATGTGGCTCAGCAGTTAAGAGCACTGACTGCTCTTCCAAAGGACCTGGGTTCAATTCCCAGCAACCACATGGTAGCTCATAATTGTCTATAACTCCAGGATCTGACAACCTCACAAAGATATACATTCAGACAAAAGCCCAGTGCACATGAAATAAAAAATAAATATTTTAAAGAAGAAAGAAAGCCATATTTAACAGCCAGGTAGAGAAGTAGGATATAACAAGGACGAAGTAACAGCCACACATGGCAAAGGAAGAGAGCATGTCCCTGCTACTTAATGAAAATGAAAAACTAGGAAGAAATACAAAAGTATCTCTCCAATTCAGCTATAGAGAAATCTAGTTCTTACAAAATGATGGTGGCTTACTACTAAAAAATTGAGACATCTTTCTTCATATTCTAATGCGTAACTGATTACTCAACTATTAAAAATTAAAATAAACCAATACCTTGATTATCTGAAATTGGTCTCAAGTCCTCTTGAAAGATGAATCTGGAAAATGAAAATTAATTAGAAAATGCAAGTATCCTATAAATTCATAAAACCAGTGTAAGACCTCTTTACAACTTCCTTTAAAAAAAAAAAAAAAAGACGCATCTAGCCACTTTGAAAACTGCCTCCCTGCACTGTAACTCCTGAGCACAGTGAAAATCACCAAGTAAGAAACAAGTGATCCCTTGTAATACAGGAAAGTTTTCTAAGCAAAGGAGCAAAGAAAGGGGCCTGGGGAGAAGGGGCGCAAAAACTCAAAGCAACTGCCCCTGTGCCCAACTTCAGTGTAAAACACTCCTTTCCTGAAAGCCTGATCACGTAGCACAAGTACATTCACAAGAAAAGTTAGAGGAGAAAATGAGGCTAGACCAGACTGAAAGTCCCTGACTATGCCAGCCAGCAGTATCTGCGGCCACACCGGCCTCTCTCCCGGCAGCACTCCAGCATCCGATTCCCCAAGCCAGCTGCCAAGTCTTTCAAACTGCGAAAACAAGCGGGCGATCGGCCCAAAGAAGAAAATTTGCAGGAACGAGGCTCCGCCAAAAATGCAACTCGGCCCACAGTCGCTGGACATTTGGTACATTTGCCCGTAGTATACACAAATCCAGAAATTCACCTGTCCAAACTGAGAGAAAAACCACAAGCCACTGTCAGGAAACTGCACAGGCTTCAGATGGAGCGCGCCATGACACTTGTGTCCCGCCGGGCTTATTTGCGCATGCTCCGCGACGGCAGCCAGGAGAGGTCAAAACATATCATTGTTTCAAGTTTGCGTTTGGCCTCATAATTGTTACCAGATTCTTCTACAAACAAAAAAGAGAGTACATTCCTATCTCATTATGTTCTCAGAGTGGCTTATCAACTAACTTCTTCTAAGTTATAACCTGTACTGCACATTTAAGGGATTAACATTAACATCCCGCCATTTATTATTACTACTCCTTACTCAAAAAAGGGACTGGAGTCTTCAAGTACTTACCAGAGTAATTCCCCGGAGTAAATCGTTTTCATTACATTCATTACATTTTGTTACTTTACTTCTCTATCTATCTATCGATAGATCGAGATCGATCGATGGATCATCTCTTTTGAGATAGCATCTCTCTATATAGCCCTGTCACTCACTATATGAAACGAACTGGCCTCAAACTCAAAGAGACCAGCCTGCCTTTACCTCTCAAATTCTGAGATTAAAAGCGTGCACCACCATGCCCAGCTAATTTCCTTCACTTCTATAAAGAAGAATAATAGAAAAATGGTTGTTCTATTGAATAACAAAAGTCATTTAACATCAAACTCCTGCCTACATCTGCCTCCTACTGCTGGGATTATGGTTGTGGCTCACCGCAGTAGGCTTCTATTTCTGCTTCGGCAGAGACAATTCAGCCTAGGTAGTCAGGTTTCATTTAATGATTCCATAAGAATATGTAATACTTTCTTTACCAGTAATGAATAACTTTAAGTTTGAAAAGCATAAAGAAAGGAGTGATATGAAAAATATGGAATGAGGTCTTTTATGTTTTTAGAGTGATGCAGATTTTTGTTGAAGGATGAATGGTTTAGCAGTTCATGTACTGGGACCCAGGGACTTATGCATGCTAAGCAAGCACCGTACCAGTAAGCTGCATCTCCTGCCCCTGTGTTTTTGTTGTTTTTGTTGTTTTTGTTGTTTTTTGTTGTTGTTGTTGTTTATTTGTTTTTGTCTCCATAGTGAAAACCGAAGGGGAAAATGTGAGTCATAATAAGACCAATGGATTCTTACTACCCTCAATGGACAAAGGAAGAATAAATCTAGAAATTATAAAAATTTAGAAACAGATTTAGTTTATAACCTTAGCAATTATCAGTTGCACTAAAGAATTTAAGCCAATCGATAACCTTTTCATGAGACACAATGTGTGTGTGTTTAATTTGCTCTTAGAACAGGACATGTGAATTGTTTGTGCAGAGATTAGATGCACATAATAGTGTCGACTTAAGACGGATAAGTCTGTTTCTTAGGAGAACAGGACAAATGTAGGTGCCCTTAATTTGTGAAGTCCAGGAATTAGGCATTAGGCAAATATGCTGTGATTTACATTGACTTTCCACAATCTGTGACTAAAATCCAGCTCTAATTTCAAAACAAGGAATACACACAAGAATTGATGTTGGATGCAGGGACTGAGATCGATCGGGTATAAGAAATTACTGGACAGAATAAACCTCCCCTGCCTGAAAACCATACAACAGTAATTTTTAAGGAAGAGTTTTCCCCTAAGAGTTGGATGAACCCAACGAGAAAGAGTGACAGTGTTAACAAAGGGAAAACAGGAGGAATGTTATACCAACGTCAAAAGAAAGGCTGCCTCTAGTGGATGAATGCCTCGAAATATAGGGTGAGAGGAAGACGCCAGAAGCCTTAGCTGATGATAGACGATGTGACGATGTGACGTGAAATCGCCTCCATTCTTCGGAGGCACGCTGAAGGGCATCTTAAAAAGTAACCACTAGAGGTCAGAGTACTGAGCTTCTGACACCAGCTATTGGCTTAGCATTTCACATAAATGGCGTTGCTTTTTCAGTAAGTAATTTTCTCTTTTCAGGCTCCTGCAACCTGTAACCCTTGTCAGAGGAAATAGAATACCACATCCCTTTGCTGTGAGCAGGTAATCTACCCGGGCCCGGAATTCTGGGGGGTTTTGTTTGTTTGTTTGTTTGTTTGTTGGTTGGTTCTTTTTTTTCGGAGCTGGGGACCGAACCCAGGGCCTTGCGCTTCCTAGGTAAGCGCTCTACCACTGAGCTAAATCCCCAGCCCCCTGGGTTTTTGTCATAAGCAAGAATCTGATGCTGGCTCCACAAAAAGACAAACAGACAGATGGACGGACGGACAAACAGGAAGAGGAAGAGGAAGAGGAGGAGGAGGAGGAGGAGGAGGAGGAGGAGGAGGAAGAGGAAGAGGAAGAAGAAGAAGAAGAAGAAGAAGAAGAAGAAGAAGAAGAAGAAGAAGAAGAAGAAGAAGAAGAAGAAGAAGAAGAAGAAGAAGAAGAAGAAAACAGAACCTGCCCAAGGCTGTTTCAGATGAAGCCAAGATAAGCAGTGATGGGGGGAGGGGGATCAGTAAATTCTAAAGACAATTTCAAGATCCCTGCTACCCAGCTTATCTAGAGCAAAATTTATTTCTAAGTAGTTCAATTTTCTGAACAAATAAATCACTACATTTTTCCCTTTAAAAAAAAATCCATATGCATTTCTCTTACAACCAAAAGAGTTCTATCCGTTGATGGTGGTGGTGGTGGTGGTGGTGGTGGTGGTGGTGGTGGTGGTGGTGGTGGTGATGATGTTTTGGTTTTTGGTTTTAATTGTATTAAGACAGAACCTCATGTACCCCAGACTGCTGGCTCCAAACCTTCAGTGTAGCTAAGAATTTCTGATCCTCCTGCCTTCACTTTTCAAGTGCCAGGATAAAAGGCATGAACCTCAATACATTAAAATTCTTATTGTTAGATATTCTTCCAATGATTTAAAGTGATAACTCACATCTATTGTATAACAGTCTCATGGTTTATAAGTATCAGCAGGAGACATGATGTTTTCTCTGTCCTTCTAACACATGACAATACACAATAAATTTGTTTCTGTGAGGAATACAGCTTAGTGTTAGGACTCTCGCATGCCTAAGGCCCCAGGTTGAATAACCACTGCTGTAAACACTAACAGTAATGACAAATCTGATGCCCACCTGAATTGAGTTACATAAGCTTTACTGCATGGACTAGGTATACTAAGGACTACTCTAAATGCTCGGGAAATGAAACGCAACAATGTCTCTACCTCCTTAAGAGGGTAACAGACATATGCCAGCAGACAAAGACAAAACATAGCAAATAGCAAATATAGCCAGGCACGGTGGCACTTTGCTTTAATCCCACATTTTGGGAAGAAGAGGTGAGGGAATTTCTGTGGATTTCTGTGCGTTTCCATGCCAGCCTGGTATACATAGTGAGTTTCAGTCTAGCCAAGGCTACCTAGTGAGATCTAAACAGAGTGCAAGGCAAGAGAGGAAGATACCTAATGCTGTTTCTGCCCTCCACACAAGCCTGACAAGCAAACACACACACACACACACACACACACACACACGCACACGCACACGCACACGCACACGCACACGCACACACAATGATATCATTTTTAGTCGTTTAAGAATTTCACTCGTAGGGGCTGGGGATTTAGCTCAGTGGTAGAGCGCTTACCTAGGAAGCGCAAGGCCCTGGGTTCGGTCCCCAGCTCCGAAAAAAAGAACCAAAAAAAAAAAAAAAAAAAAGAATTTCACTCGTACATGCATATTTTGTGTTTTGACAAAATCCACTCCTCCCATTCCCTCCCACACATCCTCCCCAACTCCCTCCCATACACCCTCAATATCACTTCTTCCTCCCAAGATTTTTATTTTTCTTTTTAAATTTTTATCTGGGAACTATTTCAAACTTCTTTTCTTTTTTTTTCTTTTTGAAACAGGGTCTCTATAGTCCTGGCTGTCCTGCAACTTGCCATGTTGACCAGGCTAGCCTCGAACTCACAGAGATTGCCCTGCGACTACCTCCCAATGCTCTAAGATAAAAGGCATTCACCACCAAACCTAGCTCATTTCACATTTCTTAAAAGTTGCCCGAATATTGTAACTGATACATGTATAAGCTTCATTCCCAAATAATAGCACCTCATACGACCAAAGTACAGTGACCACACCCAGGACTGTTGTGGCTATAACGCCATCTGACTGCACTAATCCTGGGAGAGTCTTTCATTTTCTTCTCTTCTTTAACCTGATGCTTTAGAAGAAGAATGGCACAGATGTTCGTAAACTTTCCCTCCATTTCAGTCCTCTGATGTTCTCACAACTACACATGTGTTTTGTTTTCTGTGTTTTGCTTTGCTTTGCTTATAGACAGCATCTTGCTACGTAGCCTTAGCTCTCCTGAAGCTGATAGAGTTCCAAAGGCTTCTGCCTCCAAGTACGAGGATTTAAAGGTGTACGGCACCATGCCTGGTACAGCTACCTTCGAGTTGTGGATCTGGGGCAGGAACACCACAGAAGAAATGCTGTCTGTTCCCCTTGGCCTATCTCAGCAAGGCATGTGACCTGTCTCATTAGCAGTACTTTGAACAGTCAGTCTCACCATTGTGAAACAACCCTTCCACCCTCTGTTATCAATGAGTGACTTGAGGGAAGGCACGCTGAGATTACAGTAGCATCTTGTTCCAGAGTATGTTGCTGCCTCTAATTGCGGCATCTCTAAATGGCCCTGCAGGGAACAATTATTACTGTGGCACTTGCCAAATGGGGACTTTCCATTTCTATCATTCCTTCTACTTAGATTATTGAATGGGCTTTCCCTTCTCATTTATCTATTCAATTATTTATATTGGTATGGATGACTGTGCTCATTTTATATTATAGCTTCTAAGCCATTGTTAGTATTATTTTGCTGCTCAAATTATCCCAACTTTGGCCATGGCTTTGGGTTTCCTTTGGTGTTCTTTGGAAATGTCTACATTTCAATTATGAAGACATACATTTTCCTGTTATTGCAATATGTGCCAAAGTTCATCTTATACCTCCTTACCCCATCCCTGCAATCAGTCTAATCTCCACAGAACTATAGTTCCTATTAGTTTAAAGTGCTAGAGACCAAGATAGGAAGCCAAATGTTGTGATATACATTATAGCTCACGAATGTGGGAGATGAAGACAAAAGAATAGGGAATTTAAGGCCAGACTCTGCTACAAAGAAAGTATATCCTGGACCATGTGACACTCTACTTGGAAAGGAAAGGAAAGGAAAGGAAAGGAAAGGAAAGGAAAGGAAAGGAAAGGGAAGGGAAGGGAAGGGAAGGGAAGGGAAGGGAAGGGAAGGGAAGGGAAGGCAAGGGAAGGCAAGGGAAGGCAAGGGAAGGCAAGGGAAGGGAAGGGAAAGCAAGGGAAAGGAAGGGAAGGGAAGGGAAGGCAAGGGAAGGCAAGGGAAGGCAAGGGAAGGCAAGGGAAGGCAAGGGAAGGCAAGGGAAGGCAAGGGAAGGCAAGGAAAGGCAAGGGAAGGTAGGTAGCAACGTTTACTGCTCTTGCAAAAGACCCTGCATCTACATATGCACAAAAACACATCCATGCTCACACACAAAACTAAAAATAAGTAAATAATGATATGAGCTGCAGTGTGCTATTGCTTCTGGTTGTCATTGCTCCAGAGGCTACAGAATAGTCATGGCAAACTTGAAGTTTCTGTTAGCTATCCATGTGGATTCTTGACCTGGCAATTGGACTTATGATCCTAAAGCTTTGAGAAATGCAGGAGGAAGCTGTGAAGTTGGGCATTAGTGTCACACAGGTAGAATATTAAGCCAGGACTTCTGAGGTGTATGAGAGTGCCCGTGTGATGAGCCTGAAGCAGGCCAATACTGAGGTGGGGGAGAAAAGGAAGAGACAGGAAAAAAGACTGAAAAATAACCAATGGGAAACTCAGAGGTGGGGATGGCAGGCAGCTGTAACCGATGCTGTAGATGCAGGGAAGGGATGATGAGCATGGGATGTCAGTGTGAACAGCCTGGATAGGTAGTTTCTGGAGGAATGATGGGAGTAAACTTTGACTGGACTATATCAAAGGTAAAAGGGGAAGGGAACTAGAGACAGGATGTCAGTCAGGAGCAGAGAGATGGGACTGTGGCAAAGAGGGAGGCATGTTCAAAAGAAAGAATTGTGTTGAAGATATGAAAAACAAGAACACTTAAATGCTAAGTCCCCTAGAAATGGGAAGATGATGGTAGCAGAAAAAAAAGGAGACAGAATGATATTCCTTGAGGTATAAATATTTTTAAAATAAGCCAAAGTTATCTAAAAATAAATAAAAATATCAGGTAGCATATGAAGTGGAAACTTAAGGGTTCTTTGAAAAGTCGGTTGGGGGGGTTGGGGATTTAGCTCAGTGGTAGAGCGCTTGCCTAGGAAGCACAAGGCCCTGGGTTCGGTCCCCAGCTCCAAAAAAAAGAAAAGTCGGTTGGATGGCATTTTTGCTGGGGCAAACATGCGAAGGAATGTTTCATGAAAGTGGACACAGGTGTGAAAGGCTAAGGCAGACTCCTGAAGGAACATTTTGATGAAGCAGACACAGGAGAGATGTTCTGCTAAAACAAGCACCTGAAAGGACAAGTGATGAAGGATTTTTCACTGACAACGTATTGGTCCACCTTACATAGTTGAGCTGCATTTGTTGAAACACCAGAGAGAAACACACACACACACACACACACACACACACACACACACACACACACACACACACACATATATATATATATGGATGGATGGTGGAGTGCTGCAGTTTATTCAGTTTATTGCTGCTTCTCAGGTCCTGGGCTGATTGACTCCATGAGCTGAGGCAAGAGCTGTGCTGAAGCAAGGCACATGGAGGACACCTGATGTTTGGAGGGTATAAAGGACTCTATGGAGTGACGGAGACAGAGCTTGGCTTGCTGGTACAGTAGCCATGCAGCACTTGTGGGTCTCGAGTCTTCGCTTCTCTGAGAGAGGCACAGCTGAGAACTTCTGGTATTCCTGTTGGTCCCACCTCCTAACTCAAGCTGAGGCTGAGGCCTGGCTGTCTCTGCTAGGTCGTGTCACCGCTGTTGCTAACCCAACTCTACTGAACTGGACTGTTGGTGTATCCATGAACTGTTTGCAAGTAGACCGAGCTACCACTGCCTGCTGATCTGTGAACTGAACTGCCGATTTCCAGACAACATGGACAGGAGTTGATCCAAAGAACCTTTCTCAACAGATCTATTCCCCCCATATTCTTTCTTTCCCACTATCTCTGGTGGGTGGTGGGCTAGCAGGGAGGTTAAAGCGTTTAAGAACCATCATTAAGAATAAGATTTGAAAACATTAAAGTTACAGGCACATGCCCTTAATCCCAGAACTTGGGAGGCAAAGGTAGGTGGATCTCTGAGTCCAGAACAAAGACAGTTCCAGACCAACAAGTCTACATACTGTGATCCTTCCTCAAAAACAAGCAAACAAACAGCTAAAACCTATTTTAAGTGATTAAAACAGTCTGAAGATTCAGTTGGTAATTGGTAGAATGCTTGCCCAGGATACAGGAGGCCCCAGACTTGACACACTGACACTGTCAAAAGGTAGGGAGAGCAAGATGCAAAAGCCTATAATCCCAGCACCTGGGAAGTAGGAGGATCAGGAATTTAAGGCCATCCTCAGCTACATAGAACTTTGAGGCTAGCCTGAGCTACAAGAAACCCTGTCTCTAACAAAACAAAACAAATAAAACATTTTACTTGTGACATTTTAAAATCTAAGTTTTAAAATGTTTTTAAAACAACTAAATGTTTTTAAATTAAAAATTAAACAAAAAACAAACACCGAAGATTTCTAGTAAGGTGTTAGCTTGACTATCAATGGTCAAGTATAATAGTCTACTGGAAATGTACTTCTCTAGTCTTCTCTAGTAAGTTCCAGAACGTGGTTGGTTAGTTACTGCCAAGAAGATGAGGGAAGAGAAAATAAATTTCTTTAAGCTCCCTTATTTTTAGCCACAGGGCATTCATAGCTTTTGTTTGTTGGGCAAACAGACACAACACATACACAAACACAGATTCATTCACAAACCCCATATTAACTAAATGGGGAATGTACCAGTTACATTCCTTACAGGTTTGATACTCCAACACACACACACACACACACACACACACACACACACACACACACACACACACAGAGAGAGAGAGAGAGAGAGAGAGAGAGAGAGAGAGAGAGAGAGCCTCACAGATCCCACATTAACTAAATTCTCACTACCAGTTATATTCCTTACAGGTTTGATGCCCCATCCCCCCCCCCCCCCACACACACACACACACACTTTACAAGTGCTAATCTGTAGGTGAAATTCAGACTTGCAATCCCACCAAGCAAGTCTTAGTTAGAGTGAAATAACAAAGGCATGAGAGGGACTTGCTGGTGAGGAAGTCTTTCTCAGAGAGCGAGCAGGACACCCAGCAGCTGGTGGTCTCCTGAGAACGTGCTCCCTAACCTACAGAACCGGCTGCGGAAATATTCCATTTCAGCTTATTTACTTATTGCAAAGATCTGCAAAGCCTTCTCCCAGGCTGTCCACTCAACAGGAGCGGAGATCAAAAGAAAAGGCAAAGAGGACAAAACAAAGGGAGAACAAAAGGCCTTTTGTTTGAAAATCTTCATCTCATATTTCCCTCCATAACTTCTCAAACATTAGTAAGAAGGGAAGAAAAAAAAGTTTAATAAAAGGCACTCAGTGAATTGTTCCACAGTCTATTTTTTAAAAAGATAATTTTGTTAGATTTTAGCTTATTTCTTTTGGGTGCGTGCACATGCCACAGGGACAACATTCAGGAGTCAGTTCTGTCCTTCCACCGTGTGTGGCCTCGGGATCACACTCAGGTGCTCCTCCTGCATAGTGAAAGGGGCCTTAAGGAGTTGAGCCATTTGGGGCTGGGGATTTAGCTCAGTGGTAGAGCGCTTACCTAGGAAGCGCAAAGCCCTGGGTTCGGTCCCCAGCTCAAAAAAAAAAAAAAAAAAAAAAAAAAGGAGTTGAGCCATTTCAATGGCCCAGATATCTATTTTCAAGGTATAATTTACATATATTACACATAACTACCATGAAAATTTAGTTATGCGTTTAAAGATTTTATTTTATGTGTATAAGTGTCTGCCTGCCTGTATGTATGTACACCATACGTGTTCATTATGCCTGAGTAAGCCAAAAGAAGGCAAAAAGATCCCCTAGAACTGGAGTTACAGAAGGTTGTGAGCCATCATGTGGGTGCTAGGAATTAAACCTGAGTCCCTGGAAGAGCAGCCATTGCTGGCGATTGCTGACCCATATCTCAAACACCAACCCCAGTAGTTTTCCCTATACTAGCCAAGATTATCAACAGTCAATTAAATAAACTGGTGTGTGCCCTTCTAAAACAATATGATTATATATGAACAAATCAATGTCAGGGGGTAATTTTACTTCCAGCGAATTCATGTCGCCTATCAGTTTTGCCGATGGGGCCTGGAGAGATGACTCAGAGGTAAAAGCACTGAGTCCCATGGTGGCTTACAGCTGTCTGTAACTTCAGGTCCAAAGAATCTGATACCTTCTTCAGACTACTTCGGGAATGTGTTACTGCATAACCATGGAATGTACAGACGGACATACTGCAGGCAAAACAACCATTCTCATAAAATAATAAAATAATTTTAATTGAAAAACGGAGATTAAGTGTGTTAAATCCAAAGGCCTTTCCATTTAAATAGGGGGAAGAAGTTTTGATAGTTAGCAAAAAATGCGAATGTTTTCCACATCCTAAAATCTCTTCTTAAACATCAACTAAAATACAGAAGAACACTGAAAAAGGAGACCCCCCCCCACAGCCTTCTCCCACAAACACTGAATTTGCAAAAACTGTACAGTAAGCAGCAAGCTGGGAACACGTTTCAGTTTCCTCATCTGTTTATCATTGAGCAACTATGTGTGTCTGACAGTGAACATTTTTCTGGATAGAAAAGAACCTGTTGTGACTAACTGTTGAGGTCTGGCTGTACTCTACCCTAAGTTACTTAGGGTAGAGTTGCTTTAAAATAGTGGGTTTTCAGGCTCTCTTTTGCCCTGGAAAACTATTTTACAAGCAGCTTTGGACTCTATTTTGAGGAAAAAGAATGTTGCAGCCCCTGAGTGAAACCCAGAAACGGCACCAACTGGCAGGCACCACACATCTGGCACAGACTGATAAATGGCTAGTCCCTGGGACTAGGAAGGAAGCCACCCTATGAGTTCATTGGACAGCATTAAAACTGGAGGCCACATGGGCATCATAAAATCCTGTCAAGGGCAGCAGACCCAAGAACATATGGAACACGTCAGTTAGAAAAGGGGCTTAGCTCCCCCTGAACCCCATAAAGTAAATGATACTCACAAATGCTGGGGTAGCACGCCCCATACCAACCTATGTCTAATACCTGGTGTGTGTCAAAGCTCAGGGACTCTCTCTGCTGCTGACACAGCCTACTTCTCTACCTGCCCCTCCACCCATTCACCCTTCTGGATCTGACCGGTTGCTTCCTGCTCCAGCCTGGTTTACCTTTTTTGCCTCGAGGCTGACTTCTTTCTTCCTCTGCACCAGCAGTTTCCACCTGGCGTTGGTCTGGATCATTCTCTAACCTACAGAGAGTCTTTGTCAGGCCTCTTCTGAAGCCTCTTCAAAACAGTCGATTCGTCCACTTGATTCATTCTACAGCCCATAAACAGGTCTAGCAATATAGACCTATTTATTATGTACTGTGTGATAGGTCATGAGAGAGAAAAGATAATTAATTAAAACTGGAATAAAACATTTACTCTCACCTTGGCCAAACTGCCAAAGTGGGTGAATTTTACTACAAATTCCTGTTGTTATAGTACCGTTTATTGTACAGCTAGTATGCTGTAGGTCACTTCCTTAGAGTTCTGTGTAACTGCTAGGAGCAAATACTTACAAAGAGAATGAAAGGGTAAAGAACCAGGAAGAAAGAAGAAGTAGAAAAAAAAATTGAAAAGAAAACTGTGGTTCTGATCCTGTGAAGGGAAGGCTGCATTCTTAATTATTTTACCAATGCGGACCACACCGCGGTGTGTGTGTGAAGGCCAGAGGATCCTTTCAGGAGCTGGTTGTTTCCTTCCCCCAGGAACTCTCTGATAGCAGGCACTTTTACCCAGCAAACCATCTCCATTACTGCACTGTGACCCACATATTCCACACAGCACTGTGACCCTCAGTTCTATAATGACCTTTGAACCCGCATTAATATCTCTCTCTCTCTCTCTCTCTCTCTCTCTCTCTCTCTCTCTCTCTCTCTCTCTCTCTCAGCTAGCTCCATCCAGTTGGTTCCCTGTCAAGAGAGCTTATTGACTACTGAGTGTCAGCCTGTGGCAGTGCCAGCAGAGAAGGCTGAGGGACGTGCTGAGGACAAAGATAGCTGAAGAGACGGCTAAGTAGCTGGTTAGACATCGACAGTCTTGGAGATCATACAGGATGCACCCTCATAGCTGCGTACCTGCCCCTGTAGCAGCAAGAATCAAGACTGCAGGCCTGAAGGAATGAGACCTGAAGGAATCACTGGCCCTGGGTGGTGACAGGATATTCTAAACTTCCTGAAAGATCTTAAGATTCTTATCTAGCTGGAGGATTTCTGGAAAAGAACAAAGCCGTAGCATTGTCCCCCCCCCCCCCCCGACCCTTAAGAGTTAATCCAAATGGATCGGTCAGTCACCTGAACAGGAACATACCCTCCGGGAAGCTGTCTGGTCCAGAAATGTTAAAGAAATAGTGTAAGCCCACCTGGAAATCTAAGTTGAAACAATGAACTCTCTGGCCACTGGTTACCAGTTCTGGGTTTCCCTTTGGCCGTAGGACACATTGTTGTTGATTCGACGAAGAGTTTCTTTCTCTGTGTAGCCTTGGCTGTCCTGGAACTTGAGGCCAGCCTGCTCTACAGAGTGAGTTCCAGGACAGCCAGCTCTGCACAGAGAAACTCTGTCTCAAAAAAAAAAAAGGGCAATTTATAAGTTCAAAATTATGCTGAGTATTTTAATTCTCCATTGTCAATAATGAGAAACTGAGTAGATAAAGTATTGTATAAAAAGTCCACATATTATCAAATATAGAATCAAATAAGTAAATTACATAGCAGCCTATATTTATAATGCATATGAAATATTGTCCAGGCTACTCAGCTGTAATAAAGTCGGGGACACTTAGCTTCCCAGAGCAAATGATACTGTTAAAGCAGAAAGGCAAAGGGTGGCTGGTCATCAAAACAATAACTTTACATCACAGATCTAATTTTTCTGAGGATCCCACAGGAGTGGGGTGCATACTAAAGCTGTGTAGACTTCCAAGATTACTGCCAGAGTACTCATCTAAGGGCTACTTCTCTACAAACACTAATGTCTTGTTTCTGCTGCTTCACCGGGGCCCATGCTTCCTGTGCAGACTTGAATGACATTTACTGCATTTCCTTATTTACAATCTTCTCTCCTTCTCCTGTCCCCTGTGTTAATGTTGCACTTCTCCTGAGTAAGCTTCTTCCTTGTAAGTGCTTCATCACTAGTATCCTGTGACACAAAGTAAAAGCCGACAGCCTAGGCTTCAGGCAACTGGCCTTGGCTTCAAGTCCTAGGAAAGCCACTCCTAATGCAGTGAGTTTGGTCACCACATCTAAAACTCTGTGAACGTCATGTTCTTAACTTGGAAAAGTGGGATATTAAATATTCCAATGACACCGTGTGATAAGTACTGTGGTTTGAATGAGAAATGTCCCCATAGGCTCCTGTAGTTGAGTATTTGGTCCCCGGTGGGAAGTGCTGTTTGGGATAGTTTTAGGAGGGGCAGCCTTGGTGCAAAACAATATGTCATGCTCTTTGGCCTCGCCAGTAGAAGCAAAATGACCAAAGGAAGGTCATCCTTTGGAAAGCATCGAAATATGACGCACACGCTGTGCCGCCGCTGTGGCTCCAAGGCCCACCACCTTCAGAAGTCGACCTGTGGCAAATGTGGCTACCCTGCCAAGCCCAAGAGAAAGTATAACTGGAGTGCCAAGGCTAAGAGCCGAAACACTACCGGGACTGGTCGGATGAGGCACCTAAAGATTGTCTACCGAAGATTCAGACATGGATTCCGTGAAGGAACAACACCTAAACCCAAGAGGGCAGCTGTTGCAGCATCCAGTTCATCTTGAGGATTTCAATCGGTCATAAAATAAATGTTCTGGTTTAAAAACAACAACAACAACAACAACAACACCCAATATGTCACAGATGGTGGTCTTCAAGATTAAAAGCCTTGTGCCATTTCCAGTTCAGTCTCTTTGTTTCATGGTTTCTATTCAAGACGTGATCTCTCAGCATCCTGCACCAACCTCCATGCCTGTGACTTGCTGCCATGCTTCCCCACATGAGGACTCTAGCCCTCTGGAACTAAACTCCCAGATAAACTCTTTCTTGGATCAGACAACATGGTCACGGTGTTTTGTCTCAGCAATAGAAAAGTAACTAATAGAGACAGCATGAGGAGAGAGAAGAAACATCACTTTCTTAAATTCCTTTCATGACCTAATAAAAACTTTGGAGGAAGTGTTTGGTGTGTTTCTTGAGGCTAGGATACCAGGAGTAAAGGTCTGCTATAAAAATATGTTCTGGGGGGGCTGGGGATTTAGCTCAGTGGTAGAGCGCTTACCTAGGAAGCGCAAGGCCCTGGGTTCGGTCCCCAGCTCCGAAAAAAAGAACCAAAAAAAAAAAAAATATGTTCTGGGAAGGCTGAATTCACTCATATCTTTGGGGAATTGAACAGAGTTTACATATGCAGAATTGATCTATCTAGGTTAGCAGAGCGGGTAAGGCTGTGAGGAAGAGTCTCCATGAGACTGTCTTGCAGGGAGCTCCTAGGGTTCCCAGCTCTTGCCATGGTTCTCTAGGCCAAAGGCGGCATCATTTCCCAGCCTTTAGAGACCCTCAAAGCTGCAGCTGTGCAATCCCATCTCACCCTGCCCCCCAGAGAATTGTTCAACATTTACCAGCATAACAAGTGAATAAAATAATCCGATGCCAGAGTAGAAGGAAAGATGCTTTGAAAAATGTCAAATCAAAGGAATTTTTTCAGGTTTTGTTTTTTTTTATCTATCCCTTGACATTTTCAGGAAATCTGCTTTTATATATTCACTAGTGTTGTTATACAAGTCAAGTCTCGGAGGAGTTGAAGACAAGGATCCATTCACCAAAAGACCAACCACTATAGCAACACTTACCTTTCTTATCAGCATTGTTGACACCGGACCAGACTTAACTGTGCCTAGCTTCCTCCATGATAGTTCTGCTGGAGCTGTTTTCCTTGGAACGACAGATTCCTCTTCAAGTGCATCTTTGAGAGACTTGGCTCAGGGCCCCAATTATGAGGGCCCATTGCTCTGCTAGAGCCCTAAGAGAGCAGTGACATTCTCTCTGAGGTGTTGACATTTAAGCAGATGCCTAGGATAAGAAGAAGGTAGGGGTTAGCAGATAGGCGTGGGGTGGAGAGCAAGGGAAAAAGCATTCCAGAGCATGGTGAATTCACAGGTTCTGAGGTGGGGAAAGGCCTAGTCAGAAAGGAATGCATGAGGAGACTGGCATGAGCTGAAATGCAGATATCAGTAGAGCTCAGGAGGCAGGACTTCTGTGTCCTTCCTTAGCAAGAGGTGTTTATCACCCTTAGGAACCTTGTCAGGGATTATGTTGTCAAATTTCCTGATGCTTAACACTGACTGGAGGTGGCCTGACAGATACAATATTAATAAAGGAGTACCCTAAGGGTGTGGAGGGCATACTTGTCTCCAAAAATCTATCTCTGAGTAAAGTCAGATGAGCTGAAAGCTAGAGTGCACAGCAGAAGACTCTGTGACACAGAGCCATGTGGTCAGATGGAAAAGTATGCGTCCTAGTTTGCATGAGGTGTCAACTTGACACAGCCTAGAATCACCTGAAAAGGAGTCTCAATTGTCAGGCATGGTGGCAAACACTGTTGATCCCAGCATTTGGGAGGCAGAAGCAGGTCTCTGGGAGCTCAAGGCCAGACTCTTTTCTATAGCCAAGACTCCATAATGAGACCCTGTCTCAAACAAACCAAAGATTAAATACAGACTCAATTAAGGAAAGGTTACTCCATGTGCATGCCTCTGAGAGACTGCCTTGACTGCTGATAGATGTAGAAGATTTCAGTCTCCTGTGGATCAATCTGGTCTCAGATTGTGTAAGGAAGTTTGCTGAGCATGCGCATGAGTGAACAAGTCAGCAAGCAGTATTCCTCCCCGGTATTTCCTTCAACACTCTGCCCTGGTTTCTCTCAGTGGTGGACTGTGACCCCGAAGTAAAAGGCAGATAAATAAATCCTTCCTTCCCCTATGTTGCTCTTGGTCACAGTGTTTTTATCACAACAACAGAATGTAAGTAGAACATATGGGCGGCCAGTACCCAAGATGATGAGATGGATGGTCCTTAGCTCTGTATACTCCCATCCATGCTAAATATGTCTGACTTCAATCCCTTATGGGATACAGAAGAAATAGCAGTATATGAGCTGGGTATTGTCAAGTCACTTTTCTATTGCTGGAAGGAGACACCATGACCAAGGCAATGTATAAAAGTGAACATTTAATTGGGGGGCTTGCTTAAAGTTTTAGGGATTTATTCCGTGATCATCGTGTTGGGAATCATGACAGCTGGCTGAAGGCCTGGCGCTGGAGCAGGAGCTCAGAGCTCACATTTGATCTGCACATTGCGGGCAGGGAAAGACAGTGATACTAGGGATGGATTGGGTTTTGAAACCCCAAAACCCACCCTCAGTAACGCACCTCTTCCAAGGTCACACCTCTCAGTGGTGTGACCTTCTTAAACAGTCCCCAACTAGGGACCAAATATCCAGACATATGAACAGATGGGGGCAGTTCTCATTCAAATCACCACAGAGGGTTATGCTATTTGATATTTGTGTCTTTCTCTCTTGGATCACTTGTTCCATGTTCATGAGGACACCAAAGTAGCCCTGTGAAGACATTCCCAAGGGGAAGAACAAAAGCCACCAGCTTGCCGTATATGAGAGTGCCAAATTCAGTCACTCTTCCTGCCCCAGGCCTACCTGGAAAAAAAGATCACCTTTGTGGACATCTTCACAGCCATGGAGACACCTAGCAAAGTTGCAATGAATTCCTGATCTGCAGAAATCGCTTGGCTGTCTAAAGACTCACTTTTGTCTTGAGACAATGTATTTAAGGGCTCTAATTAAGTAACAACAAATGATAACAAAAATTTTAACAAGCAGCCCACTAGGTGCTTTGCTGTGAAAATTATAACACTTGGTGTTGCCTGTGAATTTGGGCAAATTACTTCTGAAAAAATATTCATAGCACTACCAAAATGAGTTTCAATATTTAAAAATTTTAGAAACAATTTATTTATTTGAAACAGGGTCTCTTTGTGTAGCCCTGACTGTCCTGAAACTCGCTATGTAGACCAGGCTGGTCTGAAACTGGCCTGCTTCTGCCTACTGAGTACCTAGATGAAAGGTGTGTGTCACCAGGCCTGACCTTACTTTTATGGGTTAATTATGTGTGTCTCTCTGTGTGTTTGGGTATGTGAGTGCCATCAGTGCCCATGGAGACAAGGATCTCCTGGAACTGGAGTTACAGGCAGTTTGAAGCACCTGCTATAGATGCTCAGACATGGACTCAGGTCCTCTGCAAAAGCAGTACAGCTCTTAACTAATGAACCATCTCTAGTCCCAACATATATTTATTCATTGTGTGTGTGTGTGTGTGTGTGTGTGTGTGTGTGTGTGTGTGTGTGTAGGCACACATGCTAAGGCATACATGTAGAAGTTAAAGGACAACTGTATGACTCAGCTCTCTTTTTCTGCTGTGTGAATACTGAGAGCTGAATTCCGGTTGTCAGACTTAGTGGTAACTGCCTTTATCCACAAAGGCAGCACACGGATCATTCTGTTAACATTTTAACATCAGCCAAATCTGCCTTTACCTTTCAAATTCAATTCATGATGTAACAAATCAGATAGCCAAAATCCAGCACCTGGACGCCATCCTAGGCTGATTTTCATCCTTGGCATTCACACTGGCTTGTAATGAATATACAGGCTAGGCCTTTGGTCTTTACACTGAGTACACAGGCTAGGTCTTTTCAGGTTCTTTCACCAGGTTACTCTTGGTGCATAGCTTGGGTCGCCATTGGCACCCGAACGCACTGTTAAATAATAGGTTTGTAAATGCCTGCCCTGGGCCTCATTCTCTTCAGAACTGCTTTTCACACTGTAGCTGCTGACCTTTCCTCAACAAAAGTTTGACAGTCGGTGTCAGTGCCCCCCACCCCCCGACCCAGTCTCCCTCCCACACATCCATGAAAAGCCCTCACTGTCTTCTCAATAGTCACAACAGGCCCTGCCTGTCTCCTTAGTGTGGCCACTAAGTCTTATCATGAACAATGAGAGCTGTCCTGTTTTGGTTTGTTGTATTGCTCTTATCTCTCTGTCTGTCTGTCTGCCTGTCTGTCTGTCTCTCTGTGTGAGTGTATGTGTGAGTGTGTGTGTGTGTGTCCTCTGCCCCTTCCCCTCTTCGATTTTGTTTTTTTTTTTTTATGTTTTGTTTTGTGTTTTACAAAGTCTCATTATGTATCCCTGACTGGCTTAGAACTTGCTGTTACTAAGCTTGCCTTGAAGTTAGAGAGCCATCTGGCTCTAGCTCCTGAGTTCTGTGATTAAAGGGATATACCATCACACTTGGTTTGTTTGTTTAAAGATGTTTATTTTTACTTTATGTCTATGAGGGCTTTGTCCAAATGTACACAGAATGTGTGCCTGGTACCAGAGAATGACAGAAGACGGTGTCAGATTTGTGTAACTGGAGTTACAGGCAAAACTGGGTTACAGTGCATAGGTGCTGGGAACTGAACTCATGTCTTCTCCGAGAGCAGTCAATGTTCTGTCCCCCCTGAGGCTGAGTCGTGCTTATAACTAGGCTGACCTGGAAACTTTCAATGCTGACTCTTCCTGCCAATGCAGGTGTCCTCCTGCCTCTGCTGCCTGGTTGCTGGGAGGGCAGGCATTGGCAGTGATGACTCTCTTGCAAATGGGTTTTTCTCAGATGTATGTGGACTCACTTTGTGTTTCCTTTCTGTTCATATTTATTTATGGTTCTCTATTAAAGAGAGTATTTCCCATCACATGACATCCTGGGTTGCCTCTCAGTAGGTTCAACTTTGCATCAAAGGAAACCATCTGTAACGCTTCAGATAAAAGCTGGGCCATGTGAAAAGTGAGGTGTGGAAACATTCATACCTGTAGATCTGGACATAAAGAATTCTGTCTAAAATAAGACATTTTATTTATCTATTTTAAGACATGGTCTAATGAATCTCACACCGACATCAACGTAGAAGCTGAGGATGATCTTGAACTTGTGATCCTCTTGCCTCCACTTTTTCAATGCTGGGATTATAGGCCTGTGACATCACACCTAGTTTATGCTGTGCTTGATTCCAGGGATTGAACTGAGGCTCGGTGGCAAGTTATTTCCTTCAGTCATTGAACCATCTCCTTGGCCCCCAAATCAATTATTTGGGGGTGGCAGTTATTGGTAGGTTTTTGTTTTGTTTTTGACCTAAGGTCTCACTATATATTTCTGCCTGGACTAGAGTTTGCTGTGTAGATCAGGCTCACTCTGAGCTCTCAGCAATCAGCCTACTTCTACCTCCTCAGTGCTGGGATTAAAGGCGTGCACCACCATACCTGTTCTTTACTGCCTCCTCCCCTCGCCCAGATACTTTTAATAGACGTTTTATCTCACGACATAGTTAATCACACGACATAGTACGATCATGCTTTCCCCTCCCCCAAACCCTACTTACCACCCCACTCACAAAATCTATACCCTCTCTCTCTCTCTAATTAGAAAACAAAAAAGAAACAACAACAAAAGAATGACAGAGCAAAGTAAAAGAAAAGGAGTCAAAGCAAAGACACAAGAAACGTATAGATGCAAAAACAAACACAGAACTCCCATAAAACCACTTCACTGGAAATGAAAATGTATCAGCAAAAGATCTGTAAGGTAAAAAAGATACTCAGACAAAAATTGTATGAGAAAAAGAACCCCTCAGGCATCACTGAGTTTGTTTTCTGTTGGCCGTCTGTTGGGTGTGGGGCCTCCAATGGAGGACTATGTTTTCCTTTGAGAGTAATTGTCAATTATGATAGCTTCTGAGTTAGGGATCAGAGCTTCCCCTCTCAGCACTAGGTCTCCATCTAGCTTAGCCCTGAGCATGCTGCCACAGTCTGCGTTCGAAAAGCTTCCACCCTGTTGTGTCTAGAGGGCCTTGTTTCGGTGGATTCCTTCATTCCCATTGGCTCTTCTAATAAATTTCATGCCCTAGAGGGAGGGATTTGATGGAGGCATTTAGGGTTGAGTGTTAGGGATCACTGTCTTCACGCTGTCCAGTTGTGGAGCTCTGTGATTGATCCCGTTTACCCCAGGAGGAAGCTCTCCTGCTGATGGCTGAGCAAGTCTCTGATCTAGGAGTATAACAGACTCTCATTAGGAATCACTTTATTGCTACATTCATTTACCAGAACAGTTGTATTTGGTTTTCCCACAGGTCCATGGCCTTAGGTTCTTGGCCACACAAGAAGCGTTGAGTATGGGAGTAGGCCTTAAATCCAACCAGACAGTGGTTAGTTTCTCCAGCAACGTTTGTGCCACTACTGCACCGCTGCATCTTGCATTTGCCTGGGAAGATGTGACCAGACAGGGCATGGTGCCTGAGCACAGGTAACCTGGCTCTACTGCAGGATTCGTTCTGCCTCCGTATGTCCCACCTTCTATTCTACCCTTTTTTATAGGCCATAGGTTTTTAATTGACAGGTGATGTATTCATATAATACATAAGATATTCTCTGTAGAGGGTTTCCTGGCTTTGTTTTCTGAATATGGCAGCATTAAAGATCTCTTCACTTATAACACTATTCCATGTGCTTGTTACTTGGCTATTAGATGTTTCTTTTAAAAAAGAGACTATGACTTCTTTCTGTTTTCTGTCTGTCTGTCTATTTTTTGTTAAGCAGTTGGAAGGGTGGCAGAGAGGAAGCTATGTTTCCCCTACCCCTTGGGCTTCTTTATGTTTTGGCCCTGCCCTTTTGTCTTTGGTTCAGTGGTGACTGTAAAATTGTCCAAAACACTACAGTGTATTACAGTGTTTTGTTGCAAGTGATAGAGAGGTTCAAACGAAGGATGCGTCACATGGAGACTCACAGACACCGTGCAGTCAGCTCTCAGAATCACAAGCCCAGTGCTCTCCATCTTGACTCTTGGGGAGCCTTCTCTAATTGCCTCGACTTTCTCTGTCATTAGATTCATTTGGAAGATGGTTAGCTTCGCTCTTGAGCAGGTGCATGCTCTCTATCTGTGATTAAATGCTCACTTTCTTATATTTGTTAGTTTTTGTCAACTCCACACAAATCAGAGTCACCTAAGAAAACTGAAGCTCACCTGAGGAACTGCTTCCCGCAGATAAGTCTATTCATTTGTTTGTCTATAGGACATTTTCTTCATTACAATGATGAGAGGGCATTCCACTGTGTGCAATGCCACCCCTGGTGGTCCTGGGTATTTTAAGAAAGCAAGCACAGCAAACCATGAACTGTAATCTCTGCTCAAGTTCTAGCTTCTAGGTTCTTGCTAGAGTTCTTCCCTGTCTTTCTTCAATAATAAACCAGACCGTAGAAGTGTAGGCCAAGTGCACTCTTACCTCACCCAATTTGTGATTGGTCATGGGCTTTTATCACAGCAACAAAAGCTAAATGAGGACATTTATCTTTGCCATGATTTCAGGTTCTTGGAAAAGGATCATGTTCTGTCAACTGCATCCAGGTGGTGAGGCACAAATGACTTCAGGACTCACCTGAGACCCTGTGACTTGAGAGACAAAGAAAGTCATACAGTAAGAATATTTCTATTGCAAAGATGCTGTGCTAGGTTCTCCAGAAAACAGAGCTCTGTGAGCATGTGTGTGTGTGTGTGTGTGTGTGTGTGTGTGTCTGTGTGTGTGTGTGAGAGAGAGTGTGTGCCTTGATTTAGGTAATTGTCTCATTCCACAATGGAGGCTAGTAAGTGCAAAATTTTCAGAGTGGGCTGTTGGGCTGGTAACCAGTGTTCTGACTTGATTTATGTCAATTTGACACAAGTGAGAGTTATCTGAAAGGAGGAACACTCGATGAGAAAATGCCTCCAATGCCAAATGTTTGACTGTGAGGCATTTTCTTCATTAGTGATTGATAGGGAAGGGACCAGACCATTGTGGGTGGTACCATCCTTGGACTGGTGGCCTTGGGTTCCTTAAGAAAGCAGGCTGAGCTAGCTGTGATAGGCAGTCTAGTAAATAGCACCCCTCTATAGCCTCCACATCAGCTCCAGGTCCCTGACTTCCTTCAGTGATGGACTACAGTGTGGAAATGTAAGCAAATAAACGCTCTCCTCTGCAACTTGCTTTTGGTCATTTTTTGCTTTTGCTTCATCTCAGCTAACCGTAGCTAAGATACCCAGTTTCCTGGAAAGGAATTGTGTTACAGTTCAAATCCAGAAAATGTCTTCCCATAGACTCTCTTCCATCTCCAAGGTTAGCCTTTGTTCTATTTGGGCCTTCTTCGTCTGATTATATGAGGCTCACTCATGTTTGGAGGAAGAATAGCATGCTTTATTAACAATTCACTGATTTAAATGTTGATGTCATCCCCAAAAACCCTGACAGAAACAGTCAAGGTAATGTATCACTTGTGGGCGTATCAGGGCCTGGGCAAGTTAGAACATAAATGCAACTATCACAAGTTCTCAATGATGGTTGAATCAATCTGTGTTGTTGTTGTTGCTGTTGTTGTTGCTGTTGTCTGGTTTAACCTGTATTCTCTCTGTGAAGATCTACAGAAAAATTATAGTTTGGGGAACTTAAAACCAGAAATCACTAGACCTTTTTCTGGACCTTGGTTTGTTTGTTTGTTTGTTTGTTTGTTTAAGTTTAAATTGTATAATGTTGCTTCTGTGCTCTTGTTGGTTCTAGAAAACTCTTTTAATTAGTGTTTCTCTCTAGCAAATGCACAGTACCTTACAGATGTGTTTGATAATATAATCATATTCCCATGTATGTAATAGCTCAGAAACCTTTGTTTTTGATTTCTTAATTGCCTAATTAATTTGTTTTGAAGTTTAATTTATTTAGCAGCCCTTTATGACAAGACTATAAATTAATCGAGAAAACACTTGTCAAACTTCTTGATCTTTTTTTTAGAGCAAAGATGAACACCCTCCACTGTTTAATGACTCTGAAGTAATCAGTTTGTAGCTTTTACATCATCATACAGTCTGATTTTGACAGCCTTTCCATGCTAGAGTCCCTGTTTCCAGCCCTAAGCAGAAGCTCTACACCAGTCTCTCACTATTCAAGAATAACTAATTGGAAGTCAACTAAGTATTCCAGTGTGTTGCCTTTTGGCATTGTTTTTCTTATCAGACTAAATTGTTCATCTTTGACCATCTCAAAGTGTACATTTTCTTCTGACCTACAAAAATGTGGCTTACCCTAAGAGTGGCCCTTGTTGGGTAAGAGTATGGTGGAGCTGAGAAGACAAAAAGAAGTTGTCGAGCAGATACAGAACCAAGACAGGGTCTTTGCTATTATATATCTAAATCAGCTCAACAACTATGACTGTGGGTAGAATTTTCCAGAACATCCTGGAAAGTCTCCTTTATTCATCCTGTATATAGTCTAAGCATGGAAAGTTAAAATGCAACCAATCACTACTGCATCATTGGAAATGGAAACAAGAAGAATTTCACTAGAATTCTCACTGGAACTGTTGGAGCTTTCCAGGCCATCCATCTCTTGTGGTGTTCTGCAATAGCCCCGGGGGTATGGCAGCTGTAGGTAGCGCGTGCAAAGTCAGGAAACAACCATAGGGTAATCTCCACTTCTACTGTCAAATCACCTCCTTGCCCTAAGTGAAAAATAAAGCAACTCTAAGTAGATGTTTCCACAAATGAAAGAGAATTTCACTAAACTATTAGCACTATATTAGTCAGCAGTTCCTCTAGAGGAACAGAGCGGATATGCATGTACACATGTGTGCATTTGTGTGCATGCATGCTTGCGTGTGTATGTGCGTGCGTGTGTGTGTGTGTGTGTGTGTGTGTGTGTGTGTGTGAGATTTATTAGAATGACTTACATCTGTGGCCAGCTAGTTCGACCATGGCTGTCTCTCAATGTAAAGTGCAAGAATCCAGTAGTTTCATTTCACTAGGCAGGAGTCTCAGCTGGCCTTCAGTAGACACCACAGTGAGGGAATGAGCTCACCAGGGAGAGTAAAGGCAAGCAGGCCAAGACTAAGTACTTCCTTCTATGTTGTTTATTCAGGCTGCCACCAGAGAGCATGGCCCAGACTTAAGGAGCGGGGGAAGAGGTGGGGGCTTCTTCCCACCTCAAATGATTTATCAAGAAAAAGCCCTCACAGATGTACTTAGGTGCTTGCGTTTTTAGATAATTCTGAATGTAGTCGAGTTGACAACCAAGAATCGCCACCACAAGCCTATTTCAGGTGTGCTAAATAATTGCTTCAAGAGCTGGGAGAGGAAGAAATAGACAATCCCACCTCAGAGAAGAAAATGATTTTCACATCAACAGCTACATAGTGAGAGGATGGGCAGCTGTATTAGTGTCTTTGCCACTGCTGTGATGAAACACCGTGACCAGAGCAACTTAGAGAAATGTTTATTTGGGTTTGTGCCTCCAGGAGGTGAGTGTACACAACAATGGAGCAGGCCCACATCTCTCTGTGAGTGAGAAACAGAGTGCGAACTAAAAATGGGGATGGTTCTGAAGCTCTAAAGTCCACCTCCTGTGATACACTCCTTTCCACCTCCTAAGCCTCCTCAAACTGGGCCACCAACTAGAAACAAAGCACTCAAGTGCTCAAGAATGGGGGGACATCTCATTCAAGCCCTCACAGAGGAATGTAGATTATATGACATGCTCCTGCACAGTACAATAAATGGTTGGGGGGGGGGGAGCACAGGCCTAAAGATCTCAAACTGAATTGCGTAGCTAACCTGAGGTGGAAAGGGTCAGGAATGAGAGTTTGTTTTCTTTCCTCTTCTGCTTGCTACATGCATGCTGTGAAGGCCAGGACTGAAATATCAAGATTTAAGATTCAAACACCAACACCAGCTATCATGAAAGACATGTGCTTGCAGAAAGGGGGTTGTTAAGTAAGTACATCTGTACCAACTCAAGAAAGGAAGACTGAGGGAAGGCAGTCACAGATACGTGGAGTAGGCAGGGACACTTATAGTTCATCTAGAGTTAAAAAGCAATAAATTGGGGGCCTGGAGAGATGGTGTAGCAGTTAAGGGCACCTGTTGCTTTTATAGAGAACATGGTTTCAGTTCCCCACATCCAAACAATCATAACTCAGTTCCAGGGGATGCGATGGCCTCTTCTGAGCTCCACAGGAACCAGGGATGCATGTGCTGCACATATATGCACACAGGCAAAACACGCATACATAAAACAAACTAATATCAAGGAAAGGAGTAATAAATTGGGGTTAAAGTTCACTCGTAAAGAAATGCTTAGAATTCATGAAGCATGGGCTTTGTTCCTGGGGAGCAGGGAGTGAGGACAGGAAAAACGGTAAAGGGGAGGGGAGATGTGAGGGGATATCGCACAAGTCCAAGGTCATCCATCCTCAGGTACATAGTAAATTGAAAGCCAGACTGGCGTACATAAGACCTTATCATATGCGTGTGTGTGTGTGTGTGTGTGTGTGTGTGTGTGTGTGTGTGTGTGTGAATGTATATGTCTCTGTGTGTGTGCATGTCTGTATATCGGTAGGGTTTCTCTACAGAGCCCTGGCTATTCAAGAACTTGTTATGTAGATCAGGCAGGCCTCTAATTCACAGAGATCCATCTACCTCTGTTTCCTGAGTGCTGAGATTAAAGGTACCCACCACCACATCCAGCTTAAAATATATTCTCAATTTGTTCATAATGTTATAAAAAAATCATGAACAACATAAAAGTAAAGTTTAGTGGTTAATGGTGAAGCCAGTACCTGTGATCTTACCACTTCAGATCAATGCATTAACACTGTGAAAACTCTCTAACTTGGGTTTTTTTTCCCGTGGATCATCCTTTTGTGAGTTGTATACGTGAAAGATTGTTACTAAACTGGCTGTTTGTACCGGTGCTGGGGAGTCAAACTCAGGTTCTCCTGCTTGTACAAAAGGCACTTTGTCAACGGAGTCATTGCCCTAGCTCCATAAGGGACGTTTTGTTGAAGCATGGCCACCGTCATGATAGAATTTTTAGTAGTACATTCAAACACAGAGGCAGAGTTTAGCCTAAAACAATTGTTTCTTCACTCTTTATAGAAAAATATGGCAATTCTGCCACCACATTTTGACACAGGCTCACCTTTCTCGTCTTCCGTTCTTTCTTTGCTGCAGTCTAGACGATGTTTCCAACTTGTTATTTCTTTAACCATTTTTTAATTTGTTTAGTCATCAATTACCTGTTATTGCTGTTGTTTCCTTCTGTAATTGTCTCCCCTTGGTTTGGTTTTTGAGACAGGGTTTCTCTCTGTGTAGCCCTGGCTGTCCTGGAACTCATCCTATAGACCAGGCTAGCCTCGAACTCAGACATCTGCCTGCCTCTGCCTCCTGAGTGCTGGGATTAAAAGCATAAGACACCACCAGCCAGTTCCTGTAATTGTATTTTTAACTCTAGTGTTTTATTTTGTCCTTTCTCTAATCTGTCTGGTAAATTATGATACTTTTCATTGGTCATACGTTTTTGACATGCCATCTTTTATTTCTCTAAATATTTATTTGTCTATAGTGGGGCCTGGGCTATATGTATGATACTGCACATACGTGGAGGTCAGAGAGCCATGAGCTAAAATATATCCTCCCTTAAAGTTAATTTTGTCAGGTGTTTTAGTGCCACAGGCAGGTGAGTAGCTAACACAGATGGCTCAGCAGTTAAGAGTGCTTACTGCTACTGTAGACAAGGTCAGTTGGTGGCACCGTCGCTGTTAGTGGGCAGTTTCTAAACTCCTGTAACTCCAGGGCTACGGAACCTGACACCTTCTTTGGCCTCTGCGTGCCCCTGAATGCATGTGGTATACATTCTTTTGTGTACTTGTCTTTCCAATGTGCACATTTATTGATTTGGTTCTCATCCTGGCTTTTGGGTTTGTTCAATCTCTTTGGGAATTTCCCATTCTTTCAGCAATAAGAAAAAGTTACTCTTTCTGTTGAAATTAGAGGGTTCGTAAAAGAAGGGCTTTATGTCACTTGAATCTGTGATATCGCCAGACGTCTCGTCCAATGCCCTTTCTGCTTTTACGAGTTAAGTTCGGCCCTCTCTGGCCAGCTCATCGCCTTCCAGAGCTATGTGGAGATTATTTCCATACTTTTCATCTTCCCCACCCTTCGCCATAGCACACAACTGTGTTCAGAACTCATTGTAATCCATTAACAATACCCAACCTCTGGGTGATGGGGACAATACTTCCTTATTGGTGAAAGGAACATCCATTCTTCGTATTCTTGCCAAGGACAGGGTGTAGCTTGTGGTTCTTTTAAACTTAAGTTGGCAGGGCACCATGGCAGAGGCCTTAAATACCACACTCGGGAGGCAGGAGACAGGTGGAGCTTTGTGAGTTTAAGGCCAGCCTGGTCTACAAAATGAGTTCCAGGACAGACAGGGCTACATAGTGAGACTTGTCTTGAACAGAAAAGACAACAACAAACCCACAAGAAAATATTTTAGGTCTCATTTTGTCTCCTTCTGCTCCTAAACACACACACACACACACACACACACACACACACACACACACACACACACATACACACAGAGAGAGAGAGAGAGAGAGAGAGAGAGAGAGAGAGAGAGAGATGAACACTTGTTTTTGCTGTTATTACCTGGTTGTACATTGTCTTAATTCAGTGTTCTATTACTGTGAAAAGACAGAATGACTATGGCAACTTTTATAAAGGAAAGCATTTAATTGGGGGCTTACTTAGAGTTCCAGAGGTCAGGCCATTATTATCATGGCAGGAAGTATGGTGGCATACAGGCAGCCACAGGGCCAGAGAAGTAGTTGAGAGTCCTACATTCAGAGTCACTGGCAGCACGAAAAGGAAGACATTAGGACTAGCTTAGACTTTTGAAACACTAAAACCCACCCTAGCGAGACTCTTTTCTCCAACAAGGCCACACCTCCTAATCCCTCTAAAGTAGAGCCACTCGCTAATGACCAAGCATTCAAATTGATGATCCTGTGGGGGCCATTCCTATTCCAGCCACCACTAGCCTTTTCCTTGGCACAGTTAATTTATGTTCACTGATAGCCTTTCTGGTGTCCGCTGTGGACGTGCTGACTGTCTCTTGTTCCTGCGTCTCCAGGCTGTAAACTGAAGCCAAACACGTTCTTCTTCCATTTATAGGAACACACACACACACACACACACACACACACACACACACACACACACACACACACCTTTATTTTCCAGATTGACTAGTTTATATGCAGCTGTTGCCATCACTTATGCACGGCTTTAAAGGAAGAGACAGGCACATGAAAATACTTGTACTCTGTGAAGACCCTGAAATGCTCAGGACTATTCAGAAACAAAACTTACAGTCACAATAAGACTTCTGAATTCAATTATGCACAAAAGCCATCAAAGAATTCCAAAGCTGAGCAGTAGTCTGGAGAGGCAGCGTCTTTCGAGGTGGAAATGGAATATTCTATGAAGAAGCCACTGCCAACTTGATTCCTCCTCTATTTGAATAAGAAAAATCCTTTCCCACTGCATACTGAAGACAAGCAAAACACTGAGACATCCTCCAGAACCTTTTCTCCTTACAATTTTCCTCTCTCAATTTGTTGTACGGGAGCTGAGAGCATGGCTGCCACATAACTTCAGAAACAGACTGTGAAGAGTCAGTGTTACGGGGCTGCAGAAGAGCATGGCCAGGCGTCTGGGGAGATGGTTCAGAGATTAAGAAGAGCACTGGGTGCCCTTGCAGGGGACCCAGGTTTTGGTTCCAAGCACCCACATGGTGGCTCACAGTCACCTGTAACTCCAGATTCAGGAGATCCATCTCTCTCTTCTGACTTTTACAGGCTGCTACGTGTACCTGGTACCCATGAAATCCTGCAAGCACACACAGGATAAATAAATAATTTTAAAAATCGAGTATGGTAAGGAATCATCCAGAACTCAAATAAGTAAATCAATAAACTAAGCATGACATCTAGGTTACAGCTCTGAGGCTGAGACTTGGAAGGGTAGCACTTTTGATGGGTGTAGCTAAGAGAAGCGAGAGATTATAAATGTACCAGAAACTGTTGGACCTAGAGGCTAAGAACATTTTTCTGATGAAAAATTGGGCTGTGGGTGTAGCTCAGTGACTTGTCTAGTATACATAAAGCTCTGGGTGTGATCCACAGCACACGGGGTGGGGAGCGGGGATGGGGGTCAGGACAGAGGGTAGAGCACACAATGGGATGGGCTCCTTGCTGGATGTGCAGGTGTCTTTAATTCATGCCCTATGATTCTGTGATTCTTTTTAGTTCATGTGGTTTTTGTCAGTGTTGAAAAACTAGACAATGGTTTTGTTTTGTTACCTTACTTTGGAGAGGGGGTGTTTTTTTTGATTGATTTATTTAATGTATCTGAGTGCTCTATCTGCATGTACACCTGTATGCCAGAATAGAGCATCAGATCACATTAGACATGGCTCTGAACCACTATGTGGTTGCTGGGAATTGAACTCAGGACCTTGAGAAGAGCAGTCATGGAGCCATCTCTCCAGTCCTAGCTTATCTTTAAAAACTATCTTTATTTTTAGCTTTCTTCTATTATTTTACAAGTTATTTGCATGTGTGTATTCACATGCGGGTATGTGTATGTGTGTGCAGGTGCCAACCAAGGCCAGAAGTGTTGAATCCCCTGGAGTTGGAGTTACGAGGTGTCTGTCAGCTGACTGATGTGGTGTTCGGAACCTAGCTTCGGTCCTCTGAAAGCAGCAGGCGCTCTTAAGTTTGAGCCATCTCTGAAGACCCCTATTAGCCTATCGAAACGCCTGTGGTTAAATTCCTGCACTTCTATATTTTCAATCTGAGGAAAGGCAGCCACTGTTGTTGATGTGGAGGAGGAAACACTTGCGACTCTTCAGCTAGGACTGACTTTACCTCTTGTGTTATGGGATGTACCCAACTCCTAAAACATCCTAGCAGGAGTAATGCTGAGGTTTCCGGTGTTACTTCCAAGGCTGGACCAGGACCGTGACACCGATAACATGGTTGTTTGTTTGTTTGTTTGTTTGTTTTGTTCCTTGTTTTTCATTGCACTTCCCTGAAACTCCAGCATCAGGGGCTTCACGATTACTTTCTCACACATCCTAAGAGCATTCTCAGAATATCTGGTATAATTTTTGCTAATACTTTAATAAATTAATAATATTAATACTTTAATAAATTCATCTGTTTTTCACTCTTCAAGTTCTAGATGTAAGAGCACAATGGCTGACCTCCATATCCCATGTAGCATTTCCACTTCCTGTTAGCAAAGCTGCATCTGCAACTTCTTTATTCCCCTTATCAAGACCAGCATATTTTAATTATACAGAAGAAGGGGTTTCACTGCGACATTTCTTTATTACGTTTGAACTTTATTTGCATGTTGTTGTTGGTGGTGGTGGTGGTTGTGGTGGTGGTGGTGGTGGTGGTGGTGTGTGTGTGTGTGTGTGTGTGTGTGCACTATGTGATGGTCAGAGGTCAGAGGACAGATGTCAGAAGTGGGGTCCCTCCTTCTTCCTTATGGGTCCTGAATGGCAAGTGTTTGTCAGCAGGTGCCTTCGTGTGCTTAGCCATCTCATAAACCCTCATTTTGACATTTTTGTATATGAACATATTTTTTTCATTAAACTCACACCTTAATCACCATTAACTGGAGATTTACTTTTTTAAAAAAAAAATCTAGATTTTTCTCACAAGAGAAAGTGTAATGGTATTTGTCTTTCTGACTCTGGTTTATTTAACATGATTTCCAGTTACATCCAGTTTCCTGTAAATGGCATTATTTCATTCTTTCTATGGCTGACAATATTCCACTATATGTGTATGTGTGTATATATATGTATATACATATACATATATATGTATATATATTTACACTGTGTTTATGCATTGCTAGATGCTGCTTGATGCTCGGAGGCTGGATGAGGGTGTTAATTTTCCATGAAATGGCATTACAGATGGTTACCAATGTCACGTGGGTGCTGTCCACTGAATACAGGTCTCTGGAAGACCATTCCATGCTCTCAATGGTTGAGCCCCCTCCAAGGCCTATTTGCTATTTTTAAATTTTTATTTTGTGTGTGTAGGTGCTTTGCACCATGCACATGCAGTGCCCATGGAAGCCAGAAGAGAGAGCCAGACCCTCTGAAACTGGAGCTGCAAACGGCTGTTCACTGTCACGCGGACGCTAGGAACCAAACTGGGTTCCTCAGTACGAGTAACACGCACTCCGAGCCACTGAGCCATTTCATCTCTTGAGACCTTATCTTTAGTTTGTTCGTTGAGGAAGTTTCCATTTCGACTTGCATACTGGCTGGACCAATTTACATTTCATCCATAGTATATGAGAGCTGCGTCCTTTAGCACTTATTTTTCCTTTTCTTCATGACAGAAAAATGTTGCTGAAGAACCTTGATTGGCAACTATTTTGCTTCAGAACTTGATAGGCATCAGTTCTTCATGCTTTCCTGCATCTGGAATGTATGTTTAGACGTGCCATTCTAACAGTTTTGCCTTTGTTAAGTAACTCGGCTTCCCCCCCCCCCCCGGCCCCCACCCCCGGAACTCTCTATTCTCTTGCTGTTCTCTACTCTTGGCACAGAAAGCGGAGAGGTGCTTTCCTCATTGCTTCTATGTGGGACTGTGTGTTGTCTGTTTTCTATTGCTATGATAAATTACAAACAAAAAACGACCTGGGGAGGAAAGGTTTATTTACCCATCCCAACCACAGTCCATCATCAGAGGTAACAAGGCAGCAACTCAAAAAGGACAGGGACCTTAAGGCAGCGACCACAGAGGGATGCTGCTGATTGGCTTTCTCCTTGTGGCTTGCTCAGCTTGTTTTCGTGCATGACTCAGGACCACCAGCCCAGGGGTGGCACTGTCCCCAGCAGGTTGGGCCCACTCACATTAATCAAGAAAATGACCTACAGACTTGTCTACAGGCCAATCTGAGGGAGGCATTTTCTCAATTGAGGGTCTCTCTACTCAGTCGGCTCAAATCTGTGTCATGATCACAGACAACTAGCTAACTAGGCTCTAAATGATCCTGTACTGGGATGGCATGTTTTTTTCTAGATTTAATTTAGTTCTGTTTTGTTTTGTTTAGTATAGTTTCATTGGACATAGTTTATGTTTTTATATAATTTATTTCTTCCTGCTACATCAAAAGAATCATGTCTGAGCTCTTAATCTTGATTTATTTTCCTTTATAAAAGCCTTGGACATATGCACCTCACTTGGATGCTGGGAATTGACCTATGGCCCTAAGCATGAGCTGTACATGCTCATAACCACTGAGCCCTCATCAGTCTCTTTTTTGATTTTCAAGGGTAAGCTGGCAAGGCTTCTACTGAGTAAAGTAGCAAGGAAGGGTCCTGAAAATGGGTTGCTAATATTTCTATTTTTCCTAGAATATCTTTTGTATATCATATATATATGTGATATGTATGCATGTGTATATATGAGCTTGATTGTGTGTGTGTGTGTGTGTGTGTGTGTGTGTGTGTGTGTGTGTGTATACAAATATACTGAGGCTACAGGTCACTGTCTACTGTCTTATTCAGTTATTCTACATTATTTTTTATTTATTCTGCCATATACTGTGGCTTCCCCTTCCTCCCCTCCCCTGAGTCTCTCCTCCCACCTCCCCTCAGAAAAGATCAGTCCTCCCAGGGACATCAACCAAACATGACGCAACAAGCTACAAAGAAGTCCAGGCCCATAGTCTCACATCAGGGCTAGATGAGGCAACCCAGGAGGAAAAGGGTCCTAAAGGCAAGGCAAAAGAGTCAGAGCCAGTTCCTGACTCCCACTGTTAGGAGTCCCACAAAACTCCAAGCTACACAACCATAACATATACACAAAGGGCCTAGGTCAGACCCATATAGGCTCCCCGATGCTGCGAACCCACTTGAATCTTGATCAGTTGATTCTGTGGGTCCTGTTCTTGTGGTGTCCTTGGCCCCTCTGGATCCTCTAATCCTTATTCCCCCTCCTTTGTAGGACTCCCCGTGTTCCACTCGTATTTGGCCGTGGGACTCTGACTCTGCTTCCTTCAGTTGATGGATGAAATCTCTCTGAGGATGATTATGCTAGGCTCTGGTCCCAGCATATCTGGCAGGCAGGACAAATTGTAGGTCGGAAGTTTGTGGCTGGGTTGGTGACCCTCTCGTTCCACTTGAGTCCTTGCCTGGTTACAATGTCTATCTTAGCTTTGCACTAAATCTGGTGCTCATCCACTGGCTAGAATGTCCAGTTTCAGAGATCCATCTGGAACCACAACCATACCACCCCCCCTTTTTTTCTTTTTTTCGGAGCTGGGGACCGAACCAGGGCCTTGCGCTTGCTAGGCAAGCGCTCTACCACTGAGCTAAATCCCCAACCCCATACCCCTGTTTTAATGAGGGTTCTGAGTATCCAAATTTAGGAGCTTAAGGTTTCACAACAGGTATTTTAAGGCCTTTATCCAGCCCTCAAAATATGAAACCTTTTTATTTATCATCCATACTGATTTTTCAGTATGATCCAGATGAATTTTTCCCAAGTCTGATTTAACTTTCACGCATCATTCTTTTGTTTATTTTAATTCTTTCTGAGGTAATTGGTCACTTACAGCAATGGAACTGTCACTGTTAACACACCTGGGAAGAAGGAACTCAGTTGAAGAACTGCCCTGTCAGACTGGCCTGTGGCCATGCCTGCGAGGAATTTCTTCTTCTTTTAATGAGTTATTATATTTTATGTGCATTAGTGTTTTACCTGCATGTATGTCTGTATGAGGGTGTTGGATCGCATAGAACTAGGGTTACAGACAGTTGTGAGCTGTCAAGTGGGTGCTGGGTATTGAACCCAGGTTCTCCAGAAGAGCATCCAGTGCTCTTAACTGCTAAGACCTCTCTCTAGCCACAGGCATTTTCTTAATTACTAAGAAAATAGGCTTGGGTTATATAAGAAAAGTAGGTCAGGGTGCTGGAGAGGTGGTTCAGTGGTTAACAGTAGTGGTTGCTTTTCCAAAGGACCTGGGTTCAATTCCCAGCACCTACATGGTAGCTAACAACCGTCTTTAACTCCAGTTCAAGCAGATTCATCGTCCTCTTGTCTCTGTGGGCAAAAGCACTCAAACACACAATTTAAAAGATATCAGTCTTTAAAAGAAAAAAAAAGTAGCTTAGTAAGCCAGAGCAAGAAAGGCAATAAGCAGTATTCCCTCATAAGTTTTTGCTTCAGTTCTTGCCTCTCCAGGTTTCTGCCCTGGCATCTTGATGCTTATATGGGTCAGGGTTCACTAAAGGAACAGAGCTACCAGAACTGGGCTCACAGGATATGGTCTGGGTTGTCCAACAATGGCCATCTCACATGAAAATCCGGTAGTCGTTCAGTCTGTGAGGCTGGGTGTCTCAGCAGTCCCCATCTGGTGCTGAAGGCCTAGATGACTTTAGAGAGCTACTGGCCTTCAGTCTACACTACAAGCTGGAAGAAGTCGATTGTGCAACATTGGTGAAGGAATGCTTCAGCCACAGACTTGATAAACTCGTCGTCAAGGGTGAGTTCAAGCTGGCAAAGAGCAAAAAGCTTCCACCTTCCATGTCTGTTCATCTGTGCTGCCACCAGAAAGTGCCGTGCACACTCATAGTGGGTCTTCCTGCTTCAAATAACCCATCACGAAAATCCCTCACAGAAGTACCCAGCAGCTCATTTTAAAGTTGATTTGGACACGGTTGACAACCAAGATCAGCCCACCACAGAACTCTAAGCTGAAACAAACCGCTTCCTCTAAAAGTGGGATTTGGGCAGTTTTACCGCAGAAGCAAAACCCAAACCTGGACCTTTGAATTGTTGGCATTTTAGCCATTTCATGTCTTCTGCCTCCGTGACCCAGAGCAGGTTTTGGAGGAGTCCTTGCTCTGCTTTTTGGTTTTTGTTTGGTGGTTTCTATGTGAAGATTTATGCATCTGTGGAGATGGCTATCTCTTCTGATGAGCAGTCATTCCTTGAGGGCTCAATCCCCAGTATCACTGAAGAGAAAGCAGGCCTCTGTAACAGCAGCGTATCAGAACAGATCTGACAGAGAAACATAGTAAGGGCCAATAAGCATGTCCACCATGGTAACCACACTAAAGAGAGGGAAAGAATAGCCTAGGATAAGTGTGGAGTTAAAAACTCATAAGAGGAAAAGGAGTACAGATAGAGAAAGAGAGGGAGAGGGAGGAAGAAGGGCGGCAGGAAGTAGGGAGAAGCATGACAAAAGAAAATAGTAATAAAGAAAGGCAAGACATAAAACCATCTAGTAATGGGCTGGAGAGTTGGCTCGATGGTGAACATTTACTGGTTTCCTGCCCTTCCAGGAGACTCAAGTTCTGTTCCCAGCACCTGCACTGGATGACTCACAGCTGCCCGTAACTCCACTCTGGGGTAGGGGAGGGACTCATTCCCTCTCTGGCCCCTACAGGCATTTTCACACACGTGACGAACATCCATTACAAACTATCTAATAACAAAATAGACTATGTAAACAAAATTGGATGAAAGAGGGATGGCAAAGGTTTAAAAATAAAGCAAAAGCAACTTTGAAAAAAATAACAGTGGAAACAGAAAAGTGGACATTGAAGAGCTTTCTGGGCCCTTTTACATTGGAATCTGTGAGGTCTGGGGTAAGGGCTGGAATGGACTCTGGCTTTTCCCTCTTCACACTCTCCAGGTTGTTGGTGGTATGGACTTGAGATCAGGCTCGTCAATCATACATCAGGGGGCTTTACACAAATACTTTGCCACTGCATTACCTTTCAGCCCCACGGTCAAGCAGCAACCACTACTGCCGAGGCTCACTTGCTCCCTGGAACATGTGCATCCCATGTGCTAGGACGGAAATGCCCAAGAAAGGAACACACTTCCCAGTGTGTCAGAAAGGGAAGCACGAAACGGTTCTGCACTTGATGGAGAGTCGAAGGCATGGGGTTCTTCTGCCTGCCTGGCTCAGTGCTTTTAGATTCCATCCAGCAAAATGTGTGTGTGTGTGTGTGTGTGTGTGTGTGTGTGTGAGACGCAGAATCTGGACATCTAATGGACCTTGGGCTCAGAGCTCAGCGAGCAGCCTTTTGTCTATGTCTAATTCTTCCTCCATCTACAGGGACCTCTGGTTGGCCACCACACAGACCTACAGGGTATGCACAGCTTTCCTGACTTGTGATTATTCCCTATTTCTAGGTCTCCAGAGTAGCGTAGCCCAAACAAGTCTTGTCGTCCTCTGGAGATAGCTCCCTGCTGCAGCACTCCACGATCTGAGACCATTGCTATGATTGCCTTTTCCAATGCCAGCCTGCACCCAAAGTCAGGCACACCACGTTCTCCTGTGTAGGATTTCCAACCTGACATTGTAAGCTGTCTGTACCTTCCAGGCCGGTTTTGTGGCTATGGACTGGACTTCCAGACTGGGGTAGAAGATATAGACGGTTTCTTATCTTTCTCTGTGCTTCCTCCTTCCTGTCCTGGGATTAGCTTTCTTAGCCTGAGTCTTCTTATAATGTCTCCTGGGGGAAGGTTCTAGAACACCATCTCCTCCAGAACTTGAGGCTTTATTGAATGCTATCCTTGTGGGTTCCAAGAGCTCAAGTCCTCAGACTGATTGATTCTAACTGGTCAGTACAGGAGTTTTTGTAGGTCACTGACAGACAGATGACCTCATCGGTCATGTTTCTTATTTCGGTGAATACCTGAGAAAGCGTGAATCAAGGCTTTATTTTGTCTTGCAGTTCAAGGGAATGTGGTCCACTATGTCGAGGAACGTATGGCGCTTTAAGGCCATAATCTGCAGTCAGAAAGTGTGGACAGGATGCGGCAGTCCTCTCTAGGTGCACCACCAATGACTCACTTCCTCCACCTTTTAAGGTTCCACAACGCAGGCTGGAGAGAGATGATTCAGTGGGTAGAAGCACCTCTTGTAGAGGTCCCATGTTCAGTTCCCAGCATCCATCCAATGGCTCACAACTAGCTGCTTGCAACTCGAGCTCCAGGGGATCCAATGCCTCTGGCTTGCAAAGGCCCCTGTACTGATAGGCAAATACCCCTCTCCCCACACACACGATCAAATAATATAAGCACATTTTGAATTCAGTCTTAAGGCCCCACAATCCACTAATGTAGTGGCATGTTGTGACCAGTTAGAGATCAAGTGTTGAAGCACATGAGCGTGCAGGGGACAAATCCTGTTCAGAACACATGGATTTACAACGGAATCTTGTTATTTTCTTCCCATCAAGGTTGTAGTTGAGATACGGGTTGAGGCTACCCTACCTCGCAGAGAAAGGACTGGCTTGGGTTTAGTAGAGTTGGAATTGTGTCTGTCTGGGCAATCTTCTCCAAACACTCCTACATTCAGTCACACGGGCCTGAGACTGGGCACCGCCCCAAACCACCCTTCATCAGATGCTCTGTCGAGTTCCCCAGTGACAGGATTGGATCCTTTGTTTTTGCTTCTGCCTTTAGCCATCTGTTCTTCTGCATCTTCCGCAAATGGCTTTAGAAAGGAAGGTGTGAAAAGATCCGTATTTGCTTCTCTTAGTTAAAAGTTCTTTCTCTGGCCTGTGCAACTGAATGTGCAAGACTTCTCTACCACCTAAACCTACCCTCCTCCATCCCAGTCAACTCTAGCACCTAGAACAGTACCTGGCATAAAACTACCACTTTCTGTTCATTCAAAGCATGACTGAACAACCAAATTCCTTATCCTGATGAGTGAATACAAAATTTGTTACTTATCTGCTATCTTTAAAAAAATATACATTTACTTATTTCCATTTATTTATTTATAATGTGAGGAGGTCAGAGGGCAATTTGCAGGAGTCGATTTTCTCTCCATCTTGTGGGCCATAGGAATACAACTCATGTTATCAGATGCCTTTACTTGCTTAACCTTTACAGCCCTTATATGCTGATTCTAAATGTTACTAAGACCAATGTCCAGCCTTTCCTCACTAGAGACATCAATCCTATATAATACCAAGCATGCTTCTGAAATTTACAGATCCTTGTCTTCAGTCCATGTTCCTACATAACTCAACCCTATGTGATTTGACTCAAATTCATCTATCTAAACTTCTCAGCTGTTTTTGTGGATGAGAAATTCTTTAATGTGTCAACTCTGTTATGAGTAGACTGCTGAAAGGAAAAAAAATGTATCTTTGTTTTGTTATGCTTCAGTCACTGGCTTGATTGTAGACTCGATGACCTGCTGACCAAATACACAGGTTTCCTTGGCTAGGACAGCAGCCATGTTAGATGACAGAAAAGTCAGGTCCTAAGCTCTGGGTGAACATGACACTACACAGAACAAAATGAAATGTAAGACAATGTACACAAATGGGAACACATTACAGTCAGATCCAAGTTGAGAAACAGTAATACATAGGCAACAACAAAAAAGCAAAAGCAAAACAAAAAAAATTCTGAACTGATATGGCCCTTGGGTTTCTTTTTTTAAGATTTATTTATTTATTATATATAAGGACACTGTAGCTGTCTTCAGACACACCAAGAGAGGGCATCATATCCCATTTTAGATGGTTGTGAGCCACCATGCAGTTGCTGGGAATTGAACTCAGGACCTCTGGAAGAGCTGTCAGGGTTCTTAACCACTGAGTCCTCTCTCCAGCCTACCCTTGGGTATTTAAATGTGCAAAATCTGAACTCTTATTCGTTGGGTGGTTGGTGGTTGGGGGTGTACACCTTTAATTCCATCACTTGGGAAGGAGAACAGGCAGATCTGTGTTGGAAGCCATCCTGGTCTACAGAATGAGTTCCAGGATGACCAGGGCTACACAGAAAAACTTTTTTTTTTATCTTGAAAAAAAAAAAACCCAAAAGAACTTTCATTTAAGTATTTACAAGGGGTTTGGTACACGCAGGCACTACTCTAGGAACTGAAATCATCATAGTAAACCAGACAGAAACCATTATAGAACCTCTGTTCTAAGGTAAAAGAGGAGGCAGCATGAGCTAACTCATGCATGATTTGCAAATACTCAGAACATTCATCAGAGCACCTGAGATAGTGTTTAGAATTCTAACAGTCTACAGTTGGAAACCCGTGTATGCATCGGCTTACAGAAGATACATTGAGGCACATCCACACAATGGACTGTTATTCAGGTATAAAAAGGAATGAAAGATTGGCCATGTTACTAAATGGATGAACCTTGAAATTGTACTAAAAAGCCAGACACAGAGACTTTATAGTTCTTATTCCATTATGGGAGATATTCAGAAAGGCAACCCTTGGCAGCCGGTTGTCACCAGCATTAAGTAGGGAGGAAAGGAAGTGGCTGCTTAGTTTATACAGATTTCCCTCTGGGGTGATTAACTATTTAGGAACCAGATAGATATGGCTGTGCACTGTGAGCAACACACTAAAGTCACTAATGATATGTTTTGTTGTGTGTTTTACTACACTAAAAAAAAGTTCCTGGCATAACTACTGTGCCCCCACCCCCAACCCATTTCTCAAAATAAGAAAGCGACTGGGTAATGAGTAAAATCCTGAGAATGGTATAAGGCCATTACAAACATGAATCTGGATTGTAAGTGCCAACATAGGAAAACATCCACGACATATATGATGCAGGACTAAACACACTGTAGGCTTGGGCCACGTAGTAAGACCCTATCTATAGTGGGGAGCATGCCTTGAACGTAGCTCAGTTGGTAGAGTGTTTGTCTAGCAAAGCCCTGAGTTCAATCCCCAGCAACACATAAAACAAACCGGGTGAGGTGGTACCCACTGGCCTATGATCTCAGCACTGGTGAGGTAGATGCAGAAAGATCTGGAATTCAAGGCTGTGCTCAGCCACACAGCAAGTTCGAAGCCAACCAGAATACAGAATATCCTGCCTAAAACACCAACCACCTCATCCCAGGAGAACTTAACACTAAGAAAATCCAGCCACAAGTCTGAACTCTTAAAAAAAAAAATCATTTTATTGACCCTTTACCATACAAAATTTATTCAAATTACATCCATTTGAAGTGGTAAGATCACAGCTAGAACAGGTCACCCTGTAACAAATCTATTTACAAAATCCATCATAAAAGCTTTTGTTTGTTTGTTTGTCTATTTTTACATTATATTACATTATTTATTTATTTTTTTTTAAACTAGCATACAGCACAAAGCTAAACTGATTAGTAGTTTGCCTACTCCCAGGGTTGGGAGGAACACTTCCTTTTTACAAAAAGCATGTACCCCGTAGGAAAGACATTCCCACACCCTGCCAACTGCCACCCAACCTCCTCCTCAAGGCATCTTCCTCAGATCCCTTCTCACACACACAACCTGCCACGCGCACACTTGGATTCTTACTTCGTTTTTTTTTTTTTCCTGAAAGCGAAAGCTTTAAATACTGTGATTCTATTTACAGACAGAACTACATGAACCACAAAAAAAAAAAAAAAAAAAAAAAAAAAAAAAGGCAAACAAGAGTCTCGGGCACAACGACGACAAAAAAACAAAAACAAAAAACAAAACAAAACAAAACACGAAAACCCAAAGGCGACGGTCTTAAAAAATTACAAACCAGCTAGAAAATATTCTGGCAGTGTTTACAACTGAATTGCTATCTCTGTACAAAACCGGTAAATAATGGCATTGTGAGTGGACTGTATTGACTTAAATAAAACGGCTATGTACACAAACACACGCCTAACACTGTTTGACAGCTCATGTGTTGCCCTTTATACAGTTTTAAATTCCGAGGCTCACGCCGTCTTCATGCGCACACGTGTAACTTTCAGCCATTCCGCATGTGAGCTTTCAGTAGCAGCAACTCAATGGTACCAGGGAACCTGCATCTCAGGCCTTCAAAGTAACAAAAATACTGTAGTACTCATCTAACTTTGTGTGCCAGATGCTACGAGCAAAGAAAATGCCTAAATGCAAACAGAACATAGTATGGATGTCTCATACTACGTACGCCAGTTAAGCCCCTTTAACTGGAAAAAAAAATAAAAAGCCTTATGCGTGAAAGAACTCTTGAAGACTTATTAGTATTCCTTTCATTTCTTAGAACAATAAATACGGCATTACAATACGAATAGTTTCAACAAGAAAAGTTCAACCAAACACACGACAACCTAGGGCCAGGTGAGTTCAGTCATTAGACTTTGGGGAAAGAAACCCAGCCCTATGCAGCTGGCAAAGAGAATTACACAACGCCAGAAGCAGAGGCAGCTAACCAGATGAGATAAATATAGGGGCATGGGGGAAAGCTTGGCATAAACGGTTTCCCATACAGGAAAAAACCCCACAGTGCATTTCCAGTAGGCACTTAACACGAAACTCCCCCTCCCTCCTCCACCCCAGTGCTTCAGCTCGGACCACACGGAGGATTATTCTGTACCAAGTCCAGAGTGTGTGAGGGGAGGAGGCCGGGGCTGGAGGCCGAAGAAGAGAGAGGAAGATAGTCTGCACCTTTGATTTTTTTTTTCTTCCCAAACATACACCACGCATACCCACACACAGAGTTTAAAGTGCCGGTGTCTTCTGTCTCCACCCTCCCCACACCACCACCACTTTGCATATTGTGGAAATCTATCTAGAGTAAACTGGCCAGGGTTCTTGTGGTTTAGTCAGTGTTTTCCCAAGGGATATTTTCAACTCGATCAAGTGTGTATGAGTTGAGTGCCTACTACGTGCCTCCTGGGCAGGCCAGGCACATAGTGTTTCAAACTGCTCAGCTGGAGGTTAGTTGTCATGACTAACTCATTTCCGCAGCCCTTAGCATCCGAGGAATGGATTTGAGGTACTATGCCATATTCAACACCAGGACAAGATGGCCTTCGCCACTGGCCAGTGGGAACGCTATTCTTGGAAGTAACTGGAAGGGTCTTTGCTGACACAAAGCCTCCAGTTTGGGACACCATTCCTGAGGAGTAACAAGGGAGTCGCCCTGGCATTCTATCAACGACATTTCCCGTGTCCTGATCTCCCTTAATCCAAACTCACCCACTCACAGTGGGTGGGATGAATGGGCTCTGGCTAGAACTAGTCCACCCCCAGACACAGTGGGAGCTCCTTGTTCCAACTTAAGGAAGTGTCCCTGACAGAATGCCACTCACACCATGGGATGTCTTTCTCCCTAGGGCCTCTCCACCTGACCGCATCCTGAGAAGTGGTCTCCCTGAGTGTGGCATTAGAGCCCTTTCCCCGGTCACAGGGGCCCGGGGAGCCCAAGGATGGAGGGGATCCATGCCTGCTGCTCCGTGGGACAGCTGTACCATCTGGCCCGAGGCCCTCACCGTGGGCCACTCGAGGCAGCGAGCTCCAGAGCGGTTCTCGCCCTCAGCTCCCCTCCTGGGAAAGGAAGCAAGACAAGAGGATGCTTCTGGCAGAGGCTAAGTGGACCTTAGGTCACACAGGGCAGATGCTTTCATAGTAGAGGTGCTCTCCCTCTGCTAAAGGAATAGGAATTTGCAAACTCGCTTTAAGGTAAACAACTCAATCGAAATAGTGATGGGTGCCACAGGAATGCGTCGATGGCAGCTAGAAAAAAATAAAAATTCTAAAACAACCCACAAGGAACTCCTAAGTCGAAAGTAACCAACTGGAAACTCACAAATACGCAGGATGGGGGACGTGTGAGAGGGGTATGGAGACAGGGAAGTCCACAACAGCTTCGAGCAGCAGAACTCTACCAGTCTCTGTATCTGCAATGAGTACTTGCAAACAAGGTCTTCATCCAAAAGGCTGCGGAGGCTCTTGCAGCCTCCTAGTGGGACACGCGGCCCATAGCTTACACTGAATTAGAAGAGTAATTTAAATACTCCTAAGAGCTGAAGAAAATCCGTGTCATTCCTTTGCATGACTTCAAGCTTGCATTTGTGGCAGAATTCGATTCCATGTTAGCAGACTCACAAACATGCATTCTGCAGAGAAGGCACGGCTTGAAATGCTGTCAGGGGGGCCGTTCTCCAGTGGGCCAGGGGGCCGGACCCATCCCACAGCCCGTCCACCAGGCACAGCAAGCCAGTCTGCAAGGAAAGCAGAGGAAGGAGGGCAGAAAAGGACAGGTGAGAGACACCTGATTGCACATCTTCTCACTTGCTGACTCGTCAGGAAGATTTGGGAGCCTGGGACCAGGCAGGGCTTTTCCCAAGGGAGCCCACAACTGTGCGCTTAGAAAAAAAAAATTAATTCATCAAAATGTCAGCTTTGTTCTGAAGTTTACTTCATGATACTCTTGGAGGAAGAAGGTAGGAAGGGACAACACTGCGATACACGTTCTGATTCCGTGATAAAAAAATAATTGGTTTATAAGGACAGTTTGTACAAAGCCCAATCAACTACACATGAAGTCCTCCACGAGGGGCAGCTTTTCTAGATCATAGGCATCAAAGAGATCGCTGATGCCCTCTTCCTCCCCAAGGCTCAGCAGATAGTCCTCTTGGAGCAGGGGAGGCAGTAAGTTCACAAAAGGTCCTTCAAGGTTGGAAGGAATTTGGTCCTCAGTCTGCTGTAAAAGGTTGGCTGGGGAGGCCAGAGGAGAGAGGTTTGCTGTAGAAACCGAGCAGTCGCTATGTCCTGAGTTGTTAGAAGCCAAGTCTGTAAGGGCGGAAAAGGGGGATGGGGAGGAGAGCCAAGGTTAGGAGAAAACTCAAACAAACAAGCTACTTTTTCTGGAAGAATGTATATACTGCTGTCCCTCACTCAATGGGGCTATTTGAGGACAGAGATCACCATTGGGCTAATAGGCATGAAGAATGACATCACTTGTTTGGCTCTAGCCTATTCATGTTTAACCTTTTTTTTTTTTGAGACGGGTTTTCTATATCATTAATTCCAAGCTGAAGCTCCCAAGAGTCTTTCTTCATTGGGAGGAAAAGAGAAGTGGGCTACTTCCCTGCCGTGTTCTGAGTGCATACAGCCTCTCCTCTCTGCCCTGGAGAGGAAGATGAGGTCAAGGCTCTGAGCAAGGCTTGTTTTTTCAATTCTATCCCTAATGACTTGGGTAGACTTCAAGATGTCTACCCAAGCATGGCTGACACCCCCATCCACAGCCTCACTCCTCACTGTTAGCAATTGTCCGGTACACCAAGGAAACAGTTTTCTGATTTCAAGAGTCTTCATCAGGGTGAGGGACCATTTGGACCAAGATCATTATTTTAGTCTACAAATTGATAATAATGCCTCAGAAAACTATTCTGATAACATGAAACTTCTCTCCCCATCCGCCCTTCATAAAACACGCAGGTCATCCCATGGCCAACTGGTGGATACCCAGGACCCGGAAGCAAGTTCACAATGGACTTGGAGCCACCTTCTTGACTCCTACAGGGCAAGCAGGTCACCCTCTCGCACCAGGCCTTTAACACGGTGAGTGATGAGCGGCTAGCGTCACTCATAAACTCCAGGCCCACTTGCGGGCACTGACCCTGTGAACTGGTTTTGCCCAGCACTTTGGTTACTCTGGCAAGTTTGATGGGTTACAGGTGACTCCTATCAATCTAGGTGGCATCAGTCTAGTGGACCCAAGCATTTTGTTAAGTCTTAGCCATGGGGTCCCAAAAGATCCTTCTCAGCGACTTTCCTTGTAAACACTGTTTCTCAGAGTGAAGTCTCTTTACCTTTGGAAGTGGGCTTAGGGATATTCCCATTGTGGTCTTGGTTATTTGTTTTCATGGGTCTGTGTGTTTCCGTCTCTTCTGGACACAAGTAAACCTCAATGGGCCCTTGGGTACTTGCCAAATGGATTTGTAGGCTCTAGAAACAAGAAAGAGATCAAGTTCACTTAGAAATGAAAAGCAAAGCACATCTTCCCTAACACTGAAATGGAAGGGCGACATTCATTCTTTATTTCGCTCCTCCATTCTTAGTCTGTCAGCACTGACATTTTCCAAGAGCAGGGGCCAGCAAACAACTACAGTCTGAAGGCCAAATCCAGGCCACCATCCAGCTTTGTAAATAAAGTTTTATTGGGACAGAGAATTTGTGGCCATTCCCAGGCTGCCTATATTGCCTCTGGCTATTTTCACATCACATAGTAACATGTAATAGAGTTTACTGCTTGAATAATCTGAACAGAAACTATGTTGCCTAAAGCCCAGGACAACCTGGAGCTTTAAAAGTTTGTTGATTCTCGCTAGAGAAATAATTTTTTGGGGGGTGGAGATGTCCAGGTCTTCTTTAGCTATATTATTTTCCTACAGATTATTTAAAGGTCTGTTAAATGTTTCAAACAATGTATTCTCATTCCTCATAATAAGATTTTTCTAATATTAAACTCTAATATCCAATTTATAAACAGTATTTTAAATTGCTAGGAGCTTTAGTAAGAGAATATAAATAAAGCATATTGATTATTTTAAATTTGCTTGTTTGTTTTTCACATAGGGTCTCTTGGTGTAGCCCTGCCTGTCCTGGAACTCATTCGCCTACAAGCTGGACTTGAACTCAAGAGATTTACCTGTCCTTTCCTCCCAAGTGCTGGGATCAAAGGCGTGTGTCACCACTGCCCAGCATATTGTTAAAAAAAATGTTTATTTACTTATTTTAAAATAACTGGACTATAAATGAATTTAAGAAAGAATCACTCATCTGTTTTCATGTGTACCTGTGCTTTGCTGGAATGCATCCTTACGCATCAGCATGTAAACCTGTTGGTGCTGTGAGAGGCGCTGGATCCGCTGAGAATGGAATTACAGATGGCTGTGAGCTGCTGTGTGGGTGCTGGGAACCACCCAGGTCCTTCGGAGGAGCGGCCACTGATCTTAACCACTAAGCCATCTCTCCAGCCCAAGACTTAGTTTAATTTTATTATTTTTATTTTTAAGAATGATTCTCATTTTACGTGTTTGTATGTTTTCCCTGCACGTATGTCTTTACACCATGTGCATGCCTGGGCACCTGACAAGCTATTACAGATGGTTGTAAGGTGCCGCATGGCTGCTGGGTATTGAACCAAGGTCCTCTCGCAAAGCAATAGGTGTAACCACTAAGCCATCTCTTCAGCACATTATTTAAAGGTATGTTTTAATGTCTCTGTGAATATAGCTTCCTATGTGTGGCTGGTGTGGGCCAGAGTCCCAGAGGGCACTGCATCTTCAGGAGCTGGAGTTTCAGGTCCTTATGAGGTGTACTACATTGGTGCTGGGAACTGAACTTGGGTCCTCTGGAATAGGGTCAGTGCTATAACCACTGAGCCATCTCTTCAGCTTGCTCAGTACACTATTATCTAGGCCATAACATTGTAACTGTATAAGGTAAGAAATTTACCTTGTAAATTTAGCATTTTTAATATTTTAGGTATTATCTTCTAACAGTCTAGGTATTTTCTTTTCACTATAGATCCTTTACCTTATAATTACAGCCTAGGCTGATTTCATCCAAGTACACCTGAAAGCAATTACAAGCGCGACCGTCCTACTTTCTTACAATATTCTCGGCTATTGATTACCCCAAGGTCCCATTTAATTTTCTCAAAGTAAACAGGCTACAAATGATTTTTACGAATTCTTAAAATGGGCTGGGTCAGGGAGTTACTTCTACAACCCTGGGAACTCAATCCATAGTGGGGACTGTCCGTACACAAGGCAGTCAACATAAAATTTCTCAAGTGGTTCAAATTGATCACAACCACCAGATAACAAATTGTGAAAAAGGCAAGTTTAAGACAGCAAGGGCACCGAAGCCTGCTGGGACAGAACACCCTTCTAAATTGAAGCCAGGCATTTGGGGACTTTTGAACCCCTTTAAACTTTAGGTTAAGGGAAGGTATATATGGGAAAGGATCATCAAGTTCTTGGGCGGGGTTAGACTTTAACCGTGAACCGACGATTCTTCAGTTCAGGCATTCTGGAATGTTCTCCACAGATGGACCGCAGCGCTGTCTCCTTACCTCTATTGAATCAGGCACTTCAAGTCTTGTTTCTGGAGGGGCTTTCACAACTATAACAGTTTGGTCTTTAAGGCCACTAATTTTTCGAATATCTTGATATGTAACATAAGCTAACGTAAGGCGCGTTAAGGAAATCACCTTCCACCTTGTTGCCACAGATATAGCTACCATAAAAAAATGATGTATCAGACACAGAAAAATTACCCATGGTTCCATGACTTAAGAATAGGTACGCCTTCCCTTTCGGATTGTCAAATAAATGGATTCCTCATGGCCCTTCCTTTCTGGTTGGTGTTTAAGACTAAAAGAAATCTACTTTACCTTGCCAATCTTGTGTACCATGTATCATGTATCCCATGAACTCCAGTGAAGTGCCCTGTCAATCAAACTGACTGACAGATGATCCTAATTTGCAGCGGGGTGGGGGGAGTAAGATTTACTAATCAAAATTTGAGATCGCAGCTACTTCTGCTTGCTATTAGCAAGTGTCAGCAGGCACCAAATGAATGAATAAAGAGCAAATACATTGGGGGAAGAATGGCGTCTACCGCTCGGGCAGACAAGCCTGTTTACTGGAGTGCACCTGGGCTGCTGTGATTACATATTGCCTAGAGATCAGAGCATCATTATTTCTGTTAGAAAAAAAAATCACCCTTGTTATTATTATCACCAGAACATTTCAGGGTTCCCAAGGAGGTGAGCAGCTCCCAGGTGCTCAGCAACTGAATGAATTTAAGATACAATGACTCTGCTAAAAAGAATAAATTAACATTTCACGACTCTCTGCAGTTACTTCCAAGTCCTGAACAATTCGTCTAAGTGTCCTGGAAGCTAAGCCTAAAAGGATATCACGAAAGAGCTTGGATGACAAACGCGCTCACACACTCAGCTAGAGACAGACGTTCAGCAGTAGTCTACAGCTCAAGGCTTTCTCTTAATCAACACAGAGGAACACATTTGATATTATATGAGTTTCTAGTCAACCTTTTAAAAATTAGTTTGTGTGTGTGTGTGTGTGTGTATGCGCGCGTGTGTACACGTGTGCACACATCACAGCTAGTGTGGCAGTCAGCTGACAACTTTTAGAAGCCAGGTTCTCTCATTCTACCACTGCTCCACAGACCAAACTCAGGTCACCAGCCAAGCTTATGCAGCACTTTTATCCACTGAGGGCCATCTAAATACTTGAATTAAGTGTAAGAGTATTTGCCTGCCTATAGGTATGTGCACTGTGTGGAGCTCAGAACTCTTTTTGCCTGTATTGGACTCTTTCCCAAATCTCAGTACTTGAAGCCAGGGTAGGTGTGAATGCTCTTGGGAGAGTGTAGGCTTTAAGTCACTACTTAGCCCACCAAAGGAGCCAACGGTACACTGGACGGTTCTGTCTTCTGTCTGTCTGTTTGTTGAGAATACTATATAAACTGATAACCAAGCTTTAAACCTTAAGCCCACTGTCAAAAAAAGCTATGTGACAAGAGCTTACAAAAATAAAGCTCATCTACAATTACTCAACAGGAAGCAGACTTTCAACACATCTGTGAAGAAGCTGTACCAGACAGGGAACTGAATGGAAGAGTGAGGTAAATTTCATAAATATAATTTCTAAGTTACAGACTTGAAAGTCCTTCCTCTGATGTGGCTCCCTCTGAAATCTGGGTTTTGGCTAGAAAACAGTTTTTTTCCCTGTAGAAAAGGTCCCATAAGAAGTCAATAGGAATGACAGTACTATAAGCCACATGTTCAGGACAGCTGCCAATCATGTGTAACCACACAGCTTTTCCAAAACAAAGTTCCAATTTAACAGTGAACTATAAAGGCCCACTATTGATTTCTTTCTTAAAAAAAAAAAGAGCTAGTGGGTTGGGGGTTTAGCTCAGTGGTAGAGCGCTTGCCTAGCATGCGCAAGGCCCTGGGTTCGGTCCCCAGCTCCGGAAAAAAAAAAAAGAGCTAGTATCTGTTTCTTTAGTATGTGAATGAGTGGGTATGAGTGGCACAGGGCATGTCATAGTATGAGTTCTGAGGTCAGATTACCTTCTACCAGGTGGGTCCCACCCACCAGACTCAGGTATTTACGTTTGGAGGCAAGCACCTTCACCTGCTGACCTACCTACTATTCATTTATATATTTAGAGACAGTCTCATTGTGTAGTCCTGGCTGGCCTGGAACTTGCTATGGAGGACAGGCTGGTTTCAAATTTACAAAGATCTGCCTGCCTCTGTCTCCCAAAAGCTGGGATAGCTGCAGGGCACCACTACACCAGGCTCTTTTTATTCTTAAAATTTTATTTAAAATTTTGAGACAAGGTAGACAGGAAATACTCACTATGCACTTGTAGCTAGTCTGGAACTCCTTATGTAGACGGGCTCAATCTGACTCCCGAACACTGGCATTGAAGACACACACCACCGCATCTTGCTTTTGCTGTCCTCACTCTCTAGGCAGACACAGGTAACCCTGAACTTCTGATCTTTCTGCTTTGTTTGAGACAGGTGCTCATGTACCCCAGACTAATTTTAAACTTGCTGTGGCACCCAGGCCGGCTTTGAACCTCTGATAATTCTGTCTTTATCTTTCAAATGCTGCTATCACAAATGTGCAACACTACACCTGACTTGTTTTTTTCTTGAGATAGGGCCTTGTGGTTGTAGCCGGGGTGGCTGTGCACTCAGGGCTCAGTTTCCCTGTTGTAAGGATCACAGGCAGTCCCAGGACACCCAGATATGGTTTACTTTTCTATTTCCAACTGTAGCCCAACACGTTAGACTCAGCAAATTCCATCTGCTACAAACAAACAAAAAACAAAAAGAAATAGAGGTCCAAAACCCCAACAGTGACAACTAACCCACACCAAAACTCTGGGAAGCCAAGGCCAAATCTGCTGAATGTTGTCATCAATACTGATACAGACACCTTACAACATCGTTTAACAGTGTGTTCTTATGGTGTGAGTGTATTCATATGTTACAACCACACAGGAATAATATGCTTGAAAATACAATTCTCACCTGGCTATCCACAGATTATACACATAGTCTGAAAGTATGTTATTAAATGTGTGGACACAACACACACACACACACACACACACACACACACACACAAACACACACACTTACACACATACACATACACAAAAGCGCGCACACACACAGACACACACATACACACAAGCGCGCACACACACACAGACACACACATACACACAAGCGCGCGCACACACACAGACACACAGACACTGCTAGTTTATATGATGCCAGAGTAGCATCTCTCTACCTCGGGGGTAAGTTAGTCTGTCAGCTCTGGAACAGCACAGAAGGCTCTAACCACCAGCGGCACAAAGGATATCTTTGATTCTCTGAATCCTCGGTTAACAGTTTGAGGTCCAGGGTACAGCTTTGGATCAGTTCATCTAATTTCTTCTCTTCCTGACTGAGCTCGGTCACTTCTTTGGACAGGCCTTGACACTGGGCCAGCATGCCCCCATCCTCAGACAGACTGCAGCCCCTAGAACCCAAACACAGATTATGACGCTTTACAGGAGCTAAAGGGTGGGGTGGGAGGATGACTCCTCCGGGGTCAAGAACCTCCCTCACCCACATTGTGTTGTTTGTTAGCCAAGTGTCAGGAGTAAATCTTTATAAATACAGTTTTTATAAATACAGCCATGTACTCTTCACACATGACAAAGTTAGGTGAAAAGTTACTTTCAGGGTCTTACTTTAAAAAAAAAGTCTAATTGTTCAGAGTCTCAAATCCTGAGGGCAAGAAAGCAGCCACCTGGTCTGCCCCCATCACCTAATACTCGCATCCCTGGGGACATATGGGACAGGTGTGCTAGGCATCTGCAAGAAGACAGACCAGTAGTTCACAGTTTCTGTAAGGCACAGGTCAAAGTGAGTGCCGGAGCTGTCCATGATTCCAAACACACACAGTCAAACCCGATCAAGTTTAGATAGAGATCCACTCGATTCCTTCCCTCCCTCCCTCCCTCCCTCTCTCCCTCCCTCCCTCCCTCCCTCCCTCCCTTCCTTCCTTCCTTCTTTGAGATAGGGTTACATGCATCCTGGGCTGGCCTCAAACTCCCCCTGTACTGGAAGATGACTTTGAACTTCTGACTGAGGCTGTCCAGTACCACCATACTCAGTGTGTGTGGGGCTGGGACTGACCCCTGGGCTCCATGCCTTCTAGGCAAGCAGCCTACTCACTAACTTAGCTCCATCCTCAGCCCTGACTTTCTACAACTCTGAGGGGGAAAGAGACAGAGGGAGACGGAGGGAGAGGAAGCGGGGAGGGGAGAAGTATGGGTCTGAATGCAGAAGGTAAATTTGGATAAACTGAGGCAGGTCCTGAGGAGCTGGTGCCTGGAGAGAGAAGGGCTCCTACTCACATCCACTGGACGTTGTTCTTAGATTTCTTCTTAATGAGGTGGATGCCTTCCAGCACGTTGGTGATGTCGTAGATCCTCCTCTTCTGCACCTTGAGCACCTCTGCTGCTTTGTTCAGATCCAGGACCCCATCAGGTGACTGGCTCAGGAGCTGAATGAACTTCTTGGTGAGCAGACCGAGTGACGTATCATACCGCGTTTTTTCTGAGGGAGATTTTGGAGCTTAAAGAAAAACAAAAACCGAACGGGTGGGGGATAGGGGGAGAGGTAAAGAAATGAAGGGCGGCTTCGCAGCTAAGCAAGCCCTCTTTCCCACGGCAGCGAGATTAGTATCTAAAGCAAAGCTGGTTGTTGTTTGGGGGTAAATTATAGAAAGCTATGAAGTCCTTTTATCAGAAAAGGAAGAGCTAATAAAGGCTTCCTATGTCGGGTAGTAACATTTCCTTGGACTCTGTCAATAGTTCCTATGCTCTCTTGCCCTATTCTCTGGGTCTAGAAGTATCTGGTGAATGGATGAAAACAGCTAAGCCCTCCCTGCACCTCATTTAAGAAGCCTAAACTCCGGGAGCCAGGTCATCTTTGCTCAAAACAGGGTCTCAAACAGACTGGACCTCACCAGCCCTTCTGGTGCTGCTGTGATATCCTTTGTCAATCCGTCTTACAGAAAAAGTCTTATTTTGATGAAGAATAGCCCCAAAAGTTCACGCTCCCCACTTCCTTGAATCGAAATGCCATTGTCTAGTGCTGTGCCATCCTCCTGTCGGAGCTCCCGGTGAGGTTCTAATTTATCCCTTACACAAAGACTGCAGATGCATAACAGAGAAACCATGGGGGAAGAGCCAAGCTGAGTTAGCTTTCGCACTGAGAGCAGAAACAGAGGAGATATTTATTTGGGTGTTTATAATGCATTCCTTTCCTTCTCAAACATGATGACAGTATTCACCGAGGCAGAAATTAGCTGGGACTTAGCACAACTACTTGTTTCTCTTTCTGTTCCTTCCTAAGGTATCACGGATCCCAGGCTGGCCTTGAGCTCACCATGTAGCGGAGGATGATCCGAACTCATAACCTTTCCCCGTCCAAATCCCAAATGCTGGGACTATGGATGTGTGCTACCAGTTTATGTGGTGCTGGGGACTGAGCTCAGGCGTCCTCACGCTTGGCAAGTTCTGCCCAAATAGGCTTCGGTGTGATGAGATGGAGAACGAGGTTGGCAGAGGCATCATTTACACCACCACATGTACCTCCACCCCTGCGCTCTTAAGGGACGTCCATTAAGGGAAGGGAAACTTAAATTTGACTAGTTCAAAATGCAAATGCATCCAGGTACTGGAGTGACTATCGCCTTTTGCTAGGTGCCAGAAGAAACTGTATTTATTTATTTTTTTGGATAGGCACAGAAAGAAATAAAGAAAACATGCCAAAATTATTCACACCTTGGCACCCTTCCAGCCACAAGCTTTGCAAGTTGAGAGTCCCACACCAAGGAGAACAGGGAAACAGACGAAAGCATCCTTACTTTTTGGACTATCAGGACTCCGTAGTGCAGCTCTTCCTTTGCCCTTGGGGGTTTTTAGACCATCTGAGAGGTACTGATGGCCACTCTCGCCCAGCTCCAGCCTTCGCTTTGCCTGTAATCAGAAGGGGAGATGGCTGTCACTGGTCCTGTTTTTGCTTTCCTTCTCCTGCTCTATCCGACTCTGTGGCTTGCCGTGCCCCACAGCCGGGGTCTTACTCAGAAGGTCAACCCATCACACAAACTCCCAGCCCCTGCCATGATCCTGTACCTACACTTGGATGGTTGAACAACGAAACTCTTGCTCTGGCTTCATCATTTATCCACTGTTCAGTGTATGTGCTGGGCACGGGGCTGGCTGCTAAGAATATCTCACGCGCTACGGAACAGAAGTTGACATTCGTGGGGATTTCTCCATCTGACATGATTGGATACTCCTCCTAGTGTTCCTTAGATACTGTGTTTGCTTATCCCCCAACCCTAACTGGTTACTTCTCTGCCTCTCATTTCCTTTAAGACAGTTCTCATTTATCTTTGCATCCTGGAGCTTGGTAAGAGCCTGGATCTGCAGGTATTCAGCCAGTCCTTCTATATACATTCATCCAGTGAGTGATTCAGAGGAACACAATGAGCGACAGGCTACAAACGCCGCAGCTTCATCCGAAAAGGTAAACGTCGTAAATACACCACCACGAGCTACAACCTACAGCACTAATAACAGGCAAGCCAGGAACCTTCATTTAAGTTTTGAACTTATTTTCCACTCCACTGAATATCCCTTTAACACATTAATACTGGGAACTGCAGTTAGGAGCCGAGGTTAAGCAAGAAGAACCAGCCCTTCCCCCTTAGGGCTTAAGTGCAATTGAACACACCTGGATCTGTGTAACGGTTGTGATGCCTCCTGGTCCATGCCCCACAGCAACTAGGTTGCATGACATAAGGCCAAAGCTGGGGAAGGAAGGGACAACTCAACTCTAAGGACTTTCCAGGAACTACAGGCAAAGTTATAGGCTTGAAATCAGGGCTGGAGAGAAAGGAGTCTGGCTCGGCTCATGCGTTAGGAGCAATGCTTGGTCTTCACATCCTTTTGTTGCTTTAGGCAATAAAGGCAGCTTTAGCAAAGGGACTTTGGGTTGAGACATTAGAAGTGTGTTGCAAGCAGCAGTAAAGTCAAGATGGGCCAGGGTGCAACAGAAAACTGCAGGGTCCTGGTAGAAAGTAGAATGGTAAGGTCAGCACACGTGTGTGACTCCTTGTGGCAATTGGAAAGTTGTTACGGATAGAAAACCTGACTTGGAGGTAGACCACCTGATAGTAAGCCATCGTGTCCTGTTATGTCTGTGAAGAGCAACTCAGAGTTCAGACAATTGTCTCCTCTACCCAAGGCCAAGTCAACAGAAGGCAAAGCTTGAAGTCTGGGATCCAGGAAATGCTCGGAGGCACCAAATCTATGCTTTCCTTCAGTCAAGATCTATCCTCTGGCCAGCAGCTGAGGTACATGTGACTTCTGCCTTATCGCCCAAGGCTATTTAAATGTGTGTTTCGGGAAAGGCCTAAGGAAGCACCAAGTCCCCAAAGGTCTACTGCTAAGCGACTGAGCTGTAATGTCAAGGACCAGAAGGTCTCCACGTGTGGCTCTGGTTACTAAGCATCAACAAGGCAAAACCAATTGTAAATACCAGACGGTACAATAAATGCTAGGTGGGGGAGCACAGGCCTGCCATGTCTCGGTCTCTTAAGGGTGTTAATCATGAGGTTTAGAGACCCACACCACAAACAAACAAGCTATGGAAGAAAGGCAGCCCAAAGATATCCTTTCCAGAGTGTCCAACTGGGGAGGCCATTAGCAGTTTCACAATCATCCCATCCCCACCAAGTCAGTTCATACCTGCCATTCCTGTTGAAGTCACAAGGGGTTATGGAAAATGATCACTACACAGTGTCCCACTTTCTTAAGTGGGTATTTCTGTTGGTCTATTTTATCCCCTTCCGTTTCATGAACTGAATGAGAGGGCTGACTAGACTTGAATGAATGATACATTTCCTGTAAGTCCCCCATTTGAACATGCCTAGTGTCTAGACTCTGAGGGCAAAGGCTAAATTTTGATCTGTGATAGAGCAATGTGGTTTTAATGTTGAACATGGCTAATTGAAGAATATATATTTAGTAAAACAAAAAAGCTAGATTAAGGGGTTGGGGATTTAGCTCAGTGGTAGAGCGCTTGCCTAGCAAGCGCAAGGCCCTGGGTTTGGTCCCCAGCTCCGAAAAAAAAGAAAAAAGAAAAGCTAGATTAAATAGTGATAAGATCTCTGCCTCTATTGACGTATGAGTCTCTTCTGTCATTTTGTCTGCTCACAGTGTATCTTGGTTGAAAACTGTGATATGAAACACATACTTGGTCTTCATTTGGCACACCTACACACAACTTCCCAAACTTAAGGGCTTCCTAGTGACCTGACTTTGGTATGTTGATGAATTGAGTGGTGACAGTTACTATAAGGTCGGGGCTTATATTACTTTTGTGCTACTGTGATAGAAAACTTGACAGAAATAACAAGGAAGGAAAGGTTTATTTGCGCTCATGCTTTTAGGAATCTCAACCCACCACAGAGGAAAAGGCATGGTTGAGTGTAAGCCATTGTGAGTGTGGAGGAGCCTACCATCACAGCACAGTGACTAGGGCCGGTGTCCCCTTCATAGGCCTGCCCTCAGTGACTAGGTCCCACCTCCAAAGGTTTCCGTAACCCTACAACAAATCACCCCACCAGCTGGAAAACAGCATTCAAGACATGAGCCTGTGAAGGGCTGTCTGTCTCCAGCCATAACAGGGATTTTAGTCCCCACTCCAGTCTTCAGGCAGGGAAAGGGGCATAATGGTTGAATTGGTTGTCAATGGCCAATAATTAAACCAATCATGCCTATATAATGAAGCTTCTATTAAAAACTCAAAACACCGGGTTCAGAAGGTTCTGAGTAAGTCATCCTGGAGCTTGATAATCAAGTGGAGGCACATTAGGTCCACACCCTTCTCTGTACCTCACCCCAACCGTCTCTTTCCTCTGGAATAGCCTCACTGTTGGCCAGTGAGGATAAGTAAAGTGCTCATGGCAGCTAATTCGCAGTTGGTCAGCCGAAAGCACAGGTAAGACAACCTGGGGCTTGAGGATGACATGGGCAGTAGCATGGCTGGGGGACCGAGCCCTTTAACTTTAGGTAAACGGAAAGACTGACAGGCCACGCAAAGGTCCTGACTCAGCCTTATACCAGTGTTAGTTGCTCTGTACTTGATTATGCTGTGACATCTAATGGTCTCCCCGTATGGCAGTTGCTAACACAACAACAGTCTCTAGAGCCCAGAACTGGTATGTCTCGCTTACCGCCGCTTCACGAGAAGCTCGGGGGAAACTGCCATATAAAAACATTTGAAGAGTTATTGTAGATCGACACCACCTTACTTTAGTTTTTATTTATATGTATGTGTGTAGGTGCCCACAGAAGCCAGAAAAATACCAATCTGGAGCTGGAGTCACCGGCAGTTTCGAGCCACCTGATAAGGGTGTTGGAAACTGGACTCAAGTCCTCTGCTAGAAGCAGCACTCACCCACGGAGCCACTTCCCCGTGCCTTACTTACTCACTTATCTACTTTCATGCGTGCGTGCACAGATGTGTGGGTGTCCCGCAGGCCTGAAGAGAGTAGAGAAGCCTCTGGAGCTGGAGTGACAGGAGACTGAGCCACAGGACGTGGGTGCTAGGAACCCCACTCCTCTGTAAGAACACTGAGAGCTCTTACCCGCTGGGCTGCCTCTCTAGCCCCTTGATATTGCCTTCGTAGTAAACCTGAAGATTATTTCATCCATTAAGAAAAGCCAAACTCTTCTTTCCATCATAAACACAAACTTTAATCACTGCAAACAGGTACATGTGAAAAGCGAGATTTTCTCCTGCTCCTGATCCCCAGGTCTTTTTCTCAAAAATAAGCACTGGGAAGTTACTTGGACAACAACTTTTCAGATGTTCTGTGTATAAATCTAAGTATATATAATATATACACATCCCCATAGTGTAATATTTTTAACTTTTGTCCTTTTACAAATAAGTGATGCCAACACTATTTTATCAACATGTCTTGGAGTGTGACAGCTGGCAGTGCATGACTTTGCTTCCTCGTGACGGCATAATACAGTAATTAACAGGCTACTTTTACTTAAGCTGTGACCGAGCATTCAACACTATTACATAATAATTTCTCCATAGATGTTAATGATGACTCTGTGGAATAGGTATTAACACTCTTTCTGTACTGAGCTGATTAGCGAATGTGGTCTGTACGGATTCTAAGCAACCTTGACTTTTCTGATGCTACGAGATGAACATCCTCTGCTTCCATAGCGACTTATGGGCTGCCACAGCACGATTTTACTGACAACACTGGTCCAGAAGTTTTATTTTTAGATAGGATCTCACTAGATAGCCTGGAACTCACTAAGTAGTCCAGGACGGCCTTGAGTTTACAGAGATCTGCCTGCCTCTGCCTCTGCGTGCTGGGATTGAAGGGGTGCACCAACATGCCCAGCCCAGAAGCTCAAGTCTTACGGGGCTTAGGATCCCCAGAGAAGGCGATAGACGAAAGACGTGCTCCTCATACATTTATTTATTTATTTATACAGAATAAGACAAGAGATTGATTCTCTAACTCCCCATCACGAAGCTTTAGAGTTGTTAACCTGTAAGAGCTATGTGTGTCCATGCATAACTGTGTCTGTCTGTGCATGGACTGGAGTTTAATACCACATACCACACAGGAAAAACACCATGGCGATGAGAGCTGTAGAGAGATATAGGATCACCTGGGGGCAGTGGGAGCATACAACTATGCATTTGAACAAGAATTTCTCACAGGGGAGAGGGGCACGGAAAGACGCATGGCACGCTGAGCTAGGAAGTGGAAGCAGGAAGATAATTTATGGCGCTAGCCTGGACCACATACAAAGGACCTATAATTTAAAAGAAGATCCACTATCAAATGTTCATGGTGGCTATTTCTGTGAAGTACAATGAAAGGAAATGAGGCAACGAGTTCGTGCTTATTTTTGTAACATTTTATTGTATTTTTAAACCCGCCACTTCCACATATTAAACTTACAATATTCAAGCGAGCAATTCTTCAGTAGAACCCCAACAGGTATTTCTTCTCTGGCATCCGTGTATTAGGAACAGCAGTTGAGGCATGGTGACACACATCTTTTAATCCCAGTGCTCAGGAGGCAGGGGCAGGAGATCTTAGTGAATTTGGGACCAGCCTGATCTACATAGTGAGTTGTGGGGTGGCCAGGGCTACTTAGGGAGACACGGTCTCAAATCAAAGAGCAATTTCTAAAATACTTGTTTCTTCCCAGTGTCTACCATAAATGGCCAAGTCTTGGAGGGGGCACAATGGTCCCTGCTACTTAAGAGGACGCACACAAACCAAAAGGAATGCACCAGGAATCCCACAGTGAGATCTTCTAAGAGGTACATTCCGAACACCATTGGGTGTGAGCTTGTGAGTGAGGAGCCTCGAGTAACCAAACCAATCCAGGCAAGGGTGAGAGGTCACCTGAACAGGTGACCCGAGAGCCCCTGGTCAACTTTTTCCACCATTATTTCTTGAACTACAACTACTATTCAAGCTCAGTCACTTTCTTCTTTTAGACTGTTAAACTATGACTTTTATGTATGGGCTCACTCAGGGATCCAATTCTCCATTTATGAGAGTTTCTGAGGGAAAAGCAGCTGCAAGCTGACACCCAATGCTTAGAAGCCACTTAGTCATGAATTAAGATCTGCCTTCCTTCCTAAGCAATTAAAAATTATTTTAAAAATTAGGCTGTTGTGTGTGCGTGTTTCTGTGGGAGCATAGGCATGCAGCTGTCGTCATAGGTCAGAGATGTCAGATGTCCCTGGAGCAGGAGTTATAGGTGGCTGTGAGCCACCTGACCTGGGTGCTGAGGGACAGCCTCAGGTCCTCTGTAAGAGCACTGTGCATTCTTAACCACTGGCCATCTCTTTACCTGCTCTGCACCTTGGTGTTTTTTTTTTTTTTAATTATTTTAACCATGTTGTGGGTGTTTTGCTTGCATGTATGTCTGAGTACTGTGTGCCCGTAGTGCCCACACAGGTTAGAAGAGGGTGTGGGGGCCCCTGAAACTAGTTACAGAAAGTTATGAGTCTCCGTGGGTGCTAGGAATCAAACCCAGGTCTCCTCTGCAAGAGTAACAAGTTTTCTTTCTTAACTGCTCAACTCTCTCTCCAGCCCTGCTACATTGTTGTTAACAATTTAAGATAATTTAAACATAAAAGGAAGTCCCAAAGTCTACCACTTCAGAGCATTTACAGGAGAACCAATGTCGCCATTGCTGCGGCTGGTGTCCCTATGTAATATGCTTATGCAGCCAATTCTTTTTTTTTTTTCCTTTTTTTCAGAGCTGGGGACCGAACCCAGGGCCTTGCGCTTGCTAGGCGAGCGCTCTACCACTGAGCTACATCCCCAACTCCAGCAGCCAATTCTTAAATTTAGCCAATTTTGTTATCCTGTGCTGCAATCTTCTGGGGGTGCAATATTCCCCTCTCTTCCCTTCCCTCTACAAACACACTATACCCTTGGATAAACAGGCCATTTTTGCGCACCACGGTTATTGAAATTTTGTTCATGTCCAAGTCAAATACAACAGTTTGTGTTTTCTTTCTGTTAACTATTGTTGGCATAGATCTCCTGGTTCTTTAGCCTCTGCCTGATAAATCGCCCATGCTCCTGAAGTCAAGCCCAGGTGAACTCAGCCGCTCATAGGTTGGACGTGGGTGGAACCATTTCTTTAACCTGTTGTTGCCCTATCTGAGATGAATGGATGCTTCCAACTTGCCAGGAAAAAAAAGCTCCCGTAAGATTGTGTCCAGTTCTTTCTTGCCTTTACTATACCCTCCATCTTAGATAGTCTACCAAATTCCCACCCCCACCCCATATTCTGCCTACATTTCCCAATCTGCTGCCTAGACCTTGGGCTGCTTCCCAGTCCCCAACATGGCTACTGTTTTGCCATCTTCCTTCACTGTCCACAGTGCTGAAGCCTCTGGTAGACATTATTTATCTGCCTACTGTTGGAACCTGGCCCCGTGTTAAGAAAATGCTCTTATCAGTGTGTGTGAGTAGTTCCATTTGCTACGGAAGCTGAAACAGCCACTTCTCTGTACTCGTTTCTCTGGAACCTTGGCCAGACCGTACTCAACATCTAACATCTACTACGTGCAGCCTCTCTCTCACAATTCTTTATCTGAATCATGGGGATAATTATATATAATTATAGCTACCTCACTGGATCGAAGCATTGTAAAGCATGAACGAAACAGCACACGTGAAGAACGTGGGACAAGGGTAGTCTTGACCCTACACAGAAGTTTGCATAACCACATTTAGGAGTCACATGAAATAACTGGTAGTTGTCAAAGGTTTTTGAATGTGCAACCATCAAAAGTTAACCCCAAATTAAACACCGCAAAATGACCATAGGTGTCTGGGAGTGTTCACTCATATTTTATCAGACACCTCCACCACAGCCTTGGTTCTGAACACCCAAGATACCGCTTGTACTGCACATGCCATCACACCAGAAAAACACCAATGAACACACCCCAGGAAACAGTACAAATCTGAGATTACGTAGCTCACAAACCACTGTGTTTGCACCATACACACAAAGCTTTCTGCTGACAGAAACACCGTGGCTTAATTACGGAAAACAAAGACTTTTTAGTATATTCCTATCATTGTTCCCCAGCATAGGAAAATCAAATTAGTGTATCGTTGGAGTGCGATCCTAAAATTCAAAAAACAAAAACTACTGCTTGAGTTGACTTCAGTTTCATTAAAAACCTGAGAACAAGACAGGATTTCCAATCATTTCTGAAATAGCCCCAATCATATTTCTGCCATCTAGTTATGCATTTATGTGACTGGTGTTCTCACTCTCGAAGATTATAAAGTAAAAATATCAATTTACTGTGAAAAAGGTTGAATTTCCTTTAGCTTCTGTGGTATTCTGCCAAGATTAAACTCCTCACCCCCTGAATCTGAATATTGGGGGACTGAACCCAGAACCAGAGCAGGCCAGGCACGTGTTCTACTGTTGAGGTATAATTTTCCCAGCTCAAGATTTCATTGTTCATATTAAAATAAAAAGCACATCTTGCTTTATTAGTATGCAAATTTGCCTTTGTCCTTAATAAGTGGTAAAATTGCGTGTTACACAAAAATGGCTTGAAGCAATTCTTAAATAATTTATTATCAGTAAATGATTAGTTTGTATACCTATTATATATACTCATGTACCTGGGGTCATATAAAAATTTCTTCATCAAAAAGGGCTACAAGTTGGACAACTATAAGCCCCTGACCTAGGTGGAGGCAAAGCACAGACCCACCCTGGACTTGAACCCTAGGAAACATCAGGTGATGATGATAGTCCTGGTGGTGGCACCAATAGCAGGAGGTTGTACATAGCACCATGACGATCGCTAGAGGCCCAGGAGGCCTCAGAGGAAGTCCAACTGCTGGTCCCTTATGGGGTCTCCCATCTTAGCTATGGATCTAGCTGTCTAGGTTTTCTTGCCCCTACTTGTTCCCTAAGACTGGTTTTATCTTCCCAACCACCCTGTGAGCTATCCAATATCCTTTCAATACGTTCCTCTTGTGGTTCAATAAACCCAAACTAGTTCTGCTTACAACCGAGTCGGCACCCTTGTAGATTATTAATCTACTGGTTTCCTGGAACACATCAAAACAGTGTATGGAACATTAAATTGTATTTCTTGGAGGGATAAAACCATGTATTTTACCCTGGTACTTGACAGTCTAAGGAAGAATTCAAAACTGAACATCAGTGGTTCTCAAAGCCCCAAAGGCTTGTTTCCACATCCACTATCAGTGCTGAGAAACCTACGGCCAATCTGAGCCTCATTCTTTTGGATTTTGCTATTACTTAACTCTAAATCTTAAAGATTTATTTTTACGTAGATAGATGTTTTTTCTGAATGTTGTATGTGCACCATGCACGTACTGGTCTTGGAGGCCAGAAGAGGAATTGATTCCTCTAGAACTCTAATTACAAATGGCTATGAGCTGCCATGTTGGTTCTGGGAACCCAGGTCCTCTGCAAGAGCAGCAAATGCTCTTCAACTGCTGAACCATCTTTCCAGCTACAAACTTTTGGGTTTTTGTTGTTTCTTTGTATATGCACAGGCACACATGTGGAAGTCAGAAGAAAACTTGCCGGAGTCAGTTTTCTCCTTCCACTATGTGAGTCCTGGCAACAAATTCAGGACATCGGGCTTGGTGGCTAGTGTCCTTAAACACTGAGCCATCTGCCCAGCTCCATTTATGTAATTTCTATGTGTGTGCACACCCATGTATATGCATGTGTGTGCATTGCAAATGTGCAGTACCTACAAATCTGAGAAGGGTGAGATCTCCAGAAAGTGGAGTGGCTTCAAGGAATTGTGAGCTACCCTATGTGTGCTGGGAACCAAACCCAGTGCTCCACAAGATTAGCAAGCACTCTTAACCATTAAACCATTTCTCCAGCCCCACTATTAGATCTTGTTTTTGTTTTATGACTAAATTATCTGCTATGGTGACATTCAAACCTAAAATAAAATAAATTGAAATGTTTTGAGCCTACTGGTCTCCACTGGAGCTCCACTGACTCTTGGTTTTATTACTTGTGTGTGGTACTTGTGTTCACAGTTTCTTCCTCTGTTCTACTTGGTTGTCAATGGTATCTATTCCTGGCATTCCAGAAGTCTGCTGAATTGTCTTTCCCATCAAGGTCGTCTCTCATCATTTATGTATTTGGGGAGGCAGACCTCCATGTATAGCCCAGACTGTATGAAGGTCAGTATTCCCAAAGCAGGAGTGAACCTCTGTATTTATGTCTCATTGGGCATGGTGGGACAAGCTTGTAACCCCAACACAGGGGAAGAAGAGGCAGAGGCAGGGGACTGGCTAAGTTCAAGGCAAGCCCTGAGTCTATGGAGAATTCTAGGTCAGCTGGGGCCACAGAAAGGCACAGTCTCAATATTTACTCAATACAAATAATTCACATTCATTAAGTACTCCAGACAGGCTTGTTAGCAGATGAGCTCACATAACTAACGATCCCTTCTGCAAGCTCTAGTATCTTCTTCAAGTCATTCCCCAAGTACAGGATGTTGGTCCTAAAAGTAAACTAAAATCCTGGCTGGTTTTTATGTTAACTCAACACAAGCTAAAGTCATCTGAGAATAAAGACCCTCAATTGAGAAAATATCTCTACAAGATCTGGTAGTAGGCAAGCCTGTGGGGCATTCTCTTAATTAATGGTTGATAGGGTGGTTGGGAGGGGTGTGGACTGTGCTGGTCCATGGTGGGTATGGTCATCCCTAGGCTGGTGGTCCTGGGTTCTATTAGAAAGCAGGCTGAGCAAGCCAAGAGACACAGAGACGCAATCCAGTGAGCAGCCTCCCTCCATGGCCTCTGGATAGTTCCTGCCTCTAGACTCCCGCCCTGACTTCCTTCCATGAACAGTGATGTACAAACTTCATAAGCAAAATAAACTCTTTAACCCCAACTTGTTTTTCATCATGGTGCTTCACCGCAATAGAAATCCTAAGAAAAGGGTCCTCAACATGTAATTCCAGCCCTGAGGCAGGAAGATCTTGAGTTCAAGGCCAGCCTGGGCCACACAAGAACTTGTCTTAAAAACAAACAACAGGGTCTGGAGCCATGTTCCAGCAGTGAAGAATGCTTACGAAGAGAACCAGGGTTCAGTTCCCAACACCAACATGGCAGTTCACAACTGCCTATGACTCCAGAGGGTCCAACACCATCTTCCGACCTCTCAAACACTCTCATAAGTAAACATTAACAACTACAAAATCAAGGCCAACCCAGGTTAATCCTGTATCTGTATCAACTGGAGTAGAAGGTAAGGAGAAAGACCCAATGAATAAATCAACTAAGCCTAATGTAACTTACATAAAAGGGCAGATGCGCAAAATTTATAAGAAGTTGTAGATAATTTGCTGCCATGAGTAACCTGTGTCTGTGAGAGCAGCAGTCCCGTGGCAGGGCGGTCTGCATGGAAATGCTGGACACTCACAACTGAAGCGTCGCTCTTCTGCTCCAAGTCCAAAGACGACGGCTGTTTCTGGACACGGGGAAGCACAAAGTAACCTAAGAGAGGGTTTTAAATGCACTCTACTGATTTGTGATGTGTTGTTTCCTTAAAACTGCTAACCTTAACTGTATAAACACTGCCCATACTAGGGAACACATCCTCTTTGGACACCCAAATTTCTATTTTTAAGTCTGGCAAAAGATATGTAAAATATATTCGGTGGTGAGTGGTGATGAAGTTTAGGCTAATCCTGCTGTGTGTATTTTTCACAGCAAGTGTTCTGGAATCTTCTACCCGAGTACAGTTTATTCTACTTTTTCTTCTAAGTCTTAACTTTTGGCCTTGTGATTTTTACTTCTTGCTTCGACAACAGTGAAATAGAACAGGAATTCAAAAGCATGTTCTGCAAAGGGCAGAGGAGTATGTTAGGCTCTGGCATAGACACAGAGAGGATATCAAAAAAGGGACTGGGCTGTGTTTCCATAAAACTTTATTTATAAAAGAGGCCAGGGGCCATATTTTGGACCACAGCCAGTTCTAGGGCTACGGGGATAAATTCCTTTTGTAACTTAGTATGTTCTTTCAAAATCTTTGTGTGTGTATACAAGGCTATGTGTTCATTTAGGATGAATACCACCATGAATGTCATACTTCGTGTATGAAGGTCATAGGACAACCTTGGGTATTAGTCTTAGCCTTTCACCTCGAATCAGGTCTCTTATTTCCGACTGCATATACCAGGCTAGCTGGCCCATGAGACCCTGGAGGGGTCTTCCTCCCATCTTGCTTTATAAATACTGGGATTACAGATATGCATGACCACTCTGACTGACTTTACATGGGTCATTTGAACTCAGGTCCCCACATTTGTGGAACAGGCGCTTTGCCCACTGAGTCATCTCTCTGAGCTTTTATTGTTTTGTTTTCAACACCGGGCTTTACTATGTAGCTCTGGCTTGCTAAACATTATGCAGACCAGGCTGGTTTCAAACCCACAGAGATCTGCCTGCCTTTGCCTCTTAAGTGCTGAAATTAAGGGTGTGCACTAGCACACCCAGCAGTCATTTGCGTTTTTATTAATGGACTCTATATTGCTCATCCAATCATCGTTTTGGGGAATGGGATACCTCAGCCATGCTTTAGTCTATTGGCCGAGGACTAAAAAGTGATGCTAAGCTGTCCCACTGATTTGCACAACATAACCCCACAGCCGGAAAAACTAGAGAATGCCTTTTTATGTTTCCAGCCGTTCAAGGACAGTTTATAGGCAGATGAAAACCCATACACAGTTTCTTACTTGGGGGCTGACATATAATTTAGGGAGCAGCTGAGGCTAGAGGATCATGGGAAGAGCATGTGTATGAGGATGATCAGAATAAAGAGTGAAACTTTCAACAGTAAGGAAGGCAGGCAAAGAACAGGAAGCTATGTTGGTCTTGCACTATGCCATGGACATCCAACACCTAGACAAACGACAGATGGCTCTGCTCACTCTACTTGCAATCCATATAAACTCAAGCCTTCTGCATATGGAGGTTGGAAATCCCCAGACTGCAGAAGCCCAGGTGGATATGGTAATGTTCTTGAGCTAAGAGGGTGGAGCTGAAGGATGGGTGAGGGATGTCAAAGCAGCAGAACCTGGACAGAGTACCAGAGGATAGTAGGGGGAGGGAGAAAGTGAGCAGGAGCGCCCAACCCCGCTGGAGACTTACAGAAAATGGCTCCTCATATTCAATGGAGTAGAGCTAGGCCCAGAGAATGTACAAGAAAATGAAGATGCAAATAAACCCAAGTCCTAGAGGAAAAAACCAACATGCACAGTGGTGGGAACTCCTGGGGGTCAGAACCTGTGTGTTCCTACCAGGCCTAAAAAATGCCCCATACATCACAGGTGCAGGGTAGAGGACTGAGGTCCGTATTGTCACCTCTTTCAAGGGTAAAAGCAGTCCCAAAAAATAATACTCTGTTCACACGGAACGAAGCAAGACCTCAAAGATGAAACTAGTGGCCTCAGTTCTGGAAGATAAAGAACATTTACAAAACCACAAAAACATCTTGTACCCAACAATGCCTAGTTTCCAGTAAAAAATTACTAGCTCATTGTAAAGTTGCTTGCTGCCAAGCCTGATGGCCTGAGTTGACCCCAGAACGTACACAGTAGTGGACAGAGAGAAGCAACTCTTCAAAGATGTCCTCTAACCTCTATGTGTATGTTGACAATAAACAAACAAATAAAAATAAAAACTTAAAAATAAGAGACGTAGTACAACCACATTGCTTAAAATTGGTGATAAAGAGAAAATACAATTCTTTAAAGAGAAAAAGAACAAAAAGGTAGAACAGTTCTCATTTCTAACAATGCATCCAAAAAACAGAAGAGCAGCTTGGAAATATTCAGGGTACATACTGGCAAACTTGACTTTTATACCTAGCAAAAATACACTTCACAGTTCAGAGAGAAAAGACTTTCTTAGAAGTAAAAGCTAAGGGGGCTGGGGATTTAGCTCAGTGGTAGAGCGCTTACCTAGGAAGCGCAAGGCCCTGGGTTCGGTCCCCAGCTCCGGAAAAAAAAAAAAAAAAGAAGTAAAAGCTAAAAGAAGACTGAGAATATAGCCTAGTGTAGAGTTTGAGCAAATGCCTGCTTTGATCCCCAACAGTGCCTGCAGAAAGATTCTTCAGCAGCAAAACCACAGCAGAAATGGTAAAGCCCTTGGAGGAGGAAGAAGAGGAGGAAGAGGAAGAGGAGTGGAAGCCTGCATAGGTAGAAAGAACATTAGCAGTGTGACCAGATGGGTACACAGATGACTTCTCCCCCTTGATTTTACATCTACTCAAAAGACAACAAGCAGGGATAGGAAGATGACTGAGGGGTTAAGAACACTTGTTCTTCCAGGAGACCCAAGTTTGATTTCCAAACACACACCGTACAGTTCACAAGTTTCTAACTCTTGCTTCAGGTGGTCTGACACCTCTGGTTTTCTCTGGCTAATGCACTCACGTGTACATACTCACATAAAGGCACACACACTTACATATAATTAAAAATAAAAATACATTTAAAAGGGGCTGGGGATTTAGCTCAGTGGTAGAGCGCTTACCTAGGAAGCGCAAGGCCCTGGGTTCGGTCCCCAGCTCCAAAAAAAAAAAAAAAAAAAAAAAAAAAAAAAAAAAAAATTAAAAAAGAACTATTTACAATACAGCAAATATGTACTATTTTATGTGAAAAAACATGTCATACAGAAAGTTCTAACATGCTGGCCCACTGTGTGTGTGTGTGCGCGTGCAGATGTAAGCCAGAGGTCAACTTTGGGTGTCAGTCCTCAGGAGCCATCTATGTTGGTAATAGGACAAATTCAGAGCAGCCTCTTCACCCAATGATGGCAAAGCTTTTCCACAATGTACTTCCTCATCAATTAAACTTCTTCAGATACATCCTGCAGGCTGAAGAAGTGACGCCTCAGGAAGGTTATAATACTGTACTTGGTGCTCTTTTAGAGGACTCAGGTTCAATTCCCAATAACCCTGTGGAGACTCACAACCATCTCCAGTTCCAGCGGTTCCAACACCTTCTTCTGACCTCCTCAGACACCAGGAACACATGTGGTGCACATATATATTCACAGGCAAAATATTCATACACATAGAACAATTTAAAAAAAATAATAAAAAAAGATAAGCCCAGTGATTTCCTTCCCCTTGATGTTCATTTCGTTGAAGTGCCCTCTAGCTATCTTACTAAAGAACAAGTAACTATGGAAAATCTTGCAGAGACCCAATTTCATATGCCCCCCACTCCCCAGCACAACACACTCAATAAGGCAAACACAGGGTTAGGCAACTTTAAATTTAATTTTATTTCATTGTATGAGACAGGGTCTCATTATGTACCCTATAGAGCCTGCATCTTGCTATTCAAACCAGGCTGTCTTGAAACTCACAGAGATCCACCTGCCTCAGTATCCAAAGTGCTGGGATAAAAGGCACGCACCACCCCAGGCTGAATGACTTTTGAAGTCATTAAATCACATTCAATGCCCCAAAAGAAGGGCTTATTACTGAAGGTCCTTCGGAATAGAGCACTCAGTCTTCCCAGTTATTGCCAGGGAAGCACCAGGGTTACAGAACGTCATCCTGCACACATACAACAGGTCACCTCGTAAAGGACAAAACAGAACGGCCGGGAAGCAATCCGTTAACCCACACTAAGACACCTCCTCTAGGATCATAACTGGCCTTTTCTGTAAGCAACCAAGACAAGGGATCTCTAGGACCTTCTAGGAAGGCCCACCAGAAGATTTTCCACACTGAGGGAAGTACAGTAGTTTGAAGAGGACCCAGGCTGGAGAGGGCCAGTGTCACTCACCCATGCCTTGGCACCTCAGTTGGGGGAAACAAGCATGGATCCCTACAGCACAAGGCAGCTCCTTCACTCTCACTCGGCAGTTAGCGTTACAGTGATGCTGTCTGAACAAGGTTTTAACTCCCCATTACAACTAATGTGGGCAAATGTTTGAGAGGCTGTGGTTGGAAAGTCTCTTACTTAACCCTCGAAAATGCAGAACAAGGCCCTGTTAGCTTTTTTCTACTCTATAAGGAAGGAACCATTACCTTTGAGGTTCAGAGGGGAAGAAAATCAAACAGAACAGCCTCTGGCAGGGACTCCTAATGAATACATGGGAAATCGTGCTCATTTTCCAGATGCACGTAAAAGGATCTGGAAAACACTAGGGAAAAAGGTGGCAAGAAATGTGGGGTGGAGAAGAGGAGAGCTGCAGCTCTGTAAATATACAAGGCCGGTAATTCTGAAGTCACTAAACTCCGGGAAATAAGTGTTCTTTATTAAAACGAGCGTGGAAAAATGTTAGTGCATTGTATAGGGAATGACGACACCCAGATAACGTTTAGTAAGATAAAACCAGTGACAGAGTCATCAGGAGCCCGCGATTTCCTCAGTAGCTCGTTATCGCGGGAGCCAACGATTTATGAGAACAGGAATCTAGCTGATGTCAAGCATAAAGTCATCTGCAGACCACACTGGCACCTACAACTAGGTGTCCAATTTGAGATCCTGTCTCCTTTGAGTTTATTTTCCGACCCATTTACCTTTTAACTACTTCTAGCTTATGTACCTCATAGTAATTCTGACCATTAGATGCTACTTCATAGGTATGTACGAGTTAGGAGACCAAGCAGAGAAGTAAGAAAACAGTTCGAAGCTTCTAATTTTACACACACAAAGTGTGTGTGTGTGCGCGCGTGCGTGCGTGTGTGTGTGTGTGTGTGTGTGTGTGTGTAGGTCAGAGGACAACTTGTAGGAGTCCATTCTCTTTCCACCATGTGGATTCTGGAGAGTGAATCAGGTCATTCACCGGGCATAAAGACGGTCCACCTTCCTGGCCCCAGCCTTGACTAAGAACACACAGCACACACTTTGTACTGTGCATGCTGTCACACTATGGAACACAAGTGCACCTTGTCTGCAACACGCTGGCTCAGAGTTAAGATTATTATGTGTCATAAAATGCAATATATTTTACTGTCTGCACAATGCGTTGGGCCTACAGAAGCATGGTAGTTTGTTTAATTATTCTTTTATTCTTTCCCTACTATCATTCCTCTCAGGAATTATGAGAGCATCTGCGTAAATACCAAATTGGTGTATCTTTGAATTGCACGGTATTAGACAGACATATCCATCTCATCAGTGTGCAAGTTTGCTTTTATCTTTACTACATGGGAAATTACATGTGTACCAGGGAACTGCTTAAAACACAGGCTTCATAATCAGTGAGGGAAAGGGTTAGGACATTCCATGCTGTTTGAACACAAGTCTGGGAACATAGTCTCTCTAGACTACATTATGTCCAAGAGGACGGGGAGAAACCACACATCTTGGAAGGCTATCTGTGTCACATCCTCCCATGACGTCCCCTCCTCCTCCGAGAGGCGGGGAAAGCTCACCTGTGACCACCTTAATTCACAGGCCTTAAATGCATTGCTCTCCTCGATGACTGACCCCAAGTGAACACCACAGAACCCCAAGAACACACGTGAAGATTCCTACCAGCAGAGTTAGCTTTTTAGTAATGTTATCATTATTAACGCAAAATATCCACCTGGCTAAGAAGCAACACATGCACACAGGGTAAACAAAAACTCAGGATTTCTATAAGCAGTCAAAGCTCATGGGTCTGAGAATATTATTTATACATCCAAAGCACACAGTTCCCCAAAGCCCAAGAGTCTTAGAGATATGGTTTGAACCTATAGGTCTGTGGTCTGTTTTTTCTATTAACAGACTAACACTAACCTCCCCCTCCCAATGTACTTCTACTCACACCTTTTATTGGCCACTAATGTGCATAGAGGCTGTCATTCCATACAAAAGAAGAAGGAGTTAAACAAAGGATTACTTGACTTACATGCTCTTTACATCACCATTGTCAGCCGTTTACATCGGTGAATAAAGACGCGTTAAAAAGACATGACCTCAGTTGCACCAGCATACAGCTGTCTTTGCAAGTCAGCAAAATATAACTTATTATTTAACCTGGGAGCCTGGCTAGTAGGCAAGAGACCTTAGCCAAGCTGTGGATCCAGTGAGTCTGAGTGGTAGAAAGTGAAGAGGAGAAAATGTCCTCGGAATGTCCTTCAGTGTCAGAAGCCTCACACGGTGAAGTTCAAAAGCTTGGTGTCTTTCATAGACACGCACACGTGTTGAGGGCCAGGGGTGGACATCAGTTTTCTTGTCAACTGCTTTTCCACCTTACTGCTCGATAAAGGGTCTCTCACTGTACCTGGTGTCTGCACATTTCTTACAGTGGCTTGGCTGCATCGGGAGTTGCTCTATCTCCCCCTCCCCAGGGCTGGGATTACATTCTGGGTATGACCATATAGCATTCCCGTTAATGCCACTGGAGCACCTGTGCCCCGGGCCTGAACGCCCTCTGTGATGAGCAGTGGTGTTCTTGTCTTTTTCTTTTTCTTTTCTTTCTTTTTTTTTTTTCGGAGCTGAGGACCGAACCCAGGGCCTTGCGCTTGCTAGGCAAGCGCTCTACCACTGAGCTAAATCCCCAGCCCCGAGCAGTGGTGTTCTTAATCTGCATCTTCCCTTCCTTGTGGAAAACTTTGAAAGAGTCTGTACGGGGAAATTTTCGCAGGAGAGCCAGTAAATAAGGCCACGGACTTCCTAAGGATTCTCAACTGTTGGCTGTGTTAACAGGAAAAGATCTGGAAAGGACTGTTGCTCTCAAAGACAGCACAATCCCGTAGAGGTCAAAGTCTCCAGAAGGGGTTTGAATTAATCCGCTAATGCTATCAAAACAGAGCCAAATAGGAAAGTCCAGCCCTGACCTCCCTGGCACAGGTGGCCTCTGGCATTTTATTACCTTTGCTGGCAGCCAGCAAAATCAATGGGTAAGACCATTACAAAGACATTCAGGAGGAAACAGACACACTGCAGGCTGAGGTCTTCTCAGATGGGAAAGCCATCCCAGGAACCAAGTTCCATGTGCGTTCCTAAGTAATCGACCAACTTCTTGTTCTAACTATACTCACCCTAAGGAACCCGTTCTTTGTATTACATTTGTTTGCTTGTCTATTGGGTGTATGCACACTTGTAAGACACTTATTTATTTGTTTGTCTATCGGGTGTGCACACACTTGCAAACATATACCATGGTGTCCATGTGCAGGTCAGAGGACAACCTGTAGGAGTCAATTCTCTCCTTCCACCCCGGGAGTCCTGACAAACTCAGTTCCTCAACCTTGGGAGCAAGTGCCTTTATCCACTGGCTCAACCATCTTGCCAGGCCAAGATCTCTCTCTCTCGTGTGTGTGATCTTTGGTCCCTGTGATAAGAGACTCCATGACTTTAAAGGCTCAGGTCTCAAACGTGCACACACAGTGGAAATGTCTGGGGGAACTTTAGGAAAACCATCTCCCAGGTCTCACTCTTGAGACATGAACTCGTTTACACAGATGTGGGTTAGGTAGTGCTAAGACTTCTCAGAGGGATTTAGGGGATTCTGTCCTGCAAAGCTGCCCTAAGTTTAACAGTAGGTGCAGTGAAGTTTAGAAATTACTGTTGTGTAGGCGAACTCCACTTTCCCTGGCCCACAGCCACCACAGGTAAATATGTATTCCATTCTGGTGTCAAATTATTTTTAAAGGCAGAGGGGAGAGAGGGATGAGGAGGAACAATGGTGCTTTTGTTGGGGGTAAACAAGTTTCCAGTGCCACAAAACTTCCTAGCATATTCTGGAAACCCGTTCTTCTGGTTTTTAATTATATGACATTGGGAAGCACTAGCCTAGTCGGCAGGATTCTGGATGCAACAGAGTCTGAAGCAGCAGTGACTCTGTGAGCTCTGGAAAATTCCTGAAGAAATTTCCCACTCCTAAGAACACCAGGGTCAAATAACAGATATCACCACTTCCTAAGTCCTTACACTGCTACATGCCAAGAAGGGCCAATCCCACTCACTCACATGGTAGCATCGCAAGACTGTGATCTGCTGTTACAAAATTAAATACAACTTCTAAGGCCGCCACAGGACTCACACCGGAGCATGTTCAGATTCCCCTGGAAGGCTGAGTCAGGCTCTTGAGGCCCTGCATGCGGGATCATGGGTGACCGACTCCACACTTGGGTCTACACAGTACCAAGATGTACACTCTCTAGACAGCAGGAAAGCCTAGCACCACTGCTTCCATTCTGCCCCCGCCTTTACATTTTCGAGAGCACAGAGATTTGTCAGAGGTCTTAACCTTTTCTCTTCAGTCACCTAATCCCCAAAAGAAAGACAGTGCCACACCAGAATCAGCTCCTTGGTAGGAATCCACTATGGGGATGACAGCAAGGAACAGATCAACAACTAAACATCAGGCAGCCTGCAGAACTGGAGCTGAGCTGGTGGGCAGGGACCTTTGACCAAGGCTGAATGAATGACCCAGTATTCTTCTTGCCTCTGTTAAACTAAATCCTAAAGTCAGGACAGAGTTGGAGGGGTCTTGGGAGGGGAGCAATGGGTCGCTGCACTCCTTATCTGTTCCTCTTTCCAGTGCAGCCACCCCGAATAATCTCCGCTCGCCACTTTTCTCATTACACATCTTGAACTGGCTGAGCCTTGCTAGAGCAGGGCTTTTTGTTGTTGCTTTTGCTTTGCTTTGTTTTGAGACAGCAGACTCACGTAGCCCAGGCTGGCCCTGAACGTAGCAAGGATGACTTAGAACTCGGGCTGCTCATGCTGCTCCCAAGTGCTGAGATTGCCCGTGTTCACCACCTCCCCTCTGGTGCGTGCAGTGCAGGGGACGGTGCCAGAGCTTCATGGATGATGGGCAAGCGCTTGACCAGCTGAGCGCCATCCCCAGACCCCCGGCACTTGCCATAAAGACTTTGAAACTACGTCAATAGGAGTGGCCGTTTCTGGCAACTTCTAAATGACGCAGATGTTACTTTGAGCATCCTCACATTAAGGCTCACAAAAGGCACAATTCTTAAACAAGAGAAATTTCCTCATGCTGGGGAAATAAAGAATGAAACTGAAACACTTCAAGTAAAAGAAGACATTGTCTTCGGGTATATCTTGGGATTTGTTCCAAAGGCAAAATTTCATTGTCCCCCTAGGTCTGATCACACAGGTGGACTCAGTGTGTTCACTCATTCATGCTCAAGAGTAAACACATTACTCTTGAAGGAGAGAGCGTAGCACTGCCTTAAGCTACAAAAGGACCTAAATGCCCCCATATCCAAACGTGACCCATCATTTCTGATTTTACATGGGCATAGTGTGTACCTTTCATTTTAAAAATCCTTATAATGGAGGCATAGGACATGGGCATCCTCCTCAGAGTACTGGGACACCCATCAAATGGATCATATATTTAAACACAGAAAGAATGATACCAGAGATTCTGCATGAAATGAGAATCAACTCTTGTATGTGTGAGGGGGCAGTGGAAGAGGCTCTCCGTAATCCATAATTTAGGAGCTGAAAAGTTAAGAAGAAATGTGCTCTATAAAAGTAACTTCCGGTCAGGCTGTAATCCCAGCACCAGGAAGGCTGAGGCAGGTGGATCTCTAAATTCAAGGCCAACCTGGTCTACAGCGGGAGTTCCAGGACAGCCATGGCTACACAGAGAAACCCTGTCTTGAAAGGAAAACAAGACAAACAAAAAAGGAGCTTCTAGGGTCCAGCCAGATGGCTCGGCTGGCAAAAGCGTTTGCTATTTAAGCATGAAGATCTGTGGTCCGACTCCCAGTGTAGAAGCTCGACGTGGCAGTGGACATCTGTAGGCCAGCATTGGGGATGCAGAGACAGGTGAATCCGAGGCCTCGGTGAGCATGTGGATTCGTGTACATATATATGTATCACACAGATGCATACAACATCTGTATCTGGCATGCAAAAACCCCTTGAAGATAAAGGAAGTCATCAACTGGGGGTAATTCCTGGAGATCACATCAGAATTAAAGGCAATCTTTATAAAGACCTCACATATCAAAGAGACGAAAAGGAAACAAACCCAAAGAAGAGCAAACCGCGAGCAGGGCGCCTGGCATGAGAGACGGTGGAGGAACACAAACGCAGGATGCTCAACCTCTCTCAAGCTCTAGCTATAAATTCAAACCATATGGATATTGTGCTTTTTTTGCATGAGAATGGCAAGAATCCAGAATGCACAACAACGTACTCTGCTGGTGAAGCTCCCCAAAGCAACTGTTAGTGCAAAATAAATCAGTTCTTGGAAAGGGAAACCAAGCTGGGGCCACAGTGCGAGTCTGTATCTCAGCTACCACAGAGGGCGAGGCCAGGATTGCAAACTCAAGGACCCTGAGCTACAGAGTGAGTTTGACGGCATCACTGGCAACTTACTCACTAGTAAAAGGTAACGGGCACGCAGTTGGTGTGTGTGGTAGAGTGCTTGCCTGGCAGGGGCAAGGACAGGGTCACCATTTATTTGGTAAATCAAAATAAACAATAAATAAGTACCCAGGGACATCAATATCATTAGACATTATCTATGAACGTACGCATCGCCCAAAGTTCCCTACATACAAATCTGCACACGTAGGAAGTAACGTTCATTGATGGGCCTGGAAAACTCAGTTTTGTTCAATGCGCAAGCAAGTGTTAACTCGCCATCTGTTCTAAGACAACAGGGTAACAAGCAAATCACAGAGCTGGTGAGGCAGCAGACGGTTCAGTGGGTAAAGACATCGGAGGTCAACCTCTAGACCCTCACGGCACAAAGAAGAACTGACTCCTCCAACTGTGCTCTGATTTCCACAATGGACACTGTGACCTTGTATGCCCTTGAGAGTCAGTCTCTCTCTCTCTCTCTCTCTCTCTCTCTCTCTCTCTCTCTCTCTCTCTCTCTCTCTCACACACACACACACACACAAACTTAAAAATAGATCTAAAAAAATACCTTTGAGCTGGGCATGATGGCGCACATCTTTATACCCAGCAACAGAGACAGAGGCAGACAGATCTGAGTTCGAAGCCAGCCTGATCTGCAAAGAGTTCTTGACCAGCCAGTGATACACAGCAAAATCCTGTCTCAAAAAATAAATAAATAAACAAACAAATAAATAAATAAAATTAAAAAAATCCAAAAACCCTTGAGTCTCATAAAGAGTGGAAGAACTTATGAACATAGCATTGTTGGCCTGGAAAGGCCATAGAGGGCAGCTGCAACAGGAACACGCTGGACAGCAAGAGCTTCCCAGGGAGGTTTCTGTACAACAGTGACTGCAAAGCGCCAACCATATCAAAACCAGGACAGCTGGGATACCGCTCAACTGACAAATGCTTACTGTTCGAGCATTAGGTGCAGAGTGATTCCAGGACCCACACTGAATTTGCTAGAAATGCAGGGTGTTTACTGGAGAGGCAGAGGATGACAGCTTTCTGTGACTTCCAGGCTAGCCAGGGACACATGGTGAGAGACCTCATCCCAAAAGAAAACAAATCCAAAAACCTAATCATCAACACACACACACACACACACACACACACACACACACACACACACACACACAGTGAGAGAGAGAGAGAGAGAGAGAGAGAGAGAGAGAGAGAGAGAGAGAGCAAATGAGAATGAGAGGGAGAGAGACAGATAGACAGAGACACAGAGAGAGACAAGAGAGAGAGCACCAGAACACGCTGGTGATTTTCTCTTTTAATCCTGGCCTGGGGAGGTGAACACAAAAATTTCTGGGGCTCTATGACCAGCCAACCTCACTTAACAGTGACCTCCAGGGCAATGTAGGAACCTTGTCTAAAAAACACAGGGTGGATGTCTCCCAAGGAAAGACACCAGAGGCCGACCTCTGGCCTACATACACATGTGCACACACTCACACGTACAAAGAGAAATTTTCAGCACACACAGAAGCATCTTTTTTTACAGGTATGTTTTCAGCATAGTCCAAAGTCAAAAAGCAAAACAAAGCGAAACAAAACAACAACAAAAAACTTGGTAGATAGGAACGAAGTCACCAGGCTAAGCCAAAGGTATTACTGACCTCAGAGCTGGCAGGACTCCACAGCAAAGTCCACCCTGCAGACATGGACTTTTGAGAGACACAGCACTAAAGCAGAACTCTGAGATGAAAGCAGCCAGGCTTTTAGCTTTATAGGACCGTTCACTTTCTATAAATTCTCTCTCCCAATTAACAGTGAATTTACATCTCTTTCCAGCCAATGCTTTTAAGTGAGCTCTGATGTCTGCATAGGAGGTCTCTTACTATGAGACACCCCCAACTTTGTTCTAAAAAACAGACAATCAACAGGAACACCTAATTAAAGACTTCAAATACAAAATTCCCCAGAACAGGCAGGAAATCTGACCTGTTCCTCCCCCACCTCTCAAATTTGTCATTTAACTAATTCAAAGTAAAGGTGATATTTTCGGATACAGTATAACAGTCACAGCACCCAAAGTTTCTCAATGTCTCCATGTCTGTCTAGAAATGGCTGCAATCTCCAGGCTCTACATTACTGTTGTTGCCATGTTGGGGGACCATACCCATGGCTCTGTGTCTGCTAAACCAAGCGCTCTACCGCTGAGCTACATCCCTAGCCCTGTAATACCTGTACTCCTTTCTTCCTTGTAATCTTTCTCTTTAGTTTCTCATGTACTGAAACTTCAGTTATGAACCATTCTGCCCTGCTACATACCCTTTAAAAAAGCTCCCCTATAAAATATAAAATAAAAAGTTTCTCTGGTCAGCCTGCTGATGCATGGCGATATAAGATAAAGACAAGTGTTTAACTTTGCCTAGGATATGGCAGAGCACCAGGATAGCATTTCCCAAGCTGTCAGCCCTGCAAGGGGGGGAAAGTCTGCAGGCCTCCACTGACGTTCAGTACTGAGAAACCAGCAGGAGGGTGTACATCAGCTCCCAAGGCAGCATGGCTGCTTGCACAAGCTTGCACTCCTCCAAGAGCAGATCTGCGCTTGTCAGGAGAGGCTTCTAGGCTGTGTGCTGGGAGCACTCAAGATACACTCGAAGTGACAAGGAGCCTATTACGTACTAGCTTTCCCTATCCACTGCTCGGCTCCGCGCATCATCATCTGTAATTCACCTGCAGAAAGAAGGAGGCCACGTGGAACCAGGAAGACCCAAAGGATGGAGGAGACTGGCCCTGGCTGTGGCTCTAGCGCACTGTGTTCCTTTCCTGATTCTGGTCCTCATTTGCCCAACACCAAAGGCACAAACAAGGGTTGTGATAACTAAAATTTAGACCCCAGACTACTTATTTTTTAACAGCTTGCTCTGGTTACTTGAAAACCCCACGTACTATCAAGAATAAAATACAGGAATAAAGAGAAGGCTCTTCCAAAGACCCAGGTTCAATTCTAAGCACCGCACGGTTGCTTGCAACTGCCTGTAACTCCAGTTCAGGGATCTAATGCTCTCTTCTTGCCTCTGTGCACACCACGCATACATACAGGCGGTTCACAACCAGCTGTAGCTCCCGCTCCAGGTCCGATGCTCTATTCTGACCTCCAAGGCATCCATATGAACGAGCGAGCATACACACTCGCCATTTACACACACACACACACACACACACACACACACACACGCACACACACACACACACACACACAAATTGGTGACAGTTCACAATGGGCGAATGTGCTTGTACCCTACCTTCCCCTCCCCCTACACAGACAATATCATTTCACAGGCTATTCTCTTAGACGCTGAATTTCTAATTGTATAGCAGTGCCTGCACAAGATGGCATAATGAAAGTGTATTTTCTAATTCACCATGGACCTTGTCTTTGGAGGCCTCATTAGTACAGGTCACTGTCATTACTGGGGAAGGAAACCCCAGAAGGTTGCTTGGGGAGTCAGTGTTCTACAGCAGTGAACTGACAAGACTTGCTCAAGTTTAGAATTCAGGGTTCTAGGCAGGAAACTCAGTCACTTGTGGGTTACAACTCCATTCCTGCTCCAAGGGGCTGGGGTGAGCTGTCTGAGAAAAGGCAAAATTAGCAAGAATTACCTGTTTTTCTCTCTTATGTTTGTGCATGAATCCACGACCATCTGCACGCACACACCCTTTTAATAACACAGCATTGCTTAACCCTTTTGCCCTTGGGGCAAGAAACTGCACAAGGGAAAGGTTACCCTTCCCCCACATCTATCGCCTGCTGTGGAGCACCAGGCCCTGGCTGGGGACTGTTCCTCCACTGTGACATTGGAAAGGACAGTGTGGAAATCCCTAGATCTTCAGGTTCTGAAGACCTACCTATGTTCCCTGAGAAGACACAAGCCGAGATGTGAACCTAACCTATCACATCCTGATATCAACCAGAAAGACAATCCACAGAAGGACCACCTCTGGGTCCAAGGTGGTTGTATCCCATTACAAAATGGTAACATTTCGCAATTTCGCAAACCTGCTGTCGGTAAACGCGGACTTGGTTTTTGCTTTGAACGTCTTAAATCCCCTTTCAGTACATCCTGTATACACAACCCAAAATAGTATAAAAAGCGGCTACAAAGCTCATGTTAATTCCTAGTCAGAAACAGGTATCCTACATCATGTTCAGCCATGATTGCAACCTTGAGGGTCATCTGTGGTGTCTCATGCACCTCCCGCGCATGTCAAGTACGCATTTCAATGCCATGCTCTGAAATAACTGCATGGAAGTAAGCACGGCCAATACACACCAGCCTTCTGCTCTAAGCCAGGCCGCTAAGGAAACCCAGCTACTCCCTCCTCTCCAAGTCATACATGGCCAAACTTTCTGCTATTTAGGAAGCTGCAAAATAGGGGTAACTTCCAGGGTGTAACCGTGAGGACTCTGGATTTAAAAGATGCAGAGTGGAGACTTGAACCCCAGAATATTGACGCTGTAATGATCATTTTACCCAAGTCTTTTTAATCACAATTAGCAGTGATCATACGAGGCTGCCTCCAAGAGCGAAGACAAACGTCCCGGTTACATGAAGCCAGGATTACGAGATGTGCCACGCTGTATCAGCAAATGCAGAGGAAGAGCAAGGATGGAATTCAAATGCACGAATGAAAAAAGAACGCACATCTTGAGAAGAAATGGAGAAAAGAGGACGGGAGAGATGGCTCAGGGGATAAGAATGCTTGCTGCTGAGAACATTAGGCAGCTAACACCCATCTGAAACTCCAGCCCCAAGAGACACATACAACATCCTCTCTCCCTCTCCCCGCCTCTACACACACACACACACACACACACACACACCATAAAAATAATTTTTAGTTTTCAAAAAGAAGAAAAGTAGACATCTGTACAATCAACCCACCAAGGACTGAAGCTATCCAGGGGCAATCTAATTGTCTTCTTATTCCCACAACCAACACAGCATGAACTATACAACACAGTACAGCATTACACTCATTGCAGTGGCTATTAGAAATGACCCTGAGTGGACAAAAGTAGGAAAGGGTGCACGACTACCTTCTTATGAAAGCCTTGAGAACCCGTGTTTTAGTATCCAGGGGTTTCCTAGAACTAATTAACTGTAGGTAATGATCGATGGTTAATGTTCCCAAAGCCGCCTCATCCTGAGAAGGAAGACCAGACAAATACTCTTCTCTTCGAGGATGACATGCTGGGTCACCAAAAAGTCTTCTCTGAAGGAGTAAGTCACAGTGCTCTGACCCCTACTCTCCACCCTAATGAAGAAGAGCCTGATGCCCAGATGACTCGGATTTGCCCGAGGTCAGTGCAGGTCAGTGCTAAGCCTACAGTGTTCAAGGAGCTGTGCTGGGCCTGGGGTTAAACAGACCAAAGAGCTGGATCTGGGGAGCTCTAGAGGTCTACATGTCAATGCTACCACACCCGTCCATGACTCAGGGGGACTTCCCAAGGCCCTTGGATTAACACGTAACTTTCCCCAAGACTTAATAACAAAGTCTTGCAGCAAACAGTTAAGAAAATATGTTTTCTGTTTTGCTGCTGTGGCTGGCACACCATTTAACTTCCCTGCTTGCTTGTAAATGAGCACAGAAACAAGCTGTGTAACACTGGAAGGCTGGGGCTGGCTTTCTACACTGTCTTCTGGACCCAGATGTATCACGAACACACAAGTGGACCAGCAAAACACACCACAGCCCAGCTTTCGGAAAAGGTGGCAGCTAACACTTTTGAGGGTTCACTGGGGATCACAGCGGGTACTAGATATTCTATTCAGGAGGAATGAGCTAAGAACCAAACACATCATCTGTCTCCAGCATCAACTGTGTAGCTACACAGAAATGTTGTTTATTCGTGAGGATCTGAATCAAGCTTACTTTATAACGAACTCGTTGTGCAATGGCTCACACATAGTATTAGCCCAGGTATAGTAGGGATAGGAGGATTGACAGAAGTTTACAACCAGGCTTGGCCACAAAGAGATTGTCTCTGTCTCAACCGAAACAACTTTGTTACTGTCTATCTAAAACAGTATGCCATGTTGTAAACATGTGGTCTGTTAAAAGTGTCTAAGACAGTAGGAGACTGAGCTGAGAGAGCACCCCACCATTCTGAAGCTAATAAACATCCGAGAGGCTGACGGGAAAGTCACAGCAGGTACCTGGAAGCACTATATTAGTTAGCAGAAGACATGCAGCAGCAGACACGTCACATAACTTGTGAAGGCCAGCCCTACCAGAATTCACATGCTATACAAAGCACCACAATTCATTATGTTAAACATTTTGTCAGGAATGGTCCCCAGCAGAGGATTTCAGCTTTTGAATGAAGGGTTAGCACTGTGAGTCCATATGAGCCCAGCACCAGGATTCCATGAGAAAAACAGCAACAAACCAATGTCAAGAAGAGTTGTCCTGGACCTGGGGAATGTCTGTGGAGGTTGGTCACAGAAAGGAAGGCAGATGGCCCAGCTCCTACATGGTGCCCCCAAATGGCACCCCAGAAAGTTCTTGAGCAGATCCAGATTTCTGTGTTGACAGCCTCCTTATCTGTTAAGAAGATACTAGCACCCACAAACCCCCTGCTGCCCCTAAAGGCTTCAAAAGTTAAAGAAAAATAATGCCACACGCAGATCTGAGACCTCCACTGCTTAGGAAGGCTCTGTCTACAAGGCTGCATGCAAGGAATCATGTCCCGATGTGGGCCCCACACAATTACATAGCTAATGCAAAGTGTAAAAGCATTTCGAACAATCCTAAACTTCCTTCGAAGGCTTCCTTTTACTGGAATGACAGAGCGCATCACAGAACTGACTATTCCACGAGCTCACACTACTCTAAACTTCCCTTTGAGAAGGGAGACGCATCTGAGTCACTGAGATAATTGGTAAAATAATATGGGACACGTGAGGAGCCGCTCCTTCGGGCTGGCAGAATAGGAATGAATTTTTCATTCGCATGAAGCTGCACCTATTACAGGGGTGGCTTCCAAGAGAATGAGAAGGCTCATGGCAGTCTGAGGAGGGCACAGGGTTACACACACCACCCTGCTCCCCCGATGCTCAAGAGCGCACAGCAGCACAGAGCCACACCTTCCAACACCTCACAGACAGACAGGTCCATCCAGCCGGATCAACAACAGAAGCCAGTGGGCAGGGGAGGAGGCCCCACCACAGATCAGAAACAATAAGGGGAGATGCAGTGGTCAATGAAGAGGAGGCAGATTAAGGGAAAGCCGCAGATGACATCCAAAGGGCTCAACATGCCTCTTGCCTCTTGCCATGGCCTTCTGCTGTACATAGACTGTAAAACGGTACGGGTCCTGCAAGAAATTCTCTGTAACTGTATGACAGAAATTCTACTTCTGGAGATACACCCAAATGAGTTGGCACAGTACTGGGATCCAAATCTGGATCCTCTGCAAGTGCAATACGTGTTCTTCAGCATGTTCTCTCAACCATCTTCTCAGCCCCATACCCAAAGAGGCTGAAAAGAGGGGAGTGCAAGCATCCTAACATCCGACCAGCACTCTTGGTGGGAGCCAGAGGTGCTGCACGAGCAGCTCTTCAACACATGATGGGTAAAGAGAACGGCCGCACACATAAAAGGAATATTGCTGTCATAAGAAGCATGAGGTTCTGGTCCATACCACACAGCATGGCTCAAATGTAAGATATTGTGCTGAAACAAACTGCTCAGACCAATGTTTGGTTTTATCTGTACAAATTATCCAGAGCGGTCAAGTTCATAGAGAGCAGAAAACAGAATAGACGTCATGAGGGGCTGGAGGGAATCAGAAGTCTGTGTTAGAATACAGGCAGGCATGATAGATGTACCGGGTTCTACTGGATACTACAACTAAAAACAGTTAAAATGGCCAATGTTGGGGCTGGTGAGATGGCTCCATTGGTAAAATGCTTCATATCCAAAGCACCACAGCCTGAGTTTGATCAGAAGACTCACGTGAAAGCTAGGAAGGTTCCGGGAGCCCACAGGTCACTTCCAAGGACAATGAGAGACCCTGCCTCAAAAGATAAGGTAGAGAAAACCCACCTCTACATGTCTGTACAGAGTACACACATACACAACAAACACACACATATACCAAATAAAAACAAAAGTTAAGCCTGCATGTTCCATCTACGTCACCATGGTAAGGCAAAAACAAGTTCCCTAAGAGCTTCTAACCAAGGCAGGCCCTGCCCATCAGTGAGGTAGAACCTTCCCATCCTCCACTGCGATCACTGCCCTTCCTGTAAACATCTGTACGTTTCTCCTTCAGGATGTCCACTGAATTTATTCCTGGCAAAAGTTAGGCACAGGCCAGTCTGGAAAGCAGAGTTTGAGCAGCCTTAGGCTGCAGCGTGCGGCTTCCACTTCCAAGAGAAACAAGTCACCCGTAAGGAGCTTCCCTCAGAAAGGGCTATCAGCACTGGAGGCCAGCACCCAGCATGGAAAGAAAACATCTAGTGGGTTACAGAGAAAAGACTGGCCGGCCTTCTTCATGCAGGTAGCAATGACTTCCTACCAACAAGCCAGAGATAAGGGACCACACGTACTCTGGGCTGACAGTGAGCTCTTCTTTGGCTCCCCTAACACAAGTCGCGTTCCCTCCTGTTTCTTTAGACTAATGCCTACATTTTTCTTGTGATTTTTTTCCTGAGTAACTGTGTTAAGTAGTTATGACAATTTCTTTGGAAGCAACACTTCAAAGAATGTGTGGAATGGAGAACAAAACCAAAAGACTCCCTAGAAGAAAAGTTGATTTCAAAATGTGATTAAGGGCTGGACAAGGTGATACAGGCCTTTAATTCGGACACTCAAGAGACAGAGGGAGGTGGATCTCTGTGAGTTTGAGATCAGCCTGGCCTAGTAAGTTCCGGGCCACCAGGAACCCTATCTCAAAGAAAAAAATACAAAATGAAATACAATAACGACAAAAAATGTATAAAAAATGGGATGAAACGAACTGTCCAATAATACAACAAGGAGGATCAGAAAGCACACAATTCATTGACAAGAAGGTCTATTGCATCCTGGGTAGACACATGTGCCCTTGTTCATAACTAAACACAAACCTAAGCAAGAAAGCGATTAGCGCAGGCCACAGACTTAGGCATTTCTGTCACATATGCTAAGCAGGATGAGGTCTGGGGAGTAGATAAATGTGAACCACCACCCACTGAGTGCTGACACTATATGCAAATGTCTCCGAACCTGGACGATGTGCCGAGGATGGCACCGAGGACTCCAAGCATGATAAATAAGCACTCTAACTGGGCTCTATGACTATAAGAAGAAGTCATCCGTCTACAGAAAATATGGGGATTGAGGCCACAGTCAAAGCTGAAGCATGGGAAAACAGTCTCATAAACGCTTGCAGAAAATATCATCTTAGAGGCAAGGAGAAGGTTTAGTGGAGTAAAGTGCTTGCTATGAAAGCAAGAGGTCCCCAATGTGATCCCTAGTACTCATGAAAAAAGCAGGGCAGGGCCTTGTGTTGTCCTAAATCCCAGCATCAGGGGCCAGAAACAGATGCCAGATGTTAGGTGCTATGATCCAGGGTGAATGACCTCATCCCAAAGTCAGGTGGAAAGTGATAGAGGAACAATTGAGGTCAACCTCTGGCCTCCATGTGGGGCAGGCGTGACCCCTCACCACCCCCACACATGAAATGAATACATGGAAAGTACCATTTTAGACAGCTAAAGCACCTCTGAATTGGGGGGGGGGGGATAGATATTTAATAATAGCTAAGTGCACTGGTGGCTCCCCCTGGAGGCTGGTTCAACTCTCAGCCCCAATATGGCAGCTCACAACACTCTGTAACTCCAGTTCCACGGAATCTACTGCCTTCTTCCGGCTCTTATGGGCACTGCACACACACATATGGTGCAGCCATCCAGGCAGGAAAAACACACATATAATATACATAAAGAAGAGGATGTTTAAACCCATCTAAAACAACTGAGCAAGAAGCTAGCAAGGAAAGTGAAGACAATGAAAAGCAGCATCTGCACAAACCCTTTCTACCTCACAAACAGCTGCTCTACCCGGAGCCTAGGGTCAAAACTCAACAGCCTTGCATTTTGTTCCACAGTGACACTTGTTCTCTGCTAAGACCTATTTATAATTGAATTCCCTGGATGGTTCTAAAAACAAGGGAAGAAATAGTTTCAAACAGAAATCATTATTTATACAGCTGGGGTTTCCATTTTTTTGTTAGAAAAATTAGAAGGAAAAAATAGTCAGAATTTTAGATAAGTTTTGAGTGTTTCACAAAACCTCATCCTATCAACCTCCGAGTCCCTTTTATACCCCCAACATCAACAAGGGAGACTCCCAAATCACCTCAAGAACGGCTCAATTAAACCGACAGTCAAATAGTATATTAATATTTGCTTGTAAATAACTAACTCGCCCATGTGAGTAACAGCAGCCAGTCAATCGGGCCTGGCCTCCAAGAGGAAGAGCAAGGGACAGCTGGGAAGTACGTGGTTCTGTTGATTCCCTAAACCACTCTGGTGTCCATGTTGCCCGGATAGTCACAGAAAACTAGGGTGTAATTATCAATTTCTACTCTGCAGCCAAAACCACACCTAAGAGTTCATTCGAGATGGTGAAAACCCACATGTATGTCAAGCGCAACACACACTTTTAATCCCAGCACTCGGGGAGGCAGAGATAGGCTGATCACTAGTTTGAAACCAGCTTGGTCTACAGAGAGACCCTGTTTCATACCTAATCAGGTAAAGTAAAACAGAAAAAAAAGGTAAACAAACAAACCAACCTGTGTGCCAAGGAAACGGTGAATTTTATGGAAGGGATAGCGGGAGTTTACTCACCAGAGACAAAGGCTGAAGGGGAAATACCTTAACTTACAATACATGGACTTCCATAGACAAAAAAAAAAATCCTGAGTAAAGCACAAAGAGGGCGAGGCCCGGTGTGCCTGTGATCTAAGTGCTTGGAAGCTAGAGGCAATGCGAAGGGAGAGTTCAGGGCTTGCCTCCCACGCACAGGGGAGTTCAGAGGTAATCAGGCAACACGAGAACCCATCAGGAACAAGAAGCAGAAATACCTAACAATGCAGGGGTATGCAGATCTGATTATCCAAAAATTGAAAAACCAAAAACCAAACCAAAACAAACCAAACAACCAAACAACCAAACAAAAAACTTGACCTCGCTCTTTGCTTGCCATTACTTTAGATTTTACAGAGCCCCTCACAACCACACAGGGAAAGTTCACGAGTGTTAGGATCAAGAAAACAGAGCCCACAGATCTGCTCAGGCGAAGCTAATGTCAAGGATGAAACTTGAACTCGGGCCTTGGGATCCAAGTTTGCTGCCCTTGTCCATCACGCCACACCAGAAGCTAAAGTTAACTTAAAGCGATAAAAACGATCACGTTACCCAGCCAAATCTGTGGTATTCACTACCAGGACACCCTCGGAGTCACACATGCCATTAAATAAATCTTAGAAACAAGCTGAGCTTGTATGCAGATGACAGTGCTCAGGCTGGCCCCGGGCAAGCCTCTTCTGCTGGACTTGTTACCAAACCAGGATAGCGGGAAAGAGATCGAAAATTCCCCAGTCCCTTCCTCACTAGACTCTGAAACAAAGTGGCTTTAGCACACTCAGATTGGAACAGACCATTGTTTCTCCTTTGGACATTAGAGGTTTCTGCTCCAAAGTTTCTCATTCCCCTTCGCTGGAAATAGCAGAACAATCTACCGACACTAGGAACAATCTACTTTCCAATAGGCCCTAAACTTTATGTTTTCTGTAGATGACTGTGTTGTTTCGCTGTATTTTCAACCTTGGCTTAGGCCAGTTTTCATGCCCTACAAAGATCAAGAATAAGAAAGGCTTCTTTCTACTTCAGAAATCGAACACTATAGTGTTGTCATATCACAAACTACTAAACTGAGTGGGAATGACAGTCTCTGGAAGGAGCTGCTTTTGCCCAATGCTTTACCAAACCATAGTGGTAAACCAACAGAGCCTTCTTTTTCTCATGTGCGAATACAGACCAAACCCTCGGTGTGTGCAAGCATGCACACATGTGCACTCTGTAGAGGACAGGACTGAGCTGGGTTACAGACACAGCTTTTTATGTGGGTGCAATGGATTCAAACTCGGGTCCCCATACTGGCTCAGGAAAGCACTCTTACCCACGGACCCATCTCTCCATCTCCACAGACCAACTTTTAGTTTTGAAGAATTCCCCACTCATTGACCCAACTGTAATGCTTTCCTGTGACTTTCCTTATCAGAACAAATCGAACAGCTAAAACCATCAGCACCGCAGCTATTCCCTTGGTCTTTAAGGTCCTATTCTTGCCTGAAACTCACAATGCGGCCCGGCTGGCCTCTAACTCAGAGATCCATCTGCCTCTGCAGGGATTGGAGGCGGGCATCACTGTGCCTGGCCTGGGACTTTTTTTTTTTTTTTTTGGTTCTTTTTTTCGGAGCTGGGGACCGAACCCAGGGTGGCCTGGGACTTTTAAGGAACAGGGCTCTTATCGTGTGTGGGAAGTCATCTAATAAGCAGGTCTGCAGCCTGGAATCGATATCTTAAGTAATGTTAAGACTCAAGCATTCCTCTCAGTTTGAAAAGTTCTCTTTTTCTTCGAGGATGTTGGAGGAGACAAGGGAAGGCAATAATAAAGCAGCACTTATTATTATTAATATTATTATTACATATCCAACAGAGCTCATTCTTACTGCCCATGACATCTGAATTATTGTCTGCCCAGCAAGTCAATGCTTATCACCCTACCCCACCCCCTTTCCCTTCTAAAGGAACAAACTGGCTTTGTTTTACTCTATTATCCTTTCTGTTGCTGTTGTCCAGGGTGTGGTTTCCTGTTTGAAGATGGGGTCTCACGTGACTGACATGGTGGCCCATGCCTTTATTCTCTCATACTTAGGAGGCAGAGGTAGGGATCTCTCAGTCTGAGCCAGCCACAGTGACAGAGAAAAACCCTTTGGGAGGGCGCGGGAGTGTTTGTGTGGTCTCTTTGCTTCCCTTGCTCCGCCTTTTATTATTCTCAAGGGACTTGATCTCACTATCAAACTAAAGGACCAAATGATAATACTCAAGCCTTTTACATCAAGAAGTCTGGGTTGGCCGCTGGTTTTTCCCCCTTAATGTTTTTAGGCATGTGGACACTGTAACCAATTTGGGCATGTTGTAACCCTCCTAGGCCTCAAGCTCCTCCTCTGTAAAATGGATACACCATTTAAGACTTCAAAGAGCAGCTGTTGGGAAGAACAAATAAACCCAGAGGGACCTTGCTCAGTTCAAGGCCACACCTATCTGCAACTGGTGCCAGGGGTTCCAGCTCTGGCACCGCGCTCCTGTGCCTTCTCTAATGCCAGGGCCCGCAGCAGGTTGCAGTCCAGGTTTCCCACCATTCCATCTGTCAAGCTTTCTCTCTATGAATGTGTGCGAGGTTTGCTGTGAGCCACAGTGGGGCTCCCAGTGTTCACTCACACGCAGCCATCATAAACGCATGCAGCAGAGAATGGGGTGTCAGGGCAGGGAAGCCTCAGATACCTGAAACCCTCTGGTGCCAAACACCACAAAAGTGATGCCTTGCAGCCCACTCTAAGGAGATGTGGAAGAAATTTGTGGTTTTCTCTATATTTTACAAAGAACAACCAAGAGGCTTCCAGTAGTAATGAAGACTCCATGGAGACGTCGAGGCACAAGACTGCGGTGGCACAGGGGAAATTAAGGACTATACATCTTCCTTCTGGCATCATGACACCACAGTTTCTAATTAAGCCACAAATCACAGTGTCTTCAAGTACGGGGATTCTTAGATCTCAGAGACCAATCCTCCCCCTAATTACATGCATCGCGAACTGTTAAGTAACCAGTCCACGGTGCCTTGGCTCCTTGTGTTAGTTCACCAGAATTTAAGCCGTGATTCCCATGTGAGCGCTCTGTTTGAGAGGACAACGTCGACTTGATCACGGTTGTTTTTCTTTAATAAATTCTTGCCACAAGTGGACCGAGGCTGTTTTTAATTAAGGTCTTAACCAAAAGATCAACTGGAAAGCTCCGTCCCTCCCACGAGGAAGGACAAGCTTGTTTTGACCAGCTGTCCTAGATCCTTCTGCTCCTTCAAAGCCTGGATATCCCGCGGCAGTCCTGATAAACCGAGCAGCTACCATTATAACCCACTCTGAAACTGACAGATGTGGGAGCGGCTTCAAAGGGGAGAGGCACAGCACCGAGAGGGAGCACTTCCTAGAGGGAGCTTCAAGAACACATTTAAAAACAAGGTGGCAGGGCTTCCCATTCTACACACATCTACCCCAGATTTGGATCTCAAGCAGCCCAGGCTGGCCTTGAACTTCCAATCCTACTTGATCCCAAGGCATGCACCTTGGGAGCCTGTTTACATGGTGCTGGGGACTGAACGCCGAGCTTCCTTCGTGCTAGTCAATCAGTATACCAGCCGAGTTCTATCCCAGCCAGCCCATTCTCTTCTGGCCATCTAGTAAAGGCTATGACAGTCTTCCAAGTCTACTGTTTTTACACTCTGGGACATAAAACACACCAAGGAAATGCCCTGTATGGAAATACAGCTATTCAAAGTGCCAAAAAGATATGTATGATACAGTAACATGCCTGTTAGATTCAAAGATCCAGGAGGTCCAAAGAACTCCTGTAGCTTTAAAATCTTAAAAGCATGATAAATATACGCAGTATCTCAAAGACAGCAGCAGCATGTGAAATGTGATCTGAAAAGGCAGCTGGGACTTGTCAAGGTGAGGAAGTCATTCGTCCCCTGCACTCTGCTGTGGTTTATTACTTATATTCATGATGGGAGGAAGGGTAAACGTCAGTTACAAAGTATCTACATGGTCGCCACAGTGAGGCACACCTACAATCCCAGCAGACAGGAAGCTTAGGCCAGAGGATTACTGCAAGTCTAAGGCCACCCTGGAGTTCACATAGTCAGTTCCAAGCCAGCCAGGCTGGGCTAACGAAACCTTATCTCAACAAATAAAATAATGGGTGGTTTCTACAATTCTGTCCAATGATGATCTGTTTAAAACCTAGCTTTTGGAATTCCTTATGAGCTTCTGAGGTCTGGTTCCATTTTATTGAAGTTTTATTTTTTTAATGTTAAAATTTAACAAGGAATAGTTAAAATGTCGTGTCAGTAACCAGTAAATAAGGTATTTCATGTTTTTGTTTCTCTTGATTTTACATATGTCCTGGCTACTTTTATGTCAACTTGACACAAACTAGAGACATCAGAACGGTCACCTCAATGGGGAGAATGCTCCAGTATCTGGCTATAAGGCATTTCCTTAATTAGTGTTTAATGGAAGAGGGTCAAGCCGCTTTGGGCAGTGATATCTCTGAGCTGGTGGTCCTGGATTCTACAAGAAAACAGGCTGAGCAAGTCAGAATGAGCAAACACCCTTCCATGGCTTCTGTATCAGTTCCTGTCTCCAGGACCCTCCATGTTTGGATGCCTGTTCTGGCCTTTGCTTTGGTCATGGTGTTTCATCACAGCAATAGTAACTCTAACTAGGACAGCATATATTGTTTTGTTTCCAAAAGTGAATTTAAGTTTGTATTTATTTGACATTTTTTTTTAATTTACATCTTGAATGTTATCCCCTTTCCCCCACGCAACAACCCACCCCTTCCCGCCTCACCACCCTGACATTCCACCACACTGGGGGGTCCAGCCTTGGCAGGACCAATGTCTTCTCCTCCCTTTAGTGACCAACAAGGCTATCCTCTGCTTCATATGCAGCTGGAGCCACAGGTCTGTCCATGTGTGCTCTTTGGGTAGCAGTTTAGTCCCTGGGAGCTCTGGTTGGTTGGTATTGTTGTTCTTTTGGGGTTGCAAACCCCTTTAGCTCCCTCAATCCTTTCTCTAATTCCTCCAATGGGGACCTCGTTCTCAGTTCAGTGATTGGCTGTGAGCATTAGCCTCTGTATTTGTCAGGCTCTGGCAGAGCCTCTCAGGAGACAGCTATTTTCGGCTCCTGTTAGCATGCACTTCTTGGCATCTGCAAAACTGTCTGGGTTTGGTGGCTGTATATACATGGGCTGGATTCCAGGTGAGGCAGGCTCTGAATGGCCATTCCTTCAGTCTCTGCTCCAAACTTTGTCTCCGTATCTCCTCCTTTAAGAAGGACTGAAGCATCCACCCTTTGGTCATTCTTCTTCTTGAGCTTCATGTGGTCTGTGGATAGCATCTAGGGTAATTCGAGCTTTTGGGCTAATATCCACTTATCAGTGAGTGCATATCATGTGTGTTCTTTTGTGATTGGGTTACCTCACTCGGGATTATATTTTCTAGTTCCATCCATTTGCCTATGAATTTCATGAAGTCATTGTTTTTGATAGCTGAGTAGTACTCCATTGTGTAGATGTACCACATTTTCTGTATCCATTCCTCTGTTGAAGGGCATCTGGGCTCTTTCCAGCTTCTCGCTATTATAAATAAGGCTGCTATGAACATGTATTACAGCGCCTGGCCTGCGTGTATGCCTTCACTCATTTAACAAATAATAATGGAGTATTATGTAGGTATCAGCTAAGGTAAGATTCTGACCTCAGACGGTGAATGACAGGAAAACAGTGATGTAGAGTGGATGGCAGCAAACCGTGAGCACAAGCTCTTCTGAGACTTCACTAGTGATGACAAGCCACTATGGTATGAAGCCAGGCTGCTCCAGGCAGAGGAAGCAGGGAGTGTGATGGCCCAGGGCAGGGTCCTAACTGTTCCTTCACATGCTCAACCCATGGAAGTAGGGTTTTCTCAACAGTTCACTGTGTTCTGGTGCAAGTGTTACACTTCCCAGGTCTGACAGCAGCTTCTTCCAGGCCTTCCTAGGCAAGTGAACTAAGAGGAGATGGCTACCTCGTGGGACCGTCTTTCTTCCTCCTTCAGACTCATTGCAAGACTTTTTCAGCAGGTCAATTAGATAAAGAAGAGTTTTATGAAACTTCTAATCTTAAAGCCAAATAATTACACTTTAAGACACATATTCTAACCCGAATTGTTCTTCACAGGTGTTAGGAACTGAACTGTGCCCTCCAATAAATCCATGCGCTGAACCTCACAATTACTGCATCTGCAGACAGCAACTTTAAAGAGAGGAAGTTATAAAACAAGGTCTTCGGGGCATGTGGTGACACCGTGGAACTGGTCTGTATGGAAAAGGATACAGGAAGGGCACCTGCGCACAGCAGAGTGATGCTCTGACGACATCATGACCTTGGACTTTGGGGCTCCAGAACTGCCAGAGTACATTTCTATGGTTTAACTAGAAGTGGCCCCATAAAGCACAAGGTTGTAGAGATAGGAAGCAGTGGCCTAAGTCTGCTAAGGCTCCCTAGGAAGCACTCAAAATGAAACCCCAAGTACTACTCATTCCCCTAGGGTGAGAGGCTGATCCTGAGGCACCAACTGTCCTGACTTACAGGGTGTTGTGGGTGGCAGGGGCACTAGGAAGCTACTGGTGAGACCACCAGGCAGTGAGTGCCGTGTGCACCTAATGTTAGAGCCATCAATGCCCCAGTGTGCACAGAGCTGGCTGGAAAATAGAGGAAGGCAAGGGACAAGCTGTGGAACCAGAGTGTTCGTTCAGCAGACCACATACATACAGGGTCAAAAACACCGTTAAGGTCATAGAAGCTAGCAAGCATCTAACAGGGGATTCATTTTGTGTGTGCTGTATGCATAAGTATGCACGTGGGAACCACAGGTCAACACCAGCTGTCTTCCTCAGTTGCTTTCCAACTTTACTCACCACACACTCACACACACACACACACACACACACACACACACACACACACACACACATTCTGTGTACTAAGATGTGAATGTGATGGACACCTCCAAGAGCTGGTTTTCTTCTTCCACCATGTAGATCCCAGGAACCAAACTCCGGGGTTCAGTCTTGGAGGAAGTAAATCTCACCTTGATAGCTCTCCCCCTTTTTAAAATGTGTACAGGTTGTTCTGCCTGCCTGTATGTCTGTGCACCAATGGGCCTACCTGAGGCCCAGAGGTCAGAAGGTATCAGATCCCCTAGAACTGTCAACAGTCATTTGGATGCTGGGAATCAAACTCAAGCCCTCTCTTTGGAAGATCAGTCAGTGCCTTTAGCCACGGAGCCATCTCTCTAGCCCCACTACCTTATATTCTAAGACAGGGTTCATTGAGCCTGAGGATTACAGACATTCGGGTTTCGAGGATCTGAACTCAGGCCTTCACACATATAAAGTGATTTACCTCTCCAATCCCTCCCCTGTCAAAGGACTTTTTTTATATCACAGACATGCGTACGTATTTTCCCAAGTGACTCTATAGCTACCGCCCACCTTTTCTATTCGTTAACTGATCCTCAATGCTAAAAGACAATCTACTATTCACGAGCCTCACGAGGTGTTTGGAGCTCATTTCCAAACTGGATTTCTAGGCAATCTCTGACACCACCCGTGGAAAGGATTCTCTCTCCTGCCCAGCTTTGCCTCTACAATGGGGTTTCTGGATGTCACAACGGACATCACTAACAAACCCTGTGGTGAGTAGCACTAACAAACCCTGTGGTGAGTAGCGAGCGATTCCCTCCACGTATAAGACACTCCCTCATGAACGAGGACAGAAGCTCATGAGACATCAAGCTTCTACAGCTCAGGAGAGTCCCTCTCTGAGGGACGGAGGCTGAACTGATGGGGAAGAGGAGCCTGGCGGGGCTGCCTGCAGAGCTACAGAGTTCCAGGGAGGCGGCTACCGAGTCCTCAGCCGCGCTAGGGTGGGCTCTGCAGTGCCTCAGCTGCTCAAGCCTCCTGTGTTCCTGAAAGCCACCTCTCACTTGGACTCCTTTAAATCCACTCAAACTGGCTCAGCAAACCAGGTTTGGATGGTACTGCGTCTTTGGTTTGGTCTTTGCTTGCCTGGGGGAGGTAGACATTTGCTGGTCTCTCTCCAGGGAGTCACACCACGGCAGTTTATTTGAGCTACATTGTGAGACAAATGAATGTGACTACAGAACACAGTTTGTAAATCACTTTTCAGAAACGATCTCCTTCCTTATGGCAAGTAATTACTCGAGATGTATTATTTAACACTTTGTAAAGCACAATCTCTGAGATAGCGCTATGCCTGGCGATTGTGAAGTGTGGGCGGTAAACCGGGTGTGGGGTCATGCACCTGGAACCCCGGTACTGTGGACATAGAAACAGGAGGCTGCAGGGGCTTGCTGGTCAGTAAGCTACCTGAGATGGTGAGTTTCAGGTTTGGGGAGAGGACCTGCCTCAAAAAATAAGAAACGGTAATTGAGGAGAACCTAACTGCAAACACAAATGCTACAACAATACAAGTATCAGTCCACAGTCCCTTCCCCTCAATCTATGTAACTGTCTTCTAGTTGTTCCCGGGATCTCTACCAGGTGGGTAGCTCATACAGCGCCTACACACTGGATGAAGGGATGAACGACAGCCAGAAGCGGTACTTTATCACGCTTCTCATTAACAGTGTACAATTTAACTTATGAACAGTGGTTATTTCTATTACATCTCATTTAATACTTTCGGCTGAACAACGGCTGCTAAAAATGCAGAGAGCCAAACTGTGGCTACGAAGAACTACTGTATTGACATTTGAGGTTAGTTAACGTTTGTAAGGGGGAATGTTAGATTGTCTAAATATATTCCTCAACTGCATGGCTCAGATGCCAGTAACACCTCCCACACCCCAGTTAAGACAATCAAACACGTCTGCAGACGTTCTCAATTCACCTGAGGGGGAACCACTCCCAGCTGAGAACTAAGGGTCTTGCAGGACCGTTTCTACCTCTGCTTTAGCAATTCAAATGTTTCCAAGGTCCTAGAGTTTCTTTGTTCCGTTTTGTTTTTTAATTCCAGTGCGGGAGGCTCGTGCGGGAGGCTCGACACATGGCTTAGTTTTTTAAAGCACTTGCTGTTCTTCCAAAGGACCTGGGCTCAGTTCCCAGCACTGATATGGCAGCTCACAACCATCCCTAGTGCTAGTTCCAGGAAATCTGACATCCTCTTCTGGCCTCTGCACATACATGTACACACATATACACACATGCAGGGAAAACACTCATCCATGTAAAAAATGAAACAAATTGTAAAAATCATTAAAACTAAACTGATCATTGCAAGGTAACTTCCAATAACAGTATGTGTGCAAACCCCATTTGACCAAAATCATTCTAAGTATATTCACAGTATAGCTAAACAGACGTATCTATCTTTTACATACAAAAAGTTGTGTTGGGAGAATGCTTCTGGTTTCACTCTCTTGCTTGCTCGACACAACCAGAACCAACTTTATGAATCCTTCTTTTAAAGATAAGCTCAGGTGTGGATGCACTGGTGCATGTGTGCGTGTGCACGCTTGGAAAGGCTAGAGGACCATCTGAAGTACCACAGTTTCCACTTCCTTTGAGACAGGGTCTCTGGCCCAGAGCATATTACATACTTAAACCTAGCAAGCCCCAGTCCTCATCTCTGCTCACAAGGAGCTAAGATTACAAGCACCGCCATGCTCGGCTTTCTTTTTATGTAAGTTCTGGGGCTCAACCTCACATGCTCACCCTTGAGGCCATTACTTGACTGATTGTGCTATCCCCTAGCCCTTTGCTGATCCCCTCACACCTTTCACTCTAGGAGGTGAAATTACCCCTCATTACAGAACTGTCCAGGTCATGAGATCTTAAACCCAAGCAGCACTGAAGTCCAGAGCTAACCTCCTCTTTGGTGATTGGGTGAGAGTTTCCGTCTGACCTGTACGCCTCTCCTCACCAGCAACTTCAAAATAAGATTTTAGTGCTTCACAGCATCATTAAGAACAGAGGCAGCATTCAGTGAGCTCTTGAAGTGGGTTCTAGAGCTCAGTAGCAGAATGAAGCCTTGAACAGCAAAACTCCCTGTGGCTTTGAGGAGAGACTGAGTGGAAGGTAGCTTTAAATCTCTCTGAGCCCACAGGTCCACATCTGCGTCCTGAAGCCCAAGTCTGATTACACAGTAAACCTCACTATTGCCTGTGACCCAGGAGACCCTTCTTCCCCAAGTAGCTTCCCAATGTCTTGGTTCGCCACCCAGATAATGGCCACACAGTCTTGCAGGACAAAGGGGGTCTCACATGTCACTGACCTGTTGTACAGAGATAGTTTCATCCATCAAATTACTGTTTCAAACTGTTAAGAGGAATGACCAAATACACAGAACTTGAATAAGTCAGTATTGGTTAAGACATTAAGTCTCTGGGTTACAAAGCCTCATTGGGGACTTGGAATGGCTGCAAGAAGGGGACACCAGGAAGGTTTGGGATTCCTGTTAGATAAGGGATGCCACCAGGTTGAAGTCAGTCCACGGGTTCAGGGAATGCAGGTGCAGTGGCAGCAAACACTGCTCCCTACCTCATCCCATCGCAACAACAAAAGCCAACACCGTGTGTGCCACTCGGAGAACTGTCATTCTAAGTAAGCTCCCGGCATATTACGCCATTGTCCCTCAACATCTCAGCTCAGAAACTACTGGGAGGTGGCTCGATTGCCAAGAATCCAGACTCTCTGAAGGGAAAAATGTCTTGCCCATCATTTCATGAAGCCACATTTAGATTCTAGGTCTAATTTCAACAGATATCAGCACAGCTTAGCTACAGTTACAGTGGACAGATCATTTGTCAAGAATGGAAAAAGCCAGGATGCCGGGGCAGTTGTGTTGGGGGAGGGGAGGATGGGAAAGAAGGCACGGAAGTATTAGTAAAGCCCTTGGGAGGACCGAAGGCCCCGCTGGCGGACCCAGGTCAGGACGCCCACACAGGCCCCAGGGAGCGGTCACAGCCCTGGAAGGGCCGACATGTAGCCATAATGCCAATGTAAGGCTAGATGGTGATCTAGATACTGCCCATGGGGAGGGCGAGGATGGCACAGATGTCCCAGACCCGAGAAGCATGCTTACAACAAAATACTCACGCATGTCCTTAGTCTAGATGGAAACCATCTAGGCTTTCGTAAGACTGGGGGCATAGTCATACAGTAAATGTAAGAAGCCTTTAACTAGGAGCCTTTTTGTCTTTCTAGCACAGCGATTGGACCTAGGGTTCTGTCCCCTTAGCCCTCTACCCCGAGCTGCATTCCTAGCTCCGAGTACCTTCTACGGTCTAAGATAAAGTCACATAATATGGATAAACAAAGCAGAACCACGTTTTTATAAGTGTTTTATGACACTGACTTAAGTGCCTCCATTTAACTGCTGAGAAAAACGCACATTAAAGGACTTTGGATGTGGGGCTGGAGATGGCTCAGCGGCTTAAAGTGCTAGTTCTGCCACTGTGAGGAACTGAGTTCAAATCCCCAGGCGAAGGTGGACTTGAACATTGTGTTTGTCTATAATCCCAATGCCCTATGTTGAGACAGAGACAATGACAGGAGGACTCCCAGAAGCTTTAGTAAGAGACAGTTCTCAAACACCGTTCAACATCACTGGTCAAGAGACCAATACTCAAGATTGTTCTCTGGCTTTCACCCGTACCCCATGGCACATGAGCACCTATGATCAATCAATCAATCAATCTCTCACACACACCAGGGATTTCTAAAAAAAAGACAAGCAAACTTGAATAAACACCCCACATGCACACCAACTATATTACAAAAAGCCCACTAAATAACTCACCATTTCTATCCTAAGGGCAGACATAACATTCCACCAGTTATTCTGCTAGATATCTTAAATTATAATTCAAATGGACTCCTGGTTACAGGCCTCTGGGTCCATTTTACACACAATCAATACATTACTACTCATAAATAGGATTACTTCAAAACCTGATGTGTGCCCTGTTAGGGAGTCAGTCTCAAAGGTCCCCAAAGAAAACCACTTTCTTGATGTTCACCCAAGAGGGCCAGCAGAAAACCCTAGAGAGAATAAGACTCAAGGGGCTACCCTACCTGGTGAGGAGGGAGGGTTCCATCAGGCACAAACTGAAACCAGAAAGCTACGAATGTAGCCCCTAACATGTAAACTTAGACCAGTATCAGGGGAATGAGGAGACTTCTCTAAAATAATTATTTGATAATCTTACACCACGTGCCCCAATAACGCTCACCTCCCAGTCCTCCCATGTCTATCCCATCCCCCATACCTCCCTGAAAGTATATTTTGTGTGGTTTATATATTCACTAGTAGAGTATGGCCAAATTGCTAGTGGCCAGCCCCTAAGGGAGGATGACTCTTTCTCTGCCTGTAGCTGGGCCAGAAGGCATCAGCTGAGGAGAGCTGTGAGGTAGACCACAACCACCTGTGTACTATAGCGCTGAGAACTGCAGAGCGCCCCTGCCCACCAAATCGGGCATCCGCACCGGCTTCAGGGGTAACACAGGCCATTGACATCAGCATGGCCCTGAGCAGCTGCCTAGACCATGAGCCTCAGCATGGTCTCAGGTGATTACACATGCCACTCCCATTGGCATGGCTCCCTGAGGTAGCAAAGTGTGACGACGTCACCAAGGCACCATGAATCTGAGGCTTCATCGTGGTCTAGGGCAGCAGCATGGACCATGGACACCAATGGCCTCCGATGGCATCGAGGATCATGATGGTCCTTCAATCCACAAAGTGAACCTTTCTTCATCCCTGGCCCCCATCACTGCTTAGAGCCAAGCGATTCTCCAGCTGGGCAGCAGGTCCAGCAGGTCTGGGGGCTGAATCTGTGTGTGCATAAGCTCCAGGCTATTGTACACCATCCTGTGGACCCTACTGGGCAAGGATAGCAGGTAGACCTCAATCCTCTCTCGCCTGTCACCACCATCACATCACCAGTTCTGTCTCTGTCCCTAGTGCAAGCGCCACTCCAATCTTTCCCACCTCTTCATCCCACATTTGTCCATTGTAGTGGTTCTGGGGTGTCTTCCGGCACGTGCTTTGAGGGTACTTTTAAAATAACCTAATTTCACAGTTCAAGTGTGAACTATGTAGACGATAGGGTGCCTCGTCCAAGCACGCACGCACGCGCGCGCGCGCACACACACACACACACACACACACACACACACACACGAGTTGAGTTGCCCTGGTGTTTAAAGGCTCCTCCTCAGGGAAGCAGTACTTCTGGATTTCCCACAGATCTGTCACTTCACTGACGGCTAACCACATTACAATGTTTTTGAATATGTAGACAACTCCCAGGGTTGTGTCGCTGTCTCCTCTGGCCAGAATGTCTAGGATGTCATTACCCTTATGGTGTGGTTATTCTTTAGTTCCTGTGGGGATTAGTTCAACAACCACCACCTTGCTGTGGTCGCAGATCCAAAGATGTTAAGTCCTTTAAGCAACATGGCCTCGTCTTAGCTTCTCTTTTCCACAGGACCTCCATGTGCACTTCAATCATCCTCATTACTCGTGCAATATTAATGCCGCTCTTACTCTACTCCAGAGATTCTCAACCTGCCCAGTGCTGCGACCCTTAAATACAGTTAGTTCCTCGTGCTGTGGTGACCCCAACCAGAAAATTATTTTCATTGTTACTTCACTACCGTAATTACTAACAAATCGTAGTGTAAATATCTTTGTTTTCCGATGGTCTTAGAAGACCCCTGTGAAAGGGTCATTGGACCGAGTTGAGAACTGTTGCTCTACGGTATTGTTTAGAGGGTACAGACAAGAAGAAAAGTCTGCATGTTTAAAGCAGATGCATTTAAAAGTAAATTGTATCCTTGCTTGAATTTACAGATGGAAAGGCTGGGAATACGGGATCTGTCTTTTAAACCTCAGACCCATCCCTCTAAGAGAGCCGGCGAGAGGAGGAAGAGTTAAACATCGGCATAAGAAGCACCTGATGTCTCATGTGAAGTAAAACAACCAAGGTCACAGGAGGAAAGAAAAGGTCTAAATAGAGAGGGAGCGAGGCTAGTGATAATACACTGCCCTGCTATCCCAAGACATATAGAAACACACATCTGTACACACACAACAGTTATGTACAGAAGATGACATCTAGTTAACGAGACCACTTATAAACTCTGATGCCCTAAGACTGTCACAGAGCTGAAGAATTCTTATGTAGTGACATGGTGGCTGTCCTAATGTGTCCGTACAACACACTACTCCTGTGATGCTAATGACACTGAGGTAAACAGGCCCAAGTTGCCAGTCACACAACAGCAGAGAGGTGCACAACTGTGGACACACCCAATGTTTGACAATGAAAATATATTTATCACTAACCCCGAGAGAGACTATACTATGTTTCGTGTGTGCTCACGCGTGAGCAGACATATCTTCATGTGTGAAGATACATGTGATCAGGTACAGAGACCAAGCTCAGGCTTTCTTCACTTTGTCTTTTGAGACAAGGTCTTTCTCACTGGTACCGGGGACTCACTATGTGACACCAAACTTAATTTTACTGAGTTACCGCCGCCCCCAAAATTATACCTCTTACCAATAATTTAAGTGTAGTCCTCCTTATATGGTGACCAAGTCTCTTGACTGCAGAAAAAGGCTATATCTAGTGGTTGTCTTAGGCCCTCCGAGTTTGTTAAGGACGCTCAGTAACAATGGTGGCATCACCCGACGCTGCGTTTCACAATACACAATAGCAGTGACGGCAGCGGGCGTGGGGGGCAGCAGGGTTAGTCTGTGTTGTACCCGATGAAGGATGGTGCCCTCATTAGCAGCTGATGAAGGACGATTTGTGGCTAGCCAATGTAGCGCTATTTAAAATAGTAACAGCTAGAATCAAAAATAACAGAAATCAAGTGGGAATAACTAAATACCGTCGGCATATCCCACGAGTGGCCACCACTAAGAATAACACATCAGTGAACACTGACACTGAGAGCCTTCTAACGCTGTGGAGTAGACTTTGCAAGCCGGTTTGTATCCCTTTTGTACTTTAAAATCACTTGTCTTTTTGTATTAAATATACATTTGCAAATGGATATGAAATGGACCAGACTAACATTTTATTGCAGTTCCCCCTCTGGGGAAGAAGCAGGACTACGGGTATTTTAACTTTTCACTCTACTTTCTATTTTCTGATTAAAAATAAAAGAAAAATCATGTCCCAAAAATATGTATTTTCTATATAAACAAAGACAGTGTTCCCGAGTGGAGTGAGGGAGGTAGACACCTCAGTAAGTAACCGTTTGTCCCCAGTGGAGTGAGGGAGGGAGACCCTCAGTAAGTGACCGTTTGTCCCCAGTGGGGTGAGGGAGGGAGACCCTCAGTAAGTAACCGTTCGCATATATTCCTTGGAGCTGGCAATACTTGTGCCTCCAAGGCCCACTCCAGAAGGGGCCACCACAGCAGGGCAACACTAATGGGACCATTCAACTCATTTATTTTTCCTCTGATAAGTACCAAAATATCTGTAATTGTCCGCTTGGCAGTATTACTTCCTGAGGTAAATTAATAAGTATATGTTTTAAGTTTATCAGTCTTTGGAACTCCGATTAACACAAAGCAACCTTCCAGAGTAATAAACGTTATTTCCTAAGTCTGTAAGGTGGGATCAGAGCCTCTTCCGACAGCAATCACTCTCAGGCTCAAAGATCGCAGGAGACCACCTTTCTTAAAAGGACGGCCACGTGATGTCATTTTGACACCACTGCTCACATAACGTAAGACATGAAAGCAGGGCTGCGGCCACAGAGAGGCCTCAGCAGGTAAAGTGCGTGCCAAGCCTGCCGCCCTGAGTCTCATCGCCCAGCCCCACATGATCACACACACACACACACACACACACACACACACACACACACACACACCAACTAACTGGATGTATTTGACTCAAGAGTTCATCCCACTGATACCCCAAACACTGGATTCTGACAAGTCTTTATGAAACTCATCGATACTAAGGCAGTATGGCCCTATCTTTATTTCTTTACTCTGTTAAGTCAAGAGAAGAGACCTCAAGTTCCACCCCTGGGGCTGCCTTCAGCTAGAGCGGTCGTGCTGAATGGAGCTAGATGCTCATAGGTGGTTATGTATCTAAGGGCCACTTTTTCTACCCAGAAAGGCAAACTGAAAAGCCAAGGAGAGAAGCTGATCCTTATACGCCGAAACAAGGCAGGAAGCAAGAGACAAACACCACCTGCCTTCCTTTCATGGCCCCTATTGTAAAACCAACCACAAATGGTGACCTCCAAACTACTGCTGTCGCCAGAAGTTATTTGAGCGCAAGGTGGGCAGAAAAAGAGGAAATGCCACCGGCAGAGACTGTTTTTAGAGAACTGAGACACACCTGGATCAAGAGATGAGACCCTCATCTCTCCTATGCATGGTCAAGACCTTGTTCAAAAGGACTGAATACAGAGGTCCAAACAGCCCTCCTAACCTGAAGGCAATTTCTGCCTTTAAACTGAATGGTGACTACTGAGTGGACAGATTACTTATAATTCATATTTGAGGACAGAGCAAGGTGCCAGGCAAAGTATTTCTACCAAATCAAAAAGATTTGGCCTTTCCTTAAAAGAAAAAAAAAAACAAAAGCATCTCATCTCTCCACCACACACACACACTCTCACACACACACACACACACACACACTCACCCTCTCCCACACACACACTCACCCTCCCTCACACACACACACTCACACAATACACATACACCCTCTCTGTCTCTCTCACACACACACACACACTCACCCTCTCCCCCACACACACTCACCCTCTCACACACACACACTCACCCTCCCTCCCTCACACACACACACACACTCACACACACACACACACACACACTCACACACAGAGATTGGGGGGAGAAATATTCCTTTTTTAAAAAAGCTTTTATTTTTCTCCCCCTTTTGTGGTATTGAGGGTAGGCTTTGGGATAGGGTCCTGTACAAATCGAAACTTTAGATTCTATGCTTCCTGTTCTAATTTCTATGATGGTAACGCATATGCAAACTGAATCCAAAAGTTTTCATGCAATGAACTCTTGTTTATTTAATGCCTTGGCTTTTCTAATGAACTTGGATAGGGCAGCAATTACATGGACATTTATCCTGCGGCTACACTGTGCCCAGTTCCCAGCTGGACTCTTTCCCATGGTCTACCATTTCATTACTCCTCACAGTATCTTTAAATATGCAAACTACCAAACATGTAAGGAGAACCACCACTCCATTTCCAAATAAGCCTTGTGTGCTTGGCTGGCAATTTGATTACACATATAAAGATTTTTAATAGGAGCAGATAAAATGACAGCTAAGGAATTAAAATAAGAATAGCAATGGTAAAACAGACAGACTGTAAGTAACTGGACAGTAGGACACAGTGGGTACAGGCCTCTGTCACTTAGGAGATGGACGCAGCAGTTCAAGGTCATCCTCGGCCATACAGTGTTCAAGGATAGCCTTGGCTACATTAAACTTTATCTCCAAATTAAAATAAAGTCTCCAGACAAAGACAGTATTTTCATTTTACTAATGAAAAGACAATGAAAGACCAAGAATTTCTGTTAGCCAGAACCCTCTCAGTCATCCCACTCAAACCATGGTTGGTCCATACAAAATGAGCCAACAAGGTGCCACCATCTTGAATTTCTGTAACATACCCAAGTACGTAAACTCTGAGGCCAGAATCACCACACAAGCAACACTTACTTGATACCACAGAACACTGCAGTCCAATCAAAGCCCCTTGGGTTCTCCCCAGAACTTTCCCCCCAAGGACTGGTCATCAAATAAGCTATTGACTCCGACACTCAAGTTTCTGACTCAATAGGTCTTGGGATCCTGGGTGGAAAACATTCAGGACAAGTTCCAAAGTGATAGCACTGGTTTGCAGGCCCTCATCATGAGCCACAATGCACAAAGTGCATCAGAGACAGTAACATTACCGAGTATTTATTCCTCATTAGTTATAAGGTCACGTAGATTAAGGAATTCTGTGTGTTCTGATTCTGCTCTTTACACCAGGTGATACACAGGGTCACCCAATTAAGCTAAATAACTCACCACTCCCAGTGGCTGACACTGCCACCTAGGGAAGGAAAGCAGAAAGAGTTGCTGCTCAGTTGTCCCGAAACAGAGGCCGGACCGAGAAGTAATGATAATACAGACGAGGAAGACAGGAACTTCAGTGTTCAGCCATGGACAGAGCTTCGGCCAGCACTTATCATAACTACCTGCTATCCTTCCAGGCAGGAACCGGGAGCAAACAGGCCATAGAAAGAAGGCGATACGCCCAGACTATCCCACCGTGAAGTGGAGCAGTTGATCTGAGCAGGACAATGACAATGTAAGTCACTTCTCCGGACTGCAGACTTTATGCCGTTCTGGTCTGAGTTCCAGAGAGGCTCCCTGCAGCAAACTAATATTATTCTGCTCATATAAAACGACAGAGCTTGAGCCAGCGACAGAAAGTACCGTCTACCAAGGCTGAGAAGCTACAGTGTGGTCTGCAGGGCAGCTGGGCAATCAGTTCAAAGTGAAATTCAGGATGAGGAGCCACTTGCTTGCAAATTTAAAATTTGAAAAATATTAGATGATTTAAAATATTAAAACGACACGTACACACATGCGTGCACATGCGCGCGCACGCACACAGAGATACGTTTAGGGCCAGGAGACAGTTTAGATGACAAAGTGCTCACCAGATAAGGTTGAGGACTCGACTCGAGTTCAAGTCCCCAAACCCATGTTAAGAAAGCTAGGTGTACGATCCCCAGCTCTGAAAAAAAGAACCAAAAAAAAAAAAAAAAAAAAGAAAGCTAGGTGTGGTAGTGCCTGCTTCTAGGGAGGCAGACGGGGTGGATCCGTGAGGCTTAACAGCCAGCCAAGGTGGCCCACTCAGCAAGTTCCAGGCCGATGAATGACGCTGTCTTAAAATTTTAAAAAGAGATGACACGTGAGGAACATCCGAGTTTGCCTTCCACATGCACATACATCAAACAATTACAAAAATATTTATGGTATATATAGAAGAGACGCACATGAGATCTCTGTAACACCCTTCTTCAAGGTCTAGTCCAGTGGTTCTCAATCAATGGTGCTTTTGCTCCCGGGAATTTAGAAATGTCTGGCGCCAATGTTAACCCTGTCAGCATCCAGGATGCTGCTCCTGGCCATCTAAGAACATGGGGGCCAGACATACTAGGAATCCTAACTGCACAGGACTGTCTTCCTCAACAAGATGTTAATGGGGTTGCTCTATTTTAAACTTTTCCAAGCCTGCTTTCCTGTCCTCCTGAACCCCCTTCCTCCCAAGTCTAGATGCCTACTTAAGAAACATCACTGCTATTTTCCCACTACCTTGGACATTATCTTCAGCACTAGAGAACACTACTCTGGTCTACTGAGGCACTACTGGAAGGCCACAAAGACAACTTAATCACTTCGTGAGCCCTCTACAGTACCAGGACCTACAAACACACCAAAAGGGGAGTGTTCGATGAGGTACTTTTTCCACAGCTGATTTCCTGGAAAGTTAGACCAAAACTGAACACTTCCTACCTTGGGAAGAGGAAAGTCCAAGTTGTGTTTCCTATAAACACTATCTCATTTAATCTGGCCGGCCAGCCAATGAAACCGAATCACTATTTTAGGTAAGCGTGTCTCACCGATGTGACTGGTGAAAGGTCACACGCTGGTAACTGGGAAAGGATGTTTTCTCAAGTCAGATCGCCAAGTCCCGCGCTCCTTCCATACCCTACTGCTGTGTCATGGCTCTCCAGGGCTGAAAACTCACCATTCTCAGAATCAGGGTGTCTGAGGTGTTAACGAGCAGGGCAGTAACACAAAGTGCTGGGAAGCCTAGGACAGTGCTAGCGTGACTGTCACACTGCTATACAACATAGCCAACAAAATCAGCCACAATTCAAGGAGTGGTGCAAACAGGCTTCAGCGTGTTATGTATTTTAAAAAATTAATTGTAGACATTTCGAATCTACTTGGCTCTGTCCTCCAAAACACTGTCATCATCTAAAAATTTCAATTTGACACAGCATAACGAAGCAGTTTCAAGATTTTTTTTTCCTTATTAGCAAAATCAAAAGAGCACAGCAAATTAGGAAGAAAGGGGCCACATTGATCTCAGACATAATTGCATGACTTGTCCTTAAAAAATGGCACTCCCCTGTTGGTCCTGTGCTCTGTGACACGGCAAAACCCCAGCTCTCTGTCAGAGCAGCCTCGCTGCCATGCACAGTAACACATCATAAATAACATGTGATGGGTCGTCTCTGGGAGCCCTGACAGTATTGATCCCCACCACCACCACCACCAAATCAGTCTGATGAATCTGACTCATCTTCATATTACACAGGGAGAAGCAAAATCGTGCAAGGTTTCTATGTCTCTACACCTATGTGGTTTTCCCTCCAAAATCTAGAAACACTAGATTTGATCTGTGGTTTCTGAGCAATTCTAATGTAACTTCTATGCCAAAGCCGAGAACATTCCCAGGGCTCAGACCCATATTCCTCCCCACCACGGAGGATTCTCTCCACACAGGAGAGCCACACAATTAGGGATGTGCTAAGCCTCAACTATTCTTGCAGCCCCCATAGTCACCTATCTTGAAGCAAAGATCTAGTAATCCCCACCCCCCTTTCCATCCTCCTCCCAGTTATATCAATTCTATAGCATCCATGACCTCAAAGACATGCCCAGCCTCTCTTCCAATTCAAGTCCAGTTTTCTGTCCATCTGGTTATCTGTTCCTAGAGACCAGAGCAACGGAACAGAAAGCCTACAGTTAGACTAAACCACTCAGAGCAGGGCATCCAGTCAGTGTTGGTGCCTGGACACAGCAAACTTTCCCGCTTTGACCTCCCACACTTAGATCCTCAGTCATTTAGCAAACTCCTTGTACCACCTTTGGGTTTTATGTGTGATGTGTGTATTCGTGTGGCTGTACGTGTGTGAGCGTGTGCATGCAGAAGCCAAAAGAATTCAGCGGGCATCTTTCTAGACTACTTTCCACCTATCATTTCTTTCCTTCCCCTCCTCTTCCTCCTCTCCCTCTTTTTTCAGACAGAACCTCACTGGTATGGACAGAGTAGGCAGGAAGATCTTTGGGTCTGTTGTTCTCTAAAATAAAAGATGGACTGAGCACCATATACAAGGTTCTCGCCCGCTGAAGAAACTTTCTTAGTGACTGCCTACACATTTCTCAAGATCAGGTGCCATGATCCCAACTCAGGTTAGGGATGGATTGGGAAATCCGTTACCTAGCTCAAATGCTAAAGGCTGATCTTACTACAGGTTGTATATCCCTAATCTGAGAATCTGAAAGACTTTAAGAACCTGAAACATCATAAAATTGGTGTTCTGCACAAAACTATTAGAAACAACGTGTAAAATGACCTTAAATCTGTGTCGACAGCACCAATTACCTGGCATTTAGACCCACTCCCAAGAGCACTGTCATTAGTTATGTGCAAATAGCAAACAAACACGGCACCCTGGCAGCAGGGTGTTTCCCCTCAGCTCACACTTCCGAGGAGGCACCAGTTAGGGTCAGCCTTGACTATGTAGTTAGGGGAACCACTGGCCTAAGCAGCAAGTGGCTGTCTTAAAGTCCCAAATCAAAACACTCCTCGTAAAAAAAAAAAAAAAAAAAAAAAAAAAAAAAAAAAAAAAAAACCACTCCTCGTCCCCAGCACTTTGAATGAAGGTTACTTAACCTGCATCAGGTAAAACGCTAACTTATTTCCTTTTGAGCAGGTATTTTGGCTTCCTACTACCTGCTTTGCCCAGTGCAAGGCCACAGAGGATAAAGAGGAAGTAAGCTGAGACCCTGGGAACAGTCTCTGTAAGTTTAAGTTTGGTTGTCCCACTTACTCTCAGGGTCCTAAGCCAGCCCTAACCCCGGCAGCCTGTGTGGAACAAGTCCTCCTGTGTGGAACGGTACTAACATCCACTTTATAGGCTGCCATGCAGCCTCTGTGCTAAGGCGAGGAAGGCACTTAGTCTAGTGCCCTCAATACCCACGGGCACTCCATAAACACTGGCTATTATTATCAGCCCAGAGACCATCGACTGCCGAGTGGCGGCCCTTAAGCCAAACCTGGCCTAGAGACCTATTTCGTTTGGCCCTCATACTTTCCTCTTCAATCAATCCAACATTTAAAAACTGGTAAACATGTTTAGATTAGATTGGATGTCTGGCAACACGCAAAAATACCCTGGCCTCTGGCTTACACAGACCAGGAACCTAGGCACCCCTCTGATAACACCCACTTTCTCTACAAGAATAGGTCTGTCCCACTTTCCCCTTCTCCCAATTCACCCCTCACTGTGCCTGTTCATGAAAGCAACAACCCCTGTTCTAGACCAAATCTACTAACATACCCAACTGACGTATCCCCCAACTAGCGACCCTCATGATAACTGATCGCCTGCTGCCCCACTGTGGGTTCAAGTCTCATATGGAAACTGTATGGCACATTAAAGAAGCCAGCTCGCTCTGTCCACCTAGTCGGTGGTGGACAGCCACATACTGACATGGTCTGGCATTAAAACACACACACACACACACACACACACACACACACACACATCTGTGTCTTGTGTCTTACCCTCAGAGATCGCTAGTCTGGGTAGGGCCCAGGTATCTGTATATTTGTCCTAGGAGATACTTTTTTTTTTAAAGCTATGTTCTCATGTAGCCTGGGTGGCCCTGAACTTAATATACAGCCCAGGTTTTTATCTTCCTGCCTCCTCTTCCCAAATGCGGGTAGTAAAGGTATGTACCACCCAAGCCAGGTGGAGTCTAGTGACCCCCATTCTCTCCTGTGGTACTTCCTGGCTGCATCGTACATAGGACCAGATGAGTCTTGTTTCTTTCCCAACTCTTGTTTAATCCTGCTTACAGATCACTTGTGTTTAAAGCTTGTCTTCCCAAACAGAAAGTGAACTCAACAAAGGGCGTATCCCACCTCATCCTTCTGTCCTATCCCCAGCAGAGCTAACGGGGTGCCAAGCACATCGAAGGCATCTCCTCAAATTGTTCATTCTACAATCAGAAAGGCCTTGCAAAGAGCACATGGAGAACCAGCTACACCACTCTCTGGCCAGGATGGTTGGTAAAAGGCCAAACCCAAAACACTACAGATATAAGGGAGTCTATGATGTACCAGAAAAAGCCCGAAGTCACAGAAGTGGTCCAAGGCTTGGGGACTCAGGGACTGTACTCTGCATGAACTTTCTTCAGGTGACCCTGGAAGGACTGATGAGAAAGAGGCGGGGAAAACACAGCAGGAATAGTCAAATCGAGATTTCACAATGCCCCCCACGCCAGGGAGCCAGCTGCAAGTCTGAGGGACTTGCAAGAGGCACAGGAGTAGACTGTGGAACCGAGAGGAATGTAGTCACTCAGATCTGTCATCTCAGTGCTGGGGAGGACCAAGAGTTGAAACCAGCTGCAGCTAGATTAAGAACTGGAGGCCAGCTTGGGCTTCATGAGACCATCTCAAGAACAAAACCAGAGAAAATGAGGGGGGAAAAAGGCTCAGTGGGAGCTCAGTGGCCTCTAGTGAGCAAGACATGTTCCTGGCCCTAACATACATACCCAAGGCGCCTCCAAGTTAAGGCTTAGCATCCAATTTCTGAACCAGTCTTAAACTATGGCTTACTGTACAGACATGAAATTATGTTAACAGTGCAATTTGCATTCCTCGAGCCATTTCACGAACATGTTCCACCAGAGAAATAAAGGTTTTATTCATAGCACCAGGACTGCTGATTGCACCACGACAATAAAAACTTATTCTTCTGTTTCTTTCCCGGTCAATGGGTAGCTTAGAAAGAGGTAACAAAGACCAGGGGTCCAAGGACGGCACTATGACATCCATTCCAGGACACAGGACCCCCCTCCCAGTCAACCACTCTCAGTGAAAAGAACCAAGACACAAAATACAATGGCAAGAGAGATGGCCTGGCACCTCTAGCACATCTGTGGGACACTGGCTTAAGTGCTTCCCAGACATCATCAACTCCTTTCATCTTCTATCTCGCTTGTGAGAACCCCCAACCCCAGCAAGATGAGAAATGAAGAGGGCAGTAGAGCTTCTGCCCAAGTCTGGCAGGTGGAGGCAGAAAAGGAACCCAGAACACTTCAGCCTCCATCCCTTAACTTTTCTATCCAGCTGTCTCTCGCTCTGCCTTTCAGGTGAGTGTGGCTTCTATAGTCAAGCCACCATCTCTGGACAGTGAGGCTGAATTCGAAGGGCAGACGTGATGGTGTAAGTAAGACTGGAGGGCCCTGCTCTGTCTTTTCCCAAAGCCCCAGTGCCCGGACGGAGTGAAACACACAGACCCTGTGTTCGCCGCCTCCGCCTGAATCCATACAACAGGCTCCTGTGGCTAGAACAGGATGGATCCATTCTCAGCAATCACTCAGGAGCACGGGAGAAGAGCCGTAAGTTTCTCCAGGGCAGACTGGCAAGAAATGGCAGGGAAGGAAGGCCAAGGGCATTCACCTCCTCCAGCCATCAAATGTGCTTCCAGAGGAACTCAGCCTTACTGATAAGGGGACTCTCATCAATTGCTACTCACGGCTCACAGGAAGTCAGCCCTTACACACACAGGGGACCGTCCTGGCTGGTGCACTACAGATAAACAGACACCCCTGTCCCAGGGCAGGCTGTGAGCCGCAACCATGTTGGATTATGTTTCACGTTCCGGCTTCAGAGCTTGAAGCAATTCTATTTTTAAGCTTTCTCGGTTCCACAAGTAAAATAAGACCATTTTAAGGCAACGAGCTCTGGTGTTAGACAACTCCCTCTGAAAGAGTTAACTGATCGGCAGCTTTGACACACCAGAGATCTTCCTGGTGTTAACCACAGAGGAAGAGCCTCTTGGTCAATGGTGTAACTCAAAGGCCCAGGGAACCCTGCAAACCATGACTGTCACTCAGGATGTAGATGGTTCAGGACAACGCTTCCCCCAGTGTCCCTCTCTCAAGAAAGTTACAAAAGTCCTTTTAGGCTGTTGTTGATTAAGTAAAATTGTCTCTCAGGGTACCAGAAAAGTCACATCCAAAGAATAATTGAAAATTCAAATATCAGACCAAGCTTTGAAAAACACTAGTACCACTATGTAGGGAACCTGTCATTTTTTTCCATTTAAAAGTCCTTTCCACTGAGTGTCTAAGTAGCCTTGATTTCGCAGTGTCTCTGGGGCAGTGTAACCACTTCTGATGGAAACTTAAAACGCAGTCCGCACACCTAAGCCTCCCATGTAGGGCATATAAGGCAGTTAGGCCTCTCCTCACAAAAAGAGGTTCTAAGAGGGCAAGAATCTCCAATTTCAGTTTTGGCTGGCTGTGGGGGAGCTGTTGACTTGTGACCTTGGCTGGGTAACTGCAGTGGGCCTGTAAATGTCTTACCTGCAAAAGAAGCAGGTTGGATAGGAAAACTTTTACGAACCCCCATGTTATTATTCTAAGACCAACAGACTTATCAAGTATCGAATTACTGTCGTCAAATTAAGAGGACTGTTGCATGGGTCCCAAATAGTCTGGCCATTAGTTCCATCCCCTGCATTCTACCTGCTCTCTTCTCCCTGCTTATGCGTCCAGCTGACACAGCTCCAGCTTTACACGACAAAGCACCAACTGCAGCCTGGTACTTCCGGTCACCTGTGAAGTCAAGTTCCCGGGGGCCTTTGGATTCCATCCTGGCTTTACCACGTCCTCAAAGTCACGGATGCCTGTGGCTACAAGACTAACTCCCATTAAGGTGAGCAGGGTAGAGAAACACTCTTACAACTTACATGCTTAAAGGCAATGTTTAAAGCAAAAGCAGGAGATGAAAATAAATCAAACGCCTCCTCCACTGGAAAGCCAGATAAATAATCCTGCGGTAATAATCCCACCCCCACCTTGCTGGTCTCCTTGCGTGGTTGCTTTCTGACGCTGTATGCAGTACCAGAACCTCTTCTCTGTGCAAGATCATTTTCCCAGTCGTTCTTGGAAGGCAGACAGGATGGGGAGGTGAAAGGCCCTCCATCTGTGGTTTCCTATACATATTACTTCACTCTTTATCTGGTCTTCTTAGTCCCATATTGGATGGGAGCTCCTTAGCAACTGTTAACACAATCCCTGAAACACTACTTAAAGCTACTCACAACTGTGAGAGTGTGCATCAAACCACACACTTCCTACCTCAAAGAACTCGGGGATGGGGGTGGAGAGACTTGGAATCTTTCCTCCTTGCACTATTCAGGTAATCTCACAGACTTTGAGGGACTCAGCAAACCAAGTAAATGATTTCCACCCACCCTGACTTAAATATTATTAAAAAGTAGATGAGTAAAAAGAATAGAAGTTGATTAGCTTGAGACACTACTAACGGCCTGACATATGGACTATGTATAAGTCAGGGTAAGCTGGAAAAAAAGCCAATTGGAAAGGGATTAAAGGTGTGTGTGTGTGTGTTGTGTTCGCTAGAGAAGTTAAGGAGAAACTACTGCTTATTCCTAAGACACCCCCCTCCAACTATCCTCCCTCCCTCTCTCCTTTCACTTCCAGGTGTTGGTATTTATTGCTAATCCCAGAGTATATTCTTTTTCCAAGTTAACTTTACACAGCACACTGTTAAAACTCAGACTCTGTCCTTCTTATATTATACGAGGTGGTGATATTTAGAAAAATACACACACACACACACACACACACACACACACACACACACACACACACACAAAATATCGTTTCCTGTTCTCAAGTTTGGGTGCTTTGGCTCAGTTAAGGGTGCTTTTGTTCCCAAGCATGATTAGGGTGGCAACCTCAGTACTGATTATAGGGGAGCTATTTGTACTGCCCACGCCTGGGCACTGCATTATATTAAAACTTCCATTTTGGGGTATGGAGTGACTAAAAATTCTCTCCCTGCTTCAACTTGGCATCAAGCGTACGTCTCAGTGGAAGCGAGCTTATTGCATACAGAACCACAGGAACCCACAGTTTTCCTCTTCAAAGTTGTTGTGGGAAAGAGACCCTGCTGAAAGAGCACCCCCGGTCCTCCAATCTCAGAGGAGATTCCCAGGCACTGAGGTTCTCTGAAGGACCAGCAGGTTGCTATGGCTGGATTAAATTAAATCTGACATGACAGGCTGCCTCTTGCACTGTCAGATTCTCAATTTTCTGGAAAAATGAAATTACCTATCACTTTAGAAAACTTATGATCATTCTGCTCATTTGGTAAACAAAGGGACGGCACCTGTAGTCTCTGAGTTACAAAAATACTTGATTTATACATACGGATTTTATGGGGCAGCTACCATTTGCCAGGCCTTGAGCTAAATATTGTACATTTATTACCGTATGACTTTTTAATGTTCTAGTTGGCATTATTGTCCTACCTTACAGAATGAACCATTTGTGCAGATAAAGCTATTTGTCTAATAGGAGACGACTTGTGAACAAAGACAGGAGGCTATACAGTCCCCAAGAAGGCAAGTCACTCGCTCTGTCAAGCTCTTAGATGCTCCGGAGACAGAACTTGAAAAGTAGACCCAAATGGGTCTAGAATTCTGGTCCCCTGAAGAACTCTTCTTGAACATAGAATGTTTAGTCTTCTATGCCTTCCCAACCTTTAAGGAAAAACCATCAACAGAGTTCTAAAACACGTGGCAATGCATGTCTTTAATCTCAGAACTTGGTCACTTGAGTCAAGAAGACCAGGAGTTCAAGGTTATAAAAGACCCCCCCCAAATAAACCCAAAATCAAATAAATTGCAAGATTTAACTGGAAGCTTTCAGAAACACTGACAAGAAAAATAAACAAATAAGTCAGCATTGTCTCCAACGCTTAGGACTTTGTATGCACTTGGGAGATAAACTGTGCACCCCTCCCAGAAGATACAGCTCTGAACTCGTAGATTAACCAGTGACTCGGCATACATTACAATCTTATGTAGAACTACTTCTGAATATGTGTAAGAAGCATTAATGTTCCTATAATGAACCATTATTTTCAAATATACAAATTCAGAACCATCTATATTCCTGGAATAACAACTTCATGGCAAGAAGGATAATAAAAGTTTAGAAATAACTTGGAAGATGGTGAAGGCAATATTTTTATACTTTAAATACTTAACTACATATAATGAACTACATATAAATTTGGTGAGACAGTCTTGGTGAGCTGGTCCAATGAATAATCTAAGATTTTTTTTTTTTTAAGGAGCAATTTAGTAGCCTCACAATTTCCTACTATCCAAAATAACTTTCCCTGCAAATCTGAATCTAATCCAAGAAGTGTGTCAATAGCTAGTTGTTTCAGCTTATTTATGATATAGGAACCGGGTACGTAGGGGAAATAGGCTTATTGTATGGCCAAGCATGTTTAATCAAGTCCATAAAAGTATGAACTGCTAATGAAAGCATGGACTATCCTGTGCCTGAGAATCTAGCACACTGGATACTGTATACAGTGCAAGCAGGTACTGTACTCGGCTTCCCCCCTGCTGGCAGACCCTAGTCACTAAAAGGATGAGCCTCTTTGACTGGGACTGTATCTATCACACATCCCTAGTAAGTATCTAGAATGGAAGGAACAAGATCCAACCCCGGGAAAAATTATAAACAGAAAGGAAATTTTTAAAAATTAATTCTTTCTCTACCCACCCCATTTCCCAAAGTCCTATATATGTGTACAGACTTTCTTAAGAGATCCCAGCAAAACACTGATTGTGCAAAAACACACACACATCTAGACCTAGGACTAGGTGAGGTCCTCGACTGGTATTACCATGCAACCATAGGTATCTGAGTCCGGGTGGGTTCTAGCCTGGTCGGAGCCAAGCCTCAACACGAGGGTGAAGACAGAAGGCATGGAGGAAGGAATGCAGGAGAGAAAGGAAGAGGGGGAGACCTCGGGGCCACACTTCTTTCTAGTAGCAACAAAAAGGGAAGCCGCATACTGACCTAAATCATCTCTCAAAGGCGCTTTATAAATTACAGGGACAAAGGGAGGGGGTGGCGGGTGGCCTGGGAACCCCACAGACACCCTACCCTCTGACCCGCCCCCTCCCCCTCCAGCACAAGGGAAGCAAGACAGAAAGCAGCTCAACTCGGCCACGGGCGTGAAGCCCTCATCTGGGTTTCAATTGCCCATCCATCCACCCCCCAAAAGAAACACACGTAAACACTATACCCACCCCGGGGGCGGCTACTCCCGCCCCGGGGCTCCTAGAAGCCGAGGCCGGGGATTTACTTAGTTAGATTTTTCTTGCTTACTCATTTCCCTCAAGCACCCAACCCCCCGTTCCCACTCCAAAACCCCGCTCGGTCGCCTACCCTCCGGCTCCGGCCCCCCGGGGATCCGGGGTCCCCGCGGCGGTGGCTCGGGCCCCCGCGCGGTCCGGGTCACTAACCTGCTGCTGTAAGGGCATTTCCGAAAGCAGCCTGGCTCCGGGGGAGGTGGGGGGCCGGCTGGAGAGGGGGCCCGAGGCCGAGTGGAGCGGCGGCGCCGGGCGAGGGCGGGCGCCGTGGGGGGGGTGGGGACGGGAGAGGGAGGGTGGCGGTGCCGGGTGCGAGGGCGCCGGGACCGTCCCAGGCCTGGGAGCCGGCGAGCAGGAGGAAGTGGGTGCCCCCTCTCCCCCTCCAGCGCCCCCTCCCGCCGGCGCCTCCTCCCCAGTCACAGGCGCGTCCTCCGCGCACGTGTGCGAAACGTCACCGGCGGGTCCCGGAGAGAAGGGACAGATCCTGGCGGCGGGACGGGAACCCGGCTGCCCCCGCCCTCCGTCGCCGGGGGGCGGGGAGGGGGACAGGGCGGGGAAGGAAGGGGCAAGGGGAGAGGCGGGTCAAGGGCAGGCCCGGGGCCCGGTGAGCAAGGCCCCAGCGCTCCGGCCACGCGGGCGCCGCCGCTGCCACCGCGGAGATGCGCCCAGGCCGGAGCACCCGCCCGCCCGCCCCTTGTCGCAGACAGCGCGAGCTCTGGTCCACCGGGGCTCTCAGCTCCACCTCCCCCACAGCGATACCCGTCCACCTCCCAGATCCCCTTTGTTGCCGGGAGCTAGGTCCCCAAAGGTGCCAGGCACTGGCGCCCCAGCGCTCGGAGCACGCCTGCGGGACCCCCGGCCGCCCAGGGGCTGCAGAGGCAGGAGACAGGCTTGCACGCCTCGGGTCCCCCGGTTTACATCCTCTGGGGTCCCCCACTCTCCAGTGCACTACTCCCTCCCCCACCCCCTTCTCCATCCGGGGCGTGACCCCTTCCTACGCCCGAGAAAGAGGAAGCTTCGAGTTGCAAGGGAGGGGAGAGTGGGGGTAGGGAAAAGTGCAGGAAAAGAAGGGGGGGCGCGAAAAGTTTTGGAGTGTTGGATGTGGCTCGCAAAGAGGGACTCCCCACCGCCCCGCGCGCCAGCCCAAGCCCCCATGTCCTCCCAACGTCCGCAGGGAAGCACCCCGAGTCTAACAATAAGCACACGCTGGAGGGACAGCAACGAGGCCCACGATGCTCAGCCTCGCGCTCCCGCGCCACCGCTCCCGGGAGCCCGCCTCCCACCTGGGCTAAGGACACTGAGGAGGGTATTACCGGTGGGCCACCGCCGCCGCCGCGTCCTGCTGCTGGTGGCTGCTGTAGCAGCCCGGCTCTGCTGGAGGGTCCTTGTGGCGTGGTGTAGAGGAGGCTGCTGGCGGCCGGCTCCGTGCCGGGGACACTGGGGAGAAGGGGGCCGGCGGCCAGGGCGCCGCTTTGGAGGGAGGTGGCACAGGACGTGGTGGAAGGGTTCGTGGTGAGGATCTGGATGTACGTGCCCGGGGCGGCGGCGGCGGCGAAGCCGGGGCTGGCTAGCAGTGCCCTTTTGTCCATGGAGGCTGCAGCGGCGGCGGCGACGACAGCCGCCCCCTCCCCACCCCCGGCGGTCACCAGGTACTGCTCCAGGGCGGGCTGGATCCCCTTTCTCATCTCTCGCTCCTGCTCTTTTTTAGTGTTACGATATATTAACGTATTGCTTTCAATTTCTTTATTATTTGCAGCCGGAGTTTCCAAGTCTCTCCTTCTCGCCTCCCCTCCCGGCGCTTCCGAACCCTCTCTCTCTCTTTTCTTTTTATTTTTCCGCACCGCACAGGCCCCGGGGGCCAAAAATAATCGGGGGTCTGGAGAGAGGAGGGTCCCGGCCGCACGGATATCAGGCCCCGAGGAGGGATGGAGGCGTCGGGGGCAGCCGATGCAACGGATTGCGAGGCGGCGGCGGCAGCCCGGGTGCTGCGGCCGGCAGCTGAAAAATGGCTCCAGGAAGCTGCTGCTGACAATGAATGAAGGGATACGGTTTACGCGCCAAGGTCCTCCCGCGAAACTCAGATTTCCCGCCGGCTTTTCAAACCATATTTGCATATCTCCGCCCCTCAACCCGCCGAGGACTGTTCCCACAGTCCATTGGATCGCTGTCGCCTTACTTCGGTACCAATCCTGGAGTGAGGTCGCCACTGGCTGTTTTCCATTGGCTGCCATGCACCATGGTTACCGGGGTGACCTAGGCTTTATTTGCATAGGAAAATCTGATTGGGTGGAAGCAGAGCAGGCTTCTTAGGAGGTGGGGCAAAGTCCTACTCTCCCACGGAAAGCCACGCCCATCACAGGCCCCTCCCTCGCTCCTACCCGCGGGGCTGGCTCTGATGACCTGGGCAGGGACTCTGCCTCGCAGACTCAGTGTGGATCTAGTCTGGAGCGCAAGTTTCGGTTTTGGAGATTGTCAAGGTGACACCCTCAGGGACTTTGTTTCCTTTAACCAATCAGGGTAGTAAATGAAGAACTGGTAGAAATTCTCCCAAATATGTGTCAAAGGCAAGTTGGACCCGGCCTGGCAGGTGGAAAACTGAGCCCTTTAAATCCTAGGTTTCTTCCTTCCTGAAATCCAACCAATGACGTGAGAGCGGATCCGGAGGCCGAGGCTGATAGACAGAAGCATGTGGGCAGACAGAACCGTGGGGGTAGAAGGTTCAGCTGACGCGACTGCAGGCACACTTTAGTTCATATTCCAGATCATTCCTGGCAGCTTCATGATTAGCCCGAATTCGGTTTAAGTAAAAATTAACTCTTTGTTCAGTGAACTCTTGTTACAAGTATAGGTTTGAGTCTAACAAACACCCTCTCTGGCCCAGAAACAATCAGGGGAGTTAATCAGGGCTAACCTAGAACTGATCCGCGGGTTTTTAATCCGCCATGCAGCAATCCAAAGAAGTACAGGCTTTTATGGTGACGTGGGACTTCCAGTGAAAGCTGCCTGCACTCGGCTCTTTACATCCTGAGACTCCAGGAAATTCTTCAGCAAACAGCAAACACTACAACCCAATCCTAACCCAATATATTTTAAAAGAAAGAAAAAATGTATGCACATTTATGTATATATGTAAATCAGAAGATGTCAAGGAAAATGAAATAGTTGTCGAACTGGCTTCTATATGAAAGTGAATACTCATGGATCTTTAAAATGAGGATTGTGGGGCTGGAGAAACGGATCAGTTAGTAAAATGCTTACTTGCGTAAGCGAGAGGACCTAAATTTGATCCCCAACACTCACATTTAAAAAGTTAGGCATGACTGCATGTATCACTAATCCCAGAACGGGGAGATGGAGACCTGAAAATCCTTGGGGCTTGCTGGTCAGCAGTGAAGCTAGTTGGTAAATGCCAGACTCATTGAGCTACCCTATTCTGAAAACTAAGGTAGAGAGCTGTTGAGGAAAACATCTGAGGTTGGCCTCTGACTTGTATGTGCACGTGTATACACAAGCTTGTGCATTCACATGTACACATACACTTGTACATGCACAAGAAAAGTATTTAAGACTGAGGAGGAAGGTGAGGAACGATGTAGACCAGATTTTCATTTAGTAGCTGAGAACTGTGGGAAACAGCTGTTAAGATATATGGTTCTACCTCAGGCACATTATAATTTTTAAATGTAGGGTATTTGGTGGGTTGCTCAGTGGATGATGAGGCTTGCATTACACAGAGTACTTTCATCTGAGTATTATTTATTATTATTGTTGCTATTATTATTATTATTATTATTATTATTATTATTATTATTTTACCCAAACTCACATTCAAACCATATATGAAGCCTAACAATTTGAGTCAGTTCAGGTTAGGACCATTTAATATTTCAGTCCTATTACCATCTCTGGAATTAAAAATATTGTTAAGGGGCTGGAGAGATGGCTCAGTGGTTAAGAGCACTGACTGCTTTTCCAGAGGTTCTGAGTTCAAATCCCAGCAACTACATGGTGGCTCTCAACCATCTTTAGTGAGGTCTGATGCCCCTCTTCTGGTGTGTCTGAACACAGATACAGTATACTTACGTATAATAAATAAATAAATCTTTTTTAAAAAAAAATACTGTTAAGCTTCATGCCAGGCTTGGAAGCACTTTGGTTTTGCATTCAAATTGGTTGAAGAGCCATAGAATTTGTACATTTGAAGATTGGTGGCCAGTAATCTTATTGGCTGTGTTTGTAGAGTCGGTAAGGTGAAATTCAGAAGGCACACATGCCTGGTTGAGTAAGAGGGAGGAGAACCACTTCTTTAATCTTATAACTGTCGCTTTGCATTGTGGATCACTGTGGAGAAAGCTAATACTGTAAGCTAGGACACTGGCAGCTGCGTGATATTCCTGTAGGGAGGTTACTGTAGGGGGAGGGGTGTTGCAACATGTCATCAGAGAGCTGCATCCGACATTACAGACAATACCAGATTTCCGTCTTTGCAAACTTGAGCTCCCCATAGGTGACCAGCAGTAAGGTAAGTAGGGCATAACCCTGGGAGCTGAGAAAAAAGTCTGGTTGGTAAGTCACTAGGACCTGTGTTCGGACCCTAGAATCCATGAGTCCTTGGTGAGAGTCAGCACATTTTAGTACATTTGCACTTAGGGGTCAGTATAATCTGGGTCTCTCTCTCTCTCTCTCTCTCTCTCTCTCTCTCTCTCTCTCTCTCTCTCTCTCTCTCTCTCTCTCTCCTGCTTGTTTAAAAAGAAAATAAAGGTCAGAGAGATGGTTCAGCTGGTCAAAGTACACTGGTTGCCAAGAGCTACAACTTAGAGTTTGATCCCCAGAACCCATGTGGGGGAAAAAGGTTGACTCCCCATGTTGTCCTCTGGTCTCCACCCTACATACCGCATGTTATTTTTTATTATTGTGTTGGGGGAGGTGAGTGATGCATGTGACTGTTGACACACACCACAAGGATGTAGAGTCCAGAGGACACGTGCGTGGACTCAGTTCTCTCCTTCCACCTTGATTGGGATTGAATGCAGCTCAACAGGCTTTGGTGCCAAGCTGGTGTACCATCTCACCTGTCCTGGCGTCCGTCCTGGCTCACCTGTTTTCTCATATGGTAAATGGAACTTCATATTCTAGAACTCGAGCTGCAAGGTGGTGCGGAAAAGAGGCCATAGCACATGTGCAGTGTTCTGGGAGCATAGCGGCTGTGCAGTCGGCAGTAGCTACTTAGGAGGCTACTAATTCACATGAGCATGCTTCGTAATTCCTTGTAGGCCAGCCTGATGCCCCAGCCTCTAACCTTCTGAGAGCCTTCAATGTCCTCCTGTTAGTGCAGCTTAATGATTTTATCCAACTGAAAGTACCACCGTGTTCTGTAGTATAGGGACAGAGGGTTCTGACTCAGAAATGAGGGTTACGCATAAAGTCACCTCTGCTGTTCATTCCACTCCAGCCTCCTCCTTGGTTAGGGGCCCGCTTCTGAACCCTTGCCACCTCCTCTTGAACATGCTTTTCCATAATGCTTGAGCCTGACTGCTTTGCCACCAACCATCCCCTCTCACTTACTCTGACACCTAGCTAGTTTTCTTAGAATTGGCCTATGTGACTGATGGAGCGGGACCCTCCAAAGATAGGCCTAGGCCTACCTTATACTCATTGGGGCCTATGATTGTGACACTATCTAAGGAAAGACAGTCTTTTCAGATGTTACTAGGGTGGTGTTTGCCACATCCTAGATATATAGTTTTTGTCTTTTCTTTTGTCTTGAAAAGATTATGGCCAAAGAAATGTTTCCATGGCTAAGAATCAAATACACTTTGATTCTTAGAACCAACACAGGAGAAGGAGATCTCAATATGTGACCATTCTGGGTTATCCTGGAGCGTCCCTAAATCCAGCAGTAAGTATCCTTCCTCAGTAGACACATCTAGACATGGAGACAAAGCTCTGAAGACAGTTGAGTAGGGAGTTGCAGTCAAGGCAACTGACAGCCACTAGAAACGGAAGAAGCAAGGGGGAAATCTCTAAACCTCGAGGGGGCAGGGCCCTGTCAACAACTCGAATTTGGACTTTTGACCTCTAGCCCTGTGCTAGAATACACTTTTATTGAGCTGTCCACTTTGTGGTGATTTGTATGACACCTTAGGAAACAAATCCAGTCTGTTATCCTACCTACCCAGACTTTCAAACCTCTAAGCTCCCACTCACGTTATAGATCTCCTGCCAGGGTATCATTCCGTATTGAACACCAGTGATGCTAACTGTGGTCGGGCTATAGACTCTGGTGAGGAGTTGTCGAGTATAGTCTGCTTAACGACAGAGATCTGGAACATGCGTGGATGCTGGCACCTGGAGAGTCAGAAGAGGATACTGGACCCTTTGGATCTGGAGTTACAGGCAGTTGTGAGCCATTGTGGCATGGGTTCTGGGGCTCTTACTCCAGGTCTCTGCAAGAGCAGCAGGCATTTGTAACCACTGAGCCATCTCTTAAGCCCAGCCAATGACTTCTGATCCTTGGTCCTATACCTAAATACTTTAGGGTTTGTAATTTCCCTCGAAATTACTGGGAGCTTTGGATTCCCCTTCCTGTACACACTTACATTTACACACACATATATGTTTATATATGGATATATATACACATATGTATATGTATGTGTATGTATATATCTGAATACAATGTAAACATGTTATCTGTAGCCATACAAAATTGACATGTCTAAAAATGTACATTTTCAATTTAGAGATAAAGTTATGTCAGCACCTGTGAGTCATGCCCCCCAAAACATTATGAATTCAATAGTTGTATGAAACTTCACTATTGACCCCTCAGATGGAAAACTCACAACTTTTGGGTGATTAAGGAAGGTTCATCAGCACAGCAAAGGTTTAGACTGTGCCTTACACAGTTTAATTGCCAATCAGATTTAGAATATACAGAATTAAATTTTAGCATCTGGAATGGACCAATTTCATAGTTTAGGGGTCTTACTTGACAGTTCAATTAGTGGCCCACGAAGAAATGACATTCTGTTTTAGCTTCCTGGTTTGGAAGAAAGAGAGGCGAGTATGTCCTTAAGGCACTGCCACGTCAAACACTGATAACAAAATGTCTCAGGGTGTAGCCTAGAACGCTGACCGCTTCATCATTGAAGATCTGTATATTCATCAGCATAAAGCCTTCAGCTCTTCGGGCAGAAAGATTCTTGCTGGCTATGGGCAGGGCCTCTTTAAATATCTCCAGGATGTGCTTCTGACACACAGCACTGCCCTCAGTTGCTTCTTAGGAATCTAGCTCTCGGGTTGGAATCCAGAAATCTGCAGGATAATTTTGAATCATGGACTTTGATAAACACTACCATACAAACATGGGTGACCTGGCAGCAATCTCTCTGCATTAAAAAATTGTTCTTTTTTTTGGGGGGGGGGAGTAACTGTAACATAGAAAACTCCCTCGTATATAGCATTTGTAATTCAACTGCTAGTACTGTGAGCATGATTCTATTTAGACTGTAGTGTGAATGGGAATCTTTTTTTTTTTTTTTACTTAGGTTCTTGTTCAGCTAACAAGTGTGATTCAGACAAAATATGCTGGGGTGGGTGGGTAAGAAAGGGGACCATCTCAAAGGGGTGTGCTTCCTTGCCTTTCTGAAACACACTTCCGCCATGTTGTAAAATACATGAGGAAAAACATCAAAATAAATGTGTGCCTCACTGGGTCATTAAGGGAGGACACCTTGTCATTTTCACCCAGGTCTAGAAGTAGAACTTTGCCTGAGCCCCTGAGGCCTGAGTCATGTGCTCCACCCTGAGCACGGCTCTCCCTCCTAGCAGAAGGACCCGGAGCCTGATATATAGAGCCTCATTGCCATGTCGTTTAGTCCATTTTCATTGGAATACCTGAGAAAAACAACTGAGAGGAAGAAAGGTGTATTTTGGCTCATGTTAGTTTTAGTCCAGGTTAACCAGATCCAACGGCTTAGGGCTGGCTGAGATCGAAGGATATGGTGAAGGGTAGTTAGTTACCTCATGACAGTCAGGAAGCAATCAGAAAGGGGCTAGAAACAAGATATAAAGCCCTCGTAGTCCATTCACCTTTCAAGCCGTCGATGGCAACCCATTAATGAAGGTAAACGACCACAAAATCTAGTCTTTTCTCAGCGGAACTCTGCGAGCTGGAGACCAGGCCTTCAACATGTAAGCCAGTGGAGGGCACACTTCTGGGAACCACAGTATACTCTATTTTTTTTTTTTGACAATGAAAATTTGCTTTAACATATTCTTTCAGGGAGAAGACACCACATTTCAACCTAAGGAAAACACTTTGCAGTCCAGGTCCTTTATTTCCTTTTGTCCATTAGGCCATGAATTCGTATGGACTGGGCTCCAGCAGCTCAGGCTCCTTTCCCTAACGGGGAAACAAAGTGGGCTTCTCTGGGTGGTGCAGGCTGGCACTTCAGCTGAACCCAGGTGTCCTTCTCTTTGGCTTCATTTTCCTTCTGATCGCTCTCCTTCACCCGCTTCAGGAAGCTGTCTCTGCTCTTCAGTGCTTGATGTGCTCAGTCCGCACACTGGTCCTCTTGGACAGAATCTCGCCTTTAACTTGCTTGTTTACAATGATGCCCACGGCATGCTGGGTGACGTTGTAGACTCTTCTGGTTTTGCCGTGGTAACACTCATGGGGCATTCCTTTTTGAACAGTGTCCATTCCCTTGATGTCTACAATATCACCCTTCTTGTAGATTCGCATGTATGTAGCCAAAGGGACGACTCCATGTTTCCTAAAAGGTCTAGAGAACATATACCGAGTACTTCCCCTCTTTCCTTTTATGTTTGTCATTTTGGCGAGTTACTGGAAGATGGCTGCCCCGGCCCACAGTATACTCTTATCTGTTTAACAACAATGTCACTTTGTTTTGAAGGTGTCTTTGAGGCTGATGGTGCTTCACCAATCCCTTTACAAGGTATGCTTTCTATCTTCTTTGAAGAATGTGGTGGGTGGAATGTCGTTTGGCCCTTTTAAAAGATTTCCTGATTAGGAACTGGCAGGGCGGATCTGTGAGTAAGGACATTACTTTTAATTTTTTTGGCCAAACCTAATGACCTAAATTCAACCCCCAGAACCTGTAGAAGAGGGTGAGAGATGACTCCTGCGAGTTGTTCTCTGATCTCCACACATAATACATATGCACACATATATGTTCCAAACCCCTCCATAGTTGAATAAGAATCAAAGCATTCGAAGGACTCCTTCTTCGGTGCTTCCAGGAACATGGAGACATGTTTTCTGAGAGTTTTCTGGCTTTACCTTTTCCGTTCCCTACATCTACTCTAAACCTTCCAATCCTCCTCTTGTATCCGGCCTTGACCCGTTTTGATTCCACTGTCAGTGGGTTCTCAATCTGGGACCCTACCTTAAAAGGAAATGTCAGTGGTGAGTTTGTGTGTATGTGTGTGTACAAGCGTGCATGTATTCCGGCATATGTATATATATGCATGCAAGTGTGTATGGATGTGTACATGGATGAATATGCAAGGGGAATTGTGTAGAGGTCTGTATGTTTATACAGTGCAGGGGCAGTATGCAGTGCATGTATGTGGGGGCAGTACATGTATGTGTGTGAGTATGTATGTATATGTGCATGTTTGTATGTTTGCATGTTTTTATACGTGTGCATGTGTGTGTATGTGTCCATGAGTATGTGTGCATGCCTCTGTGTGTGTATGCAAGGAAGAGGAGAGAGACAAAGAGACAGAGAAAAATTTTAGTTGTTGTTCCTTAGGTAGGTACCCGTCACCTTGATTTTGAGAAAGAGGCTCTCATTGCCCACAAAGTTCACCATGTAGTCCAGACTGGCTGACCCTCAAGCCCAAGAAGAATACCTTTCTCCCCTGCCCTGTATCACCTGGAATTATAATCATTTGGGTGCCACCATGAGTTGGGGGTTGGTCTGCTGTTATGTGTATACAAATGCTAAATTTTAAATGGTTGCCCCCAGAGGAGTGAGTTCTTACATGCACCTGCCTTTGTTGTATAAACCTTGTTCCCCAATTTAAAGCTATTAGTTAAATAAAAGGGGCTACAGCCAATTACTGTGGAGAATAGAGGTAGGCAGGACTTGGGTTACTGAGCTGGGGGCTGGTAGGGACCAAGAGAGATGGAGGGGGAAAGGGAGGGGAAAGGGAGGAGGAACAGGAGGAGGAACAGGAGGAGAAAGACTAAGAGAGGAGGAGGAGGCTGCCCTGAGAAGATGGATCAGTACACAGGGAAAAGAATGTGTCCTGTGGAGAGGCAGATGGAGCAAAAGGGCGCCTGGTTGAGATTCAGTGACAAGTAACTTGGGGGTCACAGCTGGGAATTAGTTAGTCTAGCATATAGAAAAGTAGATTAGGATAATTGCCCAGTAATTGTGCTAAAGCTGATTAAATAAATCCAGAGGACCCAGTCTCCATTATTAGGATTGGTTGGGTCAGATAACAACCAATAGAGTTAATAAATATACATTACAACAGCCATGCCCGCTTTGTGTTTAAATGTAGGTGCTAGGAAAGCAAACTCAGCTGGTTACACTTGCAAAGCGAGCACTTCATTGAATGAGCCACCTCCCAAGACAACTGGATGTCCATTTTGAGAGAGAGAGGCAGGCTAGATTTCCCCAGATCCTTTAGATCTTCCAGCCACAGTCCCTTAGCCCCACCTGCTGCTGGAGGACAAAACCCTTCTCATATCTAACTGCTGGCGTCTGGAGGTTGCTACCTGGAGGTTCTCATGTTCTTGGGTTTTTGTGTACTGCCTACGTCTTTGCTGATAGCCCATGATGCCTATAGCAGCCGGCAGTTGGCACTCATTCATTGCTCCTTGGGACTCAGGTGGTATATATTTGAGTTTTGTTCTAACATTTCCTGTGTATTTTGGGCTCTACTGTCTAGAAGTCATTTCTATTCTTGCACAATATGGGGGGGTAGGATAAAGAAAGATGGAAGAATGTTGCTATCTATCATCTTACGACAGTAGTTCTCAGCCTGTGGATTGTGACCCCTTTCATAAACCCTTATCTCCAAAAATACCTCCATTACAATTAATAGTGAGCAAAATTACAATTATGAAGTAGCAACAAAAATAATTTTATGGTTGGGGGTCACCACAACATGAGGAACTATATTAAAGGGTCCCAGCATTAGGCGGGCTGAGAACTGCTGCTGTAAAATATTTATTTTGAACCCACTGACTTGGCTTGTCATTGAGTGATGTCACTTAGGCAGATGCTCCTACAAGCATTAAAGAAAAGCAGAGTTATGGGCTGTTTTATTTCTAATGTCTCTGAGAACATGTGCAAAGGAGCTAATGACAGAACAGGAGTTTCAGCTCATGTGGGCAATGATGGTGTGATTCGTAGGGGAAGGAAGCCTAACACACACCTTTCATATTTGGTGAGCTGGTTGTGCCTCTTGTGAGCTTTAGATGGAGCACACTGCCAGTAGCATGTCACAAGGGCCTATAAGTAAACAATTACTTTTTCTTTGCTACCTTGGGTTCCTTGACAGTGGCACTCCCTTGTGATGTCTGTTCTACTCCTCTGACCTCCTGGATCCCATCGATGACTTCAAATCTCTTCTGTATTCTCTCCGAGTGCTACTGTTACTCTGAATATTCTCTTCTGGATCACTTCTTCTTCTCGTGGTTAAATGGACACAATGTAATATTTACCATTTCAGCCATCTATAAGTATTCGATTACATACATTCACGATGGTTAACCATACAACTCTTTGTACCCAAACCTTTTCCATCATCCTCTAACAGAAACTTTGTGCCCACCAAACGATGTGTGACTTACTCCTCTCATTGCTATGATCAAATACATGAGATAGAGCAACTTAGGGGAAGAAGGATATATTTGGACTCATGGCTTGAGGGCACAGTCTAACGTGGTAGGAAAGCATGAATGTGGGGTGGCTTTAGACAGTGGCAGCAGCAGTGTGGGGCCGCCTTCTCACATCTCCTGTGGTCCAGAAAGGAGGGATGGAGGAAGAAATGGGTCTTACCACTGAGCCTCAAAGTCTGCAGGATGGGCATATAGATGTCCATTCACGTTCCTGCTTCCAGTTCTCTTGGATATACGCTTAGGGGTAGACCTTCTGTAAATATAGTGTTTCTATGTTTTGCTTTTTGAACTCCTTCCCAAACGATCTGGTATTTATTTTCAACTTTTAACTACCACTCATGGATTATTGTCAGAGCTTTCTAAAATAGTGAACATGTTCACAATTTCGCAGTATCTGATAGGTTAACCCCCTAGCTGTGTGGCTAAGCAAGATAAACAACAGATAGCATGACCAATGGGTCAAGTTTTACATTTCATTTGGCTTTGGTTTATTAAATTCAAAATTAGACAGGCATACATAGATGAATAAACGATACAACATACATCTATGAACTGAATTTTTCTACTAATTTATACTTTTAATCTGAGCACATATTTGAGTCTAAAAACCTCCAGATTGCCAAATCCCAATAATATAATTTTGAAAATTATAATTTTAGAAATTACTTAAAATAAAATTTTAAAAATGAAAATTACTTGAGAAATATAAGAACATTACAGGACACTTCATAGGATCCTTTATGTAATAAATTAGTCAATAACGAATCTTTGCAACCATATAACTCAAGAATACTAATGACAGTCATGTTTATATAACATACAGGCATTTGAACCATTTATTCATATGGAAACAGAGCAAGTTACCTAAGAGGATCCTGTTCCAGTGGGGTACATGTGCCTGTAATCCCAACATTTAGCAGGTGAGATCAGGAGGATTCAGAGTTCAAGGTTATCTTCAGCTGTATGCACCGTAAATTCAGACCTAGACTGAGGAACATGAGAGCTCATATCAGAAAAGAAAAGTTGTGTCTCTAAGGTTAGAAGTTAGTCTACACCAGATAGACCAAAGCCTACCACACACAGCTGCCCTGAGGAGGAACTTATCAAGAAACTGTATCTTTCACAAATGTAGATGTACAAAAAGACAATTCTGTAATCATTGAGAACGTTCATATATTTTCACTTTCACACAATGTGCTTATATTCAAAGTCAAGGTTATATAGTGTTCTCTCATAGACTCTAATTCATGAAAAATGCATGGAATGGATTAGAACTCTGTGGTGAAGTTTTTATACAATTTACACTTCCAGTATAGGGAATGCTGCTATGATGACGCATACAGAATAGCAAATTTTAAGAGCTGATGCTGGCAATTTGGAATA